>NC_143396.1:212448431-212759889 GCF_052110815.1 Crocodylus siamensis
TGGCATTAATTGCCCTGGCTTCCAGAGTTGTAGCAACTAATATTGCCAGTCATGGACAACTGGTGCCTCCTGAGTCTGGCGGGGCACCAGCAGGGCACGACTGGGGGCGTGGGGGTCCCTGGGTGAGAGGGTTTCCCAGAGGACAAGTGCACCAGTGGCATAGTGCCAGTGGAAGTGGTGCCATTTCTGCTGCTGGCACTTTGACTGCCAACATGCCACAGGCAAAGCTAATTTCAGGAGAGGCACTAGTGCTCTCCAGCCCTCCCCCGCAGCCTTGCTGTAGGGGAGGGGGCACAAGCACTCTTCTCAAGGAGGGCATGTACCCCACCCCCATACCTTCCCTATGCGTTGCCAGTGCTGCTGCTGTTTCTCTGCTACCAAATTTCTGGACAAGTGGGGAGCACCTAGGCTGGATGACACAACCAATATACTGGATTGCAGGGTTGAACCACAGTCAGACTGTGCAGTTGCAAAGGCTTGTGATGGATTTCACCAGCAGCCTGACCCCATCCATCAACCCTACATTGGATCTGGCCTGTGGACCGGCCCCATCCATAGGACTGGAAGGTTGAGCACCACCACTGCTTTAATTAAATTCATAGAATCATAGAAGTAGGGTTGGAAGGGACCTTGTAGATCTTCAAGTCTGACCCCCCGCCTGGGCGGGAGAAAAAAAACTGGACTCAAATGAGTCCAGCCAGGTAGGCATCAAGTATCTTCTTAAAGATCCCCAGGGTAGGAGCCAGCACCACTTCCCTAGGAAGTTGGTTCCAGCTCCTAGCCGCCCTAACTGTGAAGTAGTCCTTGCAGATGTCTAATCTAAACCTACTCTCCAATAATTTGTGTCCATCATTCTTTGTTATGCCAGGGGGAACTAGGGGAAACAGTGTCTCCCCCAAACCCTTCTGGTCCCCCCTAGTGAGTTTATAGACAGTCACCAGGTCCCCCCTCAGTCTTCTCTTGTGAAGGCTGAACAGGTTTAGGTCCCACAGTCTTTCAATGTAGGGTCTGCCCTATAGTCCCCAGATCATGAGGGTGGCCCTCCTCTGGACCCTTTCAATGTTGTCCACATCCCTCCTGAAATGTGGCACCCAGAACTGGACGCAGTACTCCAGCTGTGGCCTGACCAGTGTCGCACAGAGGGGGAGGATCGCCTCCCTAGCTGTACTTGAGATGCACCTGTGGATGCACGACAAGGTCCGGTTAGCCCTGCTAACCGTGATCTCGCATTGTCGGCCCATGTTCACCTTGGAGTCAGTAATTATTGAACCAGATGCAAGGAAACCTTGGTGAAATGTTATGGTCTGTAATACACAGGATGAGGGCATACTAAATGAGCTGTTCTGGATTTAAAACTATAATCGAATCAATCAGATTGAAAATAGGCATTTTTTGTCCAAATAGAAAACCAAGTAGTAGCGGAAAGAGAAATTTCCTTGCAGCAAGAAAAGTTTCAAGAATATCTGTTATAATAGCGAAAGAGATGCTTGACACTCATTTCTGGAGTTTGTGAAAGCACACTATACTTTTTATGGGCAGTGTATATGTTTCTTACTGACAGTTACATAGGCAATTATTTGCTATGGAAACACAATACAGAAAAACAGCACCTCTACACAAGTAATAATGTTCTAGCAGATTAAGATTTTACCTGCTATTCACTTGTGACTAGGTAATACATTACCATCATGTAATTGTAGAAGGCACCGCTTGGGTTTTGAGCTCTTTGCAAGCAAACAGAAAATGGTTCACAGTGGAGAGTGGCTTAGAATTTCAGTCTTATGCACAAAGATTGCATGACTAAAACAAATAGGGCTAGTTATTTGACTAAAGCTTTCAAAAGCAGGTTGGAAGGGTCTTATGTCATGGAAAAGGAATAGATGATGCTATTGTAAGAAGGGGTTGCTAGAAATAGAAATAGTTCACCTGAAACAGAGTAATAAGCAGCAAAAGACAATTTGTTTAGGTCCTGTAGTGATAAAAGTTATATGTTAGAGACGCTCACTAATTTAGAAGAGTTGGGAATTAAAAGATGGTCCCTCAGAAAGACAAAGGGTGTGAAAATTTTCCTGCTGCTCCACACTACATTTTATTTAGTTTTCATACGTGAATACCTGCCTGTATTTACTGAACCTGGTGATCACTACAGGTTCCACTGACTTAATTTACTTCATTGTGTCTTAATATTTAAATCAAGTACGTGCTCAAATGCTGTCCATTTCCTGAATCAGGTCCCAGCTGCTTTCCTGAATTGAGACTGGCTTAAATGCTTTCCTGAATCTTGTCCAAATTGGGCTCCGTTTATCTGTCTGCTGTGCCATGAAATAAACAATTTCTTTTCTGCATTTCATGACCTCTGCAATCAACGAGGATTTATAGAAGCTTTTGAAAAAAATGGATTTCATTAATGTTAATCTGCCACTGAGAAAATGTCAAAGGTGAAGAGAGACAGCATGGAAGATCTTACTTTATTCTGGAGTTAGATCCTGTGTGAAGATATTTTTATGAAAGGTTGAGCAGGAGGGAATATGTCAGTTTTCTTTTGAGCCTTGTCAAAAAGGTATTCACATATTGAAGGGAACTTTTAATTACATGACAGACAGAGTAACATTCTTTACTTCAATATTATTATTGAAATTTGTTTGGTCTTTGTTTCCTTGTCATTATTAATATCTTGGGGCATAGTCTTTTACTGTTCATTTCTGGCATTCTTTTTATCTGATGTAACTTTTACCAAGGATGCTGTTCTTTCTGTGACTTAAACGTTGCAAAAGCAGTTAGTCTGATTTACTGCAAAAAAATCTTAGGTTAAAATAGTGAGTAGAAAATGTAAATATTGTATTCAACTGGCTGCCATTAATGTTTACCATCAACCTCTTCTGAACAGAAACAGAACTGCTCAGCTGTATTGTGCAGCATAATTAAAAATGCAAAGTCCTAAGTGGCTACTGACTTCTTACAATTTTTTTCTCTACCCTTATTGGGTGCTCTTCTTCTGAATCAACTGCTATCAAGACTGGCTAAGAAAGAACTCAGTTCTCCTATGGCAATTTCTATTGCCATAGCAGGTTTAAACTAAGATTATGGACATTTATTTTTTAACAAAACACCCAGATACCATTCTTGAAAATGGGAGGCCTGACTTTGCTTACTTGCCCTGGCAATAATTTCAGTGGAACTAATCTCAATTTACAGTAATTTAAAAGGCAAATCACTAGAAATTAGATTGAATCAAAACTCTCATTTCAAACATTCCTTAATCAGAACCTGAATACGGACACTAATTTTACAGCTTGTTCCTAGCTTCCAGTAGACTGAACCTCATTATGATGTTAAAAATAAAGCTGTGCCTGCTTTATAAATCTGTATTATGTTTAACAAAATGTAGTTAGGCTGTTGAGAGGGACAACTATCTTTAAAACATATATAATGAACATCTTAATAAGAGTTGTATCTTTTTCCATAAATGCTTTGACCAAGCAGATCACAAGGGGACGATTCTTTATTTTGATGTGTCTAGTCTTCATGCTGTATGTAAAATGCAGGTCTTTTTTTTTTAAAGTAAATATTCCCTAGAAAGCTTACACAGCCAACGGGCTCGAAAAAGAAAAAACTTGACAAAGGATGATTTCACTTTAATTACCCTATGCACTTCCCAATGAAGTTGTGTTTCTTCTGGTGGAGAAGATAAAGGATGGGAGGGATATGGGTATATGGGTGGATAAACCCATTTACAATTATATAATGGCCAAAATATTCCTTTAATTTTTTTAGAAGTAAACTTGAATAATTTTTCATAGTTTTTTTGGAAAAATAGTGCTAGTAAAATTATTTGTGCCATAACACCTTCATTTCACCTTAAGTGAAATAGCTGGATTTTGAATATGTTCCTATCCTTACCCCCAATTAAAACTGAAATGTATAATGTAGAGGCAAAATTTGACAAATTAATCTAATAACCCAAGATTGAGTAAATTTAATTGACTTTTTTTCCTTTACAAACTTCAAATGTGTATCATTCCTGAAGCATTCAAGTAGCCGAGGAGAAGTTTATGATTTTACTCAGAACTGCATGAAATATCCAATGCTACATGATTTTTCCACTAACTTAAGAGTAACTAGAAGTTTAAATGATTCTTTGTGCTTGTAAACCCACTAAAAGTGAAATTAAGAAAAACGTTAGCTTGTCCTCTAAAAATAAAGCTGTTTAATATCACATGCATCCATTTACAAGAGGGATATGACATATCATGACCCAGGATCCCGGTTTTCCATTTCCCATGGAAAAATGAGAAAAAATTTGAATCTTTCCTTTTAACAGAGAAACACATGGATTTCCACTTCTGTAAAGAGCTCTTTGCAGGCTGGGAGAGTTCCAGCCTGCAAGGGCTGGGGGGAGCAGGAGAAGGGTGGTCAGGTAGGAGGCGCCATGTTCATGTGCACTCTCTCACACATGCACATGGATGCCAGGCAGCCTGGAGAGCAGTTCCTGCAGATTGATCTGTCAGGGTAAACGGGGGATTGAGGCCCCCATAGGGATGGAGGGAGGCCGTTGGGCAGGGGTGGGGCTGAAGCTGCTGCCCAGCCAGAGTGGTGCATAGGGCTTAAGGCCTGGGGCCATGTGTGGCTGCAGAGCCCAGGCAGAGAGAAGGATGGGACCATGGGCAACTAGTCCAGGGAGTAGGGGGAGGGGCTGGCTCCCCACCAGTGTGTTGCACAAAGGCGGTTCGTTTCCCTGGAGGCAACGCAGAGATCACAGACACACAGACATCAGTCAGCACAAAAGGATGTATTTGTTTGCAAACAAAGGTCAGAGAGTGGAGCTTTGAAGCTCAAATCACCTCTGGCCCCAATTGCATTTGCAAGCGGTTTTTTATCTTCTCTCTTCTGGGCACGTGTGCAGACACAGGAGTTCCTGCAGCTTACTTCCGTTTCATACAAACATACATGTAACTACATCATCACATATATCACATGTATAGTATAATTAGCTATTTAAGTATACGGGGCAGAGAGGTAAATATGCAACAGCTTATTAAGCATGCTCAGTGCTACAAGAGTTCAAAAGTTTATACTCCAAGGCCATACAGCTAAATTCCAGTCTCTGTAATCAGTATGCAAAAGTTTAAGGAGGATGGGGGAGAGGAGCCTTGGACAGTATTTCTTTCTTATCAGGAGCAAGATGCAAGCTGTGCATTTCTAACAAGTGTGTGCACTCCAGGGGGGGCAAGGATGCATATGCCCCCAGATCTGTGTGCAGGGCAGGGGAGGGCTGCCTGATGTGGATTCATGCTCCTTGTCCCTGCTGCCCTCCAGCCCAGTGGATGGGACCCAGTGTGGCAGAGCAGAGTGAGGCCAGGTGAGGAAGCTCCTTGCTGCTGCCAACCCTGCACCGCCCTGGCGAGGCACCTGCCCATGTGAGGTGTATGGGTGCAGGCTGCCCATTGTGGGTTCAGACTTCCTGCCCTGCTGTCCTCCCTCTGGGTCCTCCACAGCCCAGCAGGCAGGACTCGGCATGGCAGGGCAGAGTAGGGCTGGGCAAGAAAGCTCAGTGCCACTGTTGGGAGCTCCACACCACCATGGCAAGGCACTCCTTGCCCGCTCTGGCTCAGGTTGTGCCTCCTCCTGATGCTAGGGTTAGGTGCAGATATTCAAAATGTGCAAGGTGGAATTGATCTAAGTTACGCTGTTTTCTGTAAGTGGCATACTTTAGATTGGTAGCAAACAGAACACATATTTGCCTTTTAGTGTGGGATAAGGCAGGGAGCAAATCTTAGACCAAATTCTGTCATTTTTAAACCAGGTTTTGTGTGCTGAACTTTTATTCTGTTGTGGCTATGGATTAGTTTCTAATCATGTATACTGGTAAAAGTGTAATGTGGATAACATGGCTAAGAGAATAGTAAAGCACTAGTACAGGCTATCCAGAGAGTTTATAGAATTACCATCCTCAGAGGTTTTTACGACCCGGGTAGACAAAGCTTTGGTTGGGATGATATAGTTGGCAGTAGTCCTGCTTTCAGCAGGGTGTGGGATTAGATGATCTCCTGAGATCCCTTCCAATCCTAGTTTTCTATTATTCTATGAGCAGTTTTGATGATATTGCTTTTATGCTGGATGTTTAAGTGGTTGATAATCACGTGCTAAGATTCCATAAATAGTTCAATGACAAATTGGGACAGATTGGTATCAAGTGGAGTTTTCTCCCAGGAGTTTGTCCTAGTACAGTACTGTTCAATATTTTCATTAATAGCTTGAAATGTGGAATTGAGCATACATTTATTAAATTTGCAGATGACAGCAAGCTGGGTAGAATTGTAAGCACTGTAGAGGACAGGATTAAGATTCAAAATAACCTTGATAAAATTGACAAAAATTGTCTGATATAAGAAGGATGAAACCAAGTAAGGGGAAATGCCAAGGACCACAGTTGGGAAGGAAAAATTAAATGTATAAATACAAAAAGGGTAACTACTGGCTAGATACAATAGTGCAGAAAAGGACCTGGGCTTATACTGGATCCCCAGCTGAATGAGTCAACTGTGTAATATTGCTGCAAAAAAAAGTTCAGAACATAATGAGAGGGATTATTACATAAAGTCACAAGAGTGATTCTTCTACTCTGTTTAGCATTGAAGGGGCCCTGGTGTCAAGTTTTGTCCATGCTGAATGAATTAAAAATAATCCTGAGGAGAGTAACACAAATATTTAGAGGTCTAAAAAACATAATCTGACTACCTGCAATACAAAAATGGCTATTATAAGGAGGATAACCAATTGTTCTTTGTCTACTTGGGTCAGTACAAGAAATAATGGGTTTAAACCGAAACAAAAAAGATTTATGTTAGATATTAGAAAAAAAAGCTTTCAAACTAGGAGGGTGCTAAGGTACTGAACAGATTATCTGGACAGCTTTTAATTAGGATCTCTGTCACTGATTTTTTAAAAATACTGATTAAACAAAATTTGGATTTGAGTAGATAGCTTCTTGAGGTTCCTTTCATCTCTATTTTTCTACAATTCTGGAAAACAAATTTACAATTCTGAACTAGTTACAAATTCTTCTGAGTGCTATCAATTTCGTGAAGTTGCCTGAAGGGCCTGATTCATACAAACTGTTACTCCCTTGCCTTCACTCAACTACTCAAGCCCTGAATTTACCCAGAAGGCTGTATACTATGAAGTGGTATTTTTTTTTCCCAGAATTTACTTAGGATGTACTTAGTATTAGCTTTTCCAGTACTCCAATTTGTTGCATAGGTTTCATTGCTTATAGGCTGATTCTTTCCACCCTGCTCCCTCTGTTCTCCTTTCTGTTAAACTAGTGGTATATCATTATTGCTATATTGAAGTAATTTTTCAGTAACTCTAGGATAAAATGATTTATATCCATTCAAATGAAATACATCGAGAGCTATGTTCCATAGAAAATATGAATTTATTGTATAGGGAATTTGTTCCACATCTGACTACTACAAGTTATCTTACTTTCCTCTACAGCAGCAGCGTAGGCTTGTGTCAAAGACAGGACACCATTCATCTGATAAAGTCCTGCAATTTCTATGTTCCTAATGATTTTCCAATTAATGGACTTAAATCACATTTAATAGAGCTTTTATAAACTCAAGGAAGAAACTGTGTTTATATACTGCTTGTTCCACAGTGCTGGGGAAAAAAGAGTGCAATCCTAGTCTTCCGAAGCATATTTAATACTTTAATAGGGACCTACATTCTTCATACTTATGTTTGAAGATAATTTAACATTGTGAAATACATAATTTAGAAAAAATACACTTTTGGGAATCTCATGAATGTGATCAAGACATTCATTATGTCAGAGAAGAAGGTGCCAGTCTGCAATGAAATACCATTAATGCAGTGTGCATCTCACAGTTTTGATCAGCTTCTGCTAAAGCTGACCAGGACTTTGATAAAACTTTTTTGTAGAGAAGTGCTAAAGTATCCTTTTTTAAGAAATGTATTGGTTTCAGTGAAACTTTAATCAAGATGGAGAGGCCCCAGAACACTCACCAAGGGCCAAGCTACTTCTCAGTGTGGCTCCAATGTGCCTCCTGAAACCGGAGTGAGTTCCATATTCCCTGTGCACCTCTGTTTCTGGGAGAGACCCTGCAGGGTCAGACTGGGAAGACCTATGGCGAGAGCACACATTCCTACCACAGCCACTTCCCATTCTGGTTCTGCAGGAGGTTCGAGGTGTGGTGGGGTGAACATAATACAATCATAATGTGCAATCAATTACTAACATATTTCTTAAAAACAACGAGAATGTTTATTATATATGCATGATATATTTGCATTAAATATTTAAGTAGGGTGCTGCTAATTTGAAAAGTTTTGCCTTGAGTCTAAAAAGGTTGAGAACCACTGGTTTAGTCCAACGTCCCATGAATTTGCTTTTCTAGAGCCACCACCAGTGCAGGCTAATATGCAGCGGCTATCGCCTGTGGAAAGTATGTGGTTCTAAAGTATGACTCCCTCCTGGGAAAAGATGACTTCATCTGTGCTAGACAATGTTTCAGAGGGAAAATTCAGCAATGATTTCACATTGCATTTATTTCAGAAACAACCATTAAGTTCTCCAGTCCCCTGCCAAAGGCAGATGACTACACTCTTGAGTTTGGAATTACTTCAGATATTATGCTGGAGGTGCAACAACAGCCATTTGCCATGAAAGCAGATATACAGTCAATCTGGGCAGCAAATGCAGAAGGGTGGGGACATCAGACTGCTACAGCATGTGGACCACAGCTACAGAGTAAAAAGCAAACATACCATGAAAAGCTTAGCTCCGGAGAAAAGCAAGCAGGCACTGGGGCTACAGAGCATGATTTGACAGCATGGATGATTTCTGTGATTTCCTCTAAGTCTAACAGCATCACTTAACAGCTGTTAACACAGACTTTTCCGAGCAGGCAAAACTATGGGTGCAAGCAACCAATGACAATGAAATTTTCTGGAAAATGTGAGAAGATGCTAGCCATCCTCCCTTTCCCCCACGAGGGGTATGGAGTTAAAATAACTAGTGACTGCCGCTCCTTCCAGGGGACAGATTCCTAGCTAAAAAGGCAGTTCTAGCTTTTTGCAGTACGCTGAGAAGTGCATCACGCTATGGCCTGTCTAACTGTGTGAGGTGCACCTGATCAGCGACATATGGGACAGTGTTCAAACAACTGACTGTCCATCTGTTATGGCCTGCTGGGTAAGCAGCAGAGAGAGCAGCAGCAACGCTGGCAACACATATACTTCCTGCTGACACCATGCCATGCTGTGCATATGTAGATTTGAAAACAACCACCTCCAGTAACATTTTAGACAAACTGTGTACTGTTACAGATGAGTAATTAGCATCCCTCATGCTTGATTCTACATTTTAGACAACTGAGCAAACATTAGAAAGCTTTCAACATATTCCCTGCCTTGAACATTGCCACAGTATTATTGGGAGGGAAATTCTGAACTTGAACACATGAAGAAGTGAAGATGTGGGGGTGGACAGTGCTGGATGGTATGGAGGCACTCACAGCTCAAAGAGGGGGCCTTTGGTTACCTCCAGCATCAATGGGTGCTGCTGCCTGAAGTGAAGGCACTGCTCCCATTCCCTCTGTCTCTAGTAATGTGAGCACCATTTTAAGAGTGCTGCAGTCATTTGTATGTAGCTGCCTTATCTTGACCACAAGATAGTCTTGGGTACCTGTGGGAGAAGCAAGGATCTCCATCCTTCTCCTCTAGCATCACCATGTATTTCCCATACACTTACTCACCGCCTGCACCAATGTATCTGTCATTTGAAGGGATTTGTATTTCTTTTTCTAGAAAAGGGAGTGTCTCACTCTAACATTCCCTCAATACTCCCTTATGTGCAATGATCCATTGAAGTTACTAGGTAACTTCCTATCTGATCAAAAAAGCTTGTGACCGCTGTTGGTATAATATTGTTTAAAATGTATTATAGTCTATTGTTCCATTATTTTTCTTTGGCATTTTGATATCGTGAAGAATTTCAACATTTGCTATGCTGATTTTAGGATAAGTAAAAACTGAAATTGCAACATTTTCCATGAAATGGACCTTCCATTTTACAGCCAGCACATATTATTATGATATGCTAGGTGTGGATACAGTTTTAAAGCATGCACCAATATCACCTAAATTTATCTCAGAAACTAAGGTGAGTCAGACCTGTTTATTATGTGAATGGGAGTCCTTTAAAGGGGGGTGGGGGAAAGCATAAGGCACCAGCAAAATTGGTTTTTTTAGCTCTTTTAATCTAATCTGAATCTCAGACACTTGCTGTTAAGGGCTGTTGTGATACTGCAGATGTTTTGCACATGAGGTCTGACATGGCAAGGTAAGCAGAACCTAATTTGCCTGTACTGGAATTTATTAAAAGATGGATAAGTTAGGCTTCTTTCTGTTTCATAAAGTCACAGGATGTTTAATGATTGCCATCAGTAAATTGTCATTGTCAGTTTTATATCTCATTCAAAAGATGATCTCATCCAGTGTGAATTTCTACTGGATTTCCAGTCTAGATCTCACATTTGAGGTATAGTACAAGTCTCACTTCTGTTTTGGATTTGTGTCTGGTGAGTTGTGAAATCTCAGACAGTTATTTGTGAAGAATCAAAGCAGCATGGTTTTAATAAAAAGGGATTTTAGATTCTGGGTCAGATGCTCAAAGCAAGAAGTTATGACGAATTTTCTGGTAGTAAGTGGTGCAGTCAGGAAGACTTTTACAGCTGCCTATTTTATCTGGCTCTCTATCTTATCAGTAGTACTGGATACCTTAGATTTATGTGGGGGAACCATGATAGTTTCAAATGTTTATGCTTAACATAGCAGTACTGATGTTAATTGGGTGTTTTGTTTCTCACTAAAAGAAAAAGATGACAAGGGGCACTGACAGAAGTGACATTTGTCATGCAATCAGCCCCTTGAAAGTGCGCTGACAGAAGTCAGCTGCAGAGCATTTTAAAAGTTCCCAATGGCATGACAAATTAACCCACATGTAATGAAGGTTCAAATAAAGGTGCTCCCAAGTGAAGCACTTTCATTAACTTCTATCTGTTCCTGCTCAGTCAGGGCTGAGCTGATGCAGCGCAGCCCTACACTTTGTCCTGTCTGCAGGATGGGAGGGGGGAGAAGGGAGAGGAGGGAGCTGGCCTGGAGTTTGTCCAGCCTGAGCTGGAGGGAAGTGGTGTCCCCCCATTCCTCTTCTCCTCCAGCTCGGGCTGGGCAAACCCCAGCTCAGGGATCTTTCCCTTACCTTCTCTCCCCTCCCATCCTGCAGAAAGCATCAGAGCTGGAACGGTGGGGGGTGCAGGGCTAGGGGAAAGAGGCTGCAGACAGGCAGCTCCTCTTGGATAGGCTCCAAAGTGGAGCTTGATTCCCCCAACCCTATAATGAATGTCTGTTGGATCTGGGGGGGGGGGAACGGGGGGACTGAGATTGTGCATTAGAGCAGACCCAAATCCACTGAGTTCCAGTCCAAGGCCCTGCACAGCTGTGACTATCGTCTGAGTAGGCCCTACTATAACAACCAAGCTCTAAAGTTCCTGGGTCTTTCTATACCAGTGCCCCAGAGTCAATAGTCTCATAGGAGCTATTGTTTTGGGGTCTCACTTTTCTCTGGTGGACAGAAATCTCTGTTCTCTTGGAGTCTTCAACACAGACTTGGACTGGGAAAAATCTTTCCTAATTTAGGGCCACCACACCAGCTGGCTGGGGAGCCTCTATTCCTCCAGTTTCTGGGATAAGACTGATTTTCCTTCTCGGCCTTTATGGTCACCAGGAAGGCAGAGCTACCAGCCAGCTATCTAAGTCTTAAAGGGCCCACCATGTATTTTACTTGCATGCTAACTTAGTTACTGGGGCTTCTTAATTCTTTCATGTCACCCTATGAATACTGATTTTCAATAAATATTTTTTACAAACCATTTACTATTCTGTAGGTTTAAATTTAATCAGGTGTTTCTGAGTTTCTGAGACTATTTCTACTACATTTTTTTACATGTCACATTGACAGTGCTGGAAATGTGTGGCAGAACTGGAAACTGGGGTCCTTGAAATGCAACTATAACTCTTGATTATGATACTCATCAGCATTGTCACAGACTTATTACTAGTATGTTAAAGTAATGTGATTGCTGGAACTAAAATATTAGAGAAAGCATATGAGGCATCTCATAGCCACAAGAAAATGAAGCCTTAGGCCAAAGCTTGAATATAAATATATTTAAGCTGTATAACATAGTTGGGTAGAAAAAGCAGAAACACAAAATATAAAATTATTCATCATAGGAACAGTAAAAATAATGAAAGGACATGAACCATCCACTCAGCTGTACTATGCTTTATAGCTTCAGTAGCTCCTCCAAAAGTTGCTAGTGCTGTATTTTCAGCCTTATAGGTTTCTCTGCTTTTTCCACGTGTACCAGGTACTCTTTAACTATGGCTTTCTTTTGCCAAAACTTATTTTATAATATGCTACCCAAGATTTGAAAAAGGCCTGGATTTGAGGGGAAAATATATCAAGAGTTGAGTCTACTCAGGGGGTCTTTCCATTGGACACCATGGGAGTTGAATCAGGCTCTGGGTTTATGTATGTGGGAGTAAGAACCATTTATTTTTGGTTTAGTTGTTTAACTGTTATAATATTCCATGTCTAAAAAATAAACGTGTGTGTATTTTCTAAACTCGATGACTTTTGTTTTGATTAAAGGGGAAAGAAACCAACAAGTGTTCCCACAAGGGGAGGCATAACAACTCTCTGCACCATTCAGTAGCTGAAGTTCAAGAAGGGAGCAGTCTCCCAACCAATTGTCTCTGTAAACAGGTAGGAAAAGTCCATAGGCATATCCAGGATGTTGTAATGGGGAGTGTGGGAGAACCACTTGCTCCCAGCTTCCTATTCTCACTCTGAGGTTGGCAGAGCTTGCTGAGGTAGCAGCAGTCAGAAATTTTTACTTAAATTCCTGAAACAGGTAAGAATCTCCCCCAACTCTTGGCACCTCCTTCTTTCCTCCCTATGCTCAGTGGCAACTCTCCTCTTCTCCTGCCCAGGGGTATTTCTGTCAGCAGTTGTCCAGGGGGAAGCTGTAGCTTTAGAGCCTCTCCAGCCAAGGCTGCACTGTGCAGGTACCGAGGATCAGCCAGGGCAGCAGGTCAGTTCCCCCTCCCTATCTCTGCTTCCAGGACTGGCAGGAAACACCCTGGGGTACTGGTTAGGGAGGAGGAACCTGCTTGTTGTGCTGCTGCTGCTGTCCCCTTCAAGCCCAACTCTCTCACCCTTGGGTTAGCTGGAGACAGCAATAGCAGTGCATTGGGGTGAGGGGGAGCAGGAGGGGAGGGAGTATGCCTTCAAGCAGGGAGAAGAATGGGGGGAGGTAGGAATCTTACCTAATTCAGAGACTTTTGAAAGTCTCTATATGCTGCTGCTTCAGCATGAATAAAAGGGGGAGGGGTGTGACCACACCATTTCACCCCCTCTAAATACACCTCCAGGATAGTGCTCCCTAATTAAAATGTAGTGCATGGAAGAGAATGGACAGCCTTTCCTATATTATTTATATAACTGTAGATACCAAAACATAATGTGAAGGAAAACTAGATCAAATACTACTGCTTTTTTTGAGCTGGGGGGGAGGGGGGTTGGGATGGGATGGGAGTGGTCCTGTCATATTTCTACCCTTCCATATCTATGGTGCGTAGGAGAAAGCAGTAGGTTGTTCCGGTCCCTTCACTTTTAAACCTTCTTTGTCCTTCCTCTGACTTCCTTGGTTTTCTCTAAGGAGTATAGGAATTTAATTTTGGAGCATAAGCATGCAGTGCCAGATCTATTCTAGCACATGTAAGTGAAAGAGACCTCCAGTAACCTGTGTCTCATTCCCAAGAAAGTTCATATATCATTAACTAATTGTAACAGCACCACTGCAGTTTGGAGGTTATAGCTGTACCATGAAACGGCTTGTAGAACTGTGTTCTCTATATTTCTCACCAACTTCCATCCTCCTGTCTGTTTCACAAAATGTTTTTTCTATACCACTGCCTTAATTTTGGCTGGCACTTCTTCTAGCATAAATGAATTCAGAATGGCTCCCTCAGATTCACTGCAGGCAAAAGAGGGAGATACTGAAACAGTTGTCTGGATCTGTAATTCAGCTTTGTTCCTCTGTAGAATATATTGATTTTACCCAGAAATGTAAACAATAAAAACTGCATTTATTCCGATATACTGTTTTGATATATTCTCTGATGATCATGCCAAGCATTTGACAACAGTACTCAGTGTTTAAAAGATGAAACATCATGCTTCTTTGTAATGGGAATCAGGCAGTTTTCATCCACTGTCCCAATACTTGTATGCTATACCATATGCTTTTATTATCAAGACACCTTGTATAATTCTGATTATTCAGCTGAGTAATTATTGAGTATTATTCACCTGATTATTCACCTATCGTATTAGGGTTTTTTATTTTGCTGATAATACACATCAGATAATCAATAAAACAAAGTATGATATCCTAAATATCAACAAATTACTTTTTATAGTGGGGCTAGAGTAGTATGGCTAGCAAGGCATGTGGCTGACAGCCCAGAGGTCACAAATTTGATTCCATAGCAGAAGCACTCACAGTATGGCCATGTCAAATTCCAATGAAAATGCTAATTCTGCTAAATAACTTGTCACAAGAAGATGAAACAAGGAACTTCTAAAAAGAAAAGTACATCAGGCCAGCTACAATGTCCAATGAAAACTAGTAAATTACATAAAAAGAAATTTCAGGTAAAGGTTACATTTGTGTCGTTTCTTCAGTAACATTTTAAACCCAAGGCATACCTAGTGTAAGAGACCAAACTTTCTCATACTTGCAATAGGAGTAATAACAAATGTAGCAGTGTATGTCAATTTTGAGCATGTAAAGGCAATGGAAAAGGCCAGAGAACTGGGAATCCAGAAATAAGTTCTTCCACTTTCTTCTTTTGTGACCTGGAGAAGTCTCACAGTCTACCCTATGCTGCTCATCAGTAAAATGGAAACAATACCTTCCCTGGGGGCAGGAAGGATCCATTCTGTTAAGAAGTGTGAGGTACATCTTTACCTTAATGATGATGACTAAGGAACAAAACACCAAGGATCTATTTCCCTTTTTAAAATATAAGCAATAATACACAGACAAATACATTAGCTGTTCTTTCGGTTTATTCTTCATCCAAAATTACAATCCCCTGCTTGTAACATCATATTATTTTCCACTGCAGCAGGTGGTGAAGCCATAAACACAGGATTATGATCCAAATTCTGCTTTCAGTAACATAGCCTCAATTCTTGTTGATTCCAAGGAGAATTTTACACACATAATTGCTAGCAGAGTTTGCTTCTGTGATTTACAGAAGGAAATAAGCAGCATATTTACTAGATACTTGAATTGTGACTGTTTAAATAAGCATCCATAGGGAATTTTCATGGAGATTTACATGTAACTGGAAATCTGAATATCTGCTTATATTTTTAGTTGATAATGCACTCTTAGGGCTATCAATTAATCGCTGTTAATGTGCACGATTAATGTGTTAATTGGTTCTTGCATTAATTTTTTAATGTGTTAATTACATACATGGTTTTGGAGCCTGCACCCTGGATCCACTCCCCCACCATCACCGCCACCTCCCAGCCACGTAGTGGAGCAGCTGTGGCAGTGCAGAGGCTTGCAGGGCATCCCAGATGTGGGCTTCAGGCTTCTGCAGCAGGAAGGCAGACACACAAGAGCAGCCACAGCATGCATGCAGCCAGGAATGAAGCCCAGTGGCATATAGAGGAGCACCCAGCATGTCAGGGGCAGGGGTGGGAGATCGAGACCCCCATGGTGAGGGAGGGACTGGGGCAGGAGCAGGGGTTGGGGTGAATGGCACCCCGGGGTCGGGATGGAGCTGCGAGTGGCTCATCCAGGGGCATGGGGAGGGGGTGCTATGAACACCCCTGGAGAAGGCATGGGGGACGTGTGTCCCCTGGATTTTTGCTTGGGGGACAGGCTGGGCTGCCTGCTGTGGACCGGGGCTCTGCACCCTGCTGCCTTTGCCCTGAGAACCATGTGACACCATGTTGTGTCTACCGCTGCCAGGCAAGCAGTGCACATGTGGTGTGGCCAGCATGTGGCTTCTGGGGCAAAGGCAGCAGGGCGCAGAGTCCTAGCCTGCAGTAGGCAGTCTGTCTCCACGTTGTGCACAAATCTGGGGGACACATACACCCATGGTTTCCCTCTGGGTGTTCATAGCAGCCAGACACCCCTGGATGGACTACTCATGGCTCCATCCCATGACCTGCCCCTGCCCCACTCCCTCCCTCAATGTGGGGGCCTCTATCCACCCCTCACCCATTTTCTCTCTCTCCCCACCCCTGCCCTCCACAGACTTATCTGCTGGGCACTGCTCTATGTGCCACTGGGCTGCATTCCTGTAGGGTTACCATATTTGCAGAATAACAAAAAGGACACCTCTGGGGGAGGGGGTAATAATTGTGTGGGAAGCAGTGATATGCCCCCGCCATGCCTCTGCACATCACTCCCAAGCCACAGCCCCCACAACCCTGCTGCTGCCAGGGCATATGGGTACCCCCCTGCCCAGGCTCCAACCTCCCTCCCATAGCCCCCCACAACTTCACAAATTTCCCCCCCACACACATACCTCACACCCACCCCCAACCATACTTGCATAATTTTGAGGGTTTTTTAGGATAATTTTGAGTTTTTACCTCTGTGATTAAAATCACAATTAATTGTGACTAATTATTTTAATCATGCAACTAATCACAATAAAAAAAATGTAATTATTTGACAGCCCTAATATTCATAGAATTATAGTGTTGGAAGGTACCTCAAAAGTCATATAGAAAAGTTATTCTCCCTTTTTTCTGGCATATTTTCTAATATTTGAAAACATGTTGCTCTTTAATTTCTTTTATCATCAAACTAAATATATCTGATTCTCTCAAACTTTCCTTATGTGGTTTGCATTTGAGCCTTTTTATCATCTTTATCACCTAGTTCTGGATCATCTTAAGTTTCTCTACATCTTTCTAAAATTGTAGGGCCCAAAACAACACACAATCCTGTAGTTGAAGCCTAAACAGTACCTGAATAGGACTATCACAATCCATGTCACTAATGCAGACAGAACTGTTATTTGTCTCTCTGGGTACTATATCATTTTACTAATTTATAGAAAGCCTGTGATCACCAAAACCCACAAATTGTCCTCAACAATGCTACAGCCTAGTCAGTCATCTCTCATCTGTATATGTGCATTTGTTTTTTTCCTACTTCATGGTAGCATGTACATTTGTTTTTGTATTTCATTGTTATCTTGTGTCTGATTCTTCAATTTGTCAAGATTCTTTTGAATTGTAATGCTATCCTTCCAAATATTTGCAAGCACTCCTAGGCTAGAGACAGGCATTCAAAAAGCCTGAGCCTGAATTGATTCAATCTTTGCAGGATAGTTTAACTGGCAACATTTGAACTGATCTGGATCTGGATAGACATTCCCTCTTCATTTCAGAAATGCTGGCACATGCCTGCAGTGGCTCAGGCTAGAACCAAGGGGCCTCTAGAGTAGCCCTCCCTTCCATTCCACAGTGCTGAGTGGAAGGGGGGACAGGCTCTGGTAGGATGCTCTCTGATTAGGGAGGGGTTCACCCTGCCTGCACTGTCTCTGTCTCAAGCTCCCCTCCCTCCACCACTCATTGCTCAAAGGACAGGAGTGTTGCACTCTGAGGCAAAGGAGTGGGGGTGGGGTTGCAGTGCATGCATCTGTAGATGATACTGAACTTTTCAATCTCCCTCTCCCTGGCTGCAAACCTGACAGGGCTGCAACCCAGCAGTGGGGCTGATAAAACTATCAGCAAAACAAAAGCATCTCTCATTAGTTCAAGTTCTTCTTAAACAGCATTTTTCCGGGGAACCTTACCAGCTGCCCTGTTTATTAGCTCCTAAAAGTCCTAAGCAGATACTGTTCTGTCTGCCTTTGTCCTGTCTGCTTGTCCCAGTGAAATTGGATGGACACACACACAGCATTAGCTAGCATACCACATGCTGAAAGTCCATGGGGCTTGTGTTGTGGAAGATGGGAGGAGGGAATCCCTGCTTGAGCAGACAGTAGTGAGGGAAGCCAGGCAGACTCTGCTGTACCTGGAGTCTCCCCAGAGCTCTGGCTAGGGAGGAGAGGGGTGGGCCCAGCCTGTTCTCTGAGGCATAGTACCTAGCCCAGCCCAGCCCTGGGATGATGGGGGACTCTTGTTTAATTTAAACCAGGAAGGGGTCTGGGAGAGACATTTCATAAACCAGTTTGATCCAAATCAGTTAAAACTGGTTGAATGTAGACTTAAGTGTCAGCCATTTTGAAACTGGTTTATGTACAGGTTTAAACCAGTTTCTGATCACTTAAATTGGTTTATGAGTAATGTCTGTCCCTAGCCCTAGTTTCACATAATCTGCAAACTTGATCAGCAAATATTGAGCCCAGACCAGACCCCTGGGGAACCCAGTTTGAAACCTCTTGCCATTCTGATACCAATCCTTTTATAGGTAATTTCTGCTTTTAATGATTTAGTCAGCTATGTATCTACCACACTATAATTATATCCAGTTTATTTGTCTTCAGTTTAATTAGTACAATGTAATGCAGGACTATATTATGCTGTAATTGGTATTTGATATAGCCTTACTAAATGTACAAGTATATTATATCCCTGGTGTTCCCACTAGCCACCAACCTAGTTACCTCATAAAAATAAATTAAACTGGTTTGATATGATTTCTTCTTACACAACCAGTTCCTGTGACCATCCTTTCCTCCACTAGGTATTTACAAATTAGATGACTCATTAATAATGTCACAATCCCAAATAGGCCTCTAAAGGTTACCAGATGCTTTTCAGCAGTATCGCACCTTCAAATAGATTGCAAAGCATTGCAGCTAACCTGAGGTATTGATTTTTGGGAAGGGGAGGAGGAAATGGGTTTGGTTTCACAGGAAAGGAAACTAGAGATGGTACCTTTTTTTTTTTAATGGCTTGGAATGTATTTAATCAAAAATCTGAGCTGGAATAGGCACACTGGATATGTAAATGCTATAGCATTTAGAAGCCTGAGGTATAGGCTTATTCCTTTTACAATAACATGGACAGAGGAGCAGTTTTGGCAGCACTAAAGATCTATAGCTATAAGGTAGAGTTCTTTTTTTTGTATGGAGCAGAGCTCTAGGGTGCTGGCCATATGGTCCACCCAAAAAACAAAAAGATTCCTAATTACTTTTTAAGGAGTTTTTAAAATTCTAACTATTTCTATGATGGAAGTCAGAAGGCAGAGCTCATGTACTTCAAACCCAGACTGATAAATATGAGCAGCTTAGCTCAATTAAGAACTCTAAACTATTGGATGAAAATTAGATACCCTAAGAAGTGCATTCTAGAAGCCTTGCCTTTGTCACATAAACCTTTGTTAGGATGGTTACATCTATATTCTTCTCTGAGCAAATGGCCTGGAAGATGTTCAGTGGAGCACTGACCCACGATTACCATTATATTTAAAACAAAACATGCACTTAAAAATTAAGGATGCCAGAATGCAGACAGATAATGCAGTCCGGCAATGCAACTGTCTTGAGCATCC
This sequence comes from Crocodylus siamensis, assembly GCF_052110815.1. Taxonomy (NCBI): domain Eukaryota; kingdom Metazoa; phylum Chordata; order Crocodylia; family Crocodylidae; genus Crocodylus; species Crocodylus siamensis. The sequence goes on from NC_143396.1 coordinate 212,468,123, forward strand.
TCTTTTTTGAGACTAATAAAGCACTCCTTTGGCCTAGAAACCTGCCTGTCTGTGGCACAAACCTACAAACAATAAGAGGCCATGACTAGATTGAGATTCACTCTGATGAGCTCTGCAGTTGTCATGGGCCAGTGGTGTCAGACTCCATGTTCAGAGAAAATACGTCCTTGTGGGAAGGACGAGAGATTTACTTAAATCACAATTTTTGGTCATTGTTGTTCTTTGAAGAACTAAGAGAAAAATGGATCTCTCCATTAATGGGGAGTTTTACATGCTAGGATAATGAAGGATCTGCCTCTCCTCCCAAATCTGGCTTCTCATTAACAATCCTGAGCCTGTCCTATATACCTAGGCATATTTGCATTATTTGCACAAAGAACATGGGGTAAAAATCAACTAGAATTCTCCTGCTTGTATTGTCCACTGCTTAATTTTATTTTTTTCTTTTATATCATCATACACTACAATCGGTTTTTATTTTTGTAAACTGGTAAAACAGATAATCTTACTGAATATGTTTAGCAAAAATGATCAATTATAGTAATAGTTTGTTATATCTAACATTTATTGTTCATTTTATTGTACTGCTTAGCAAAAACTTTAACTAAATAACTACTACTACTACTTAGAAGTCATAGGTTGTAATTTATTCAAGTAACTTGTTGAGTACAGAAGTCAGGCTGACTGCCCCATAATGCCTCAGGTCCTCCTTTTTCCCCTTTTTAAAAGTAGGAATTATATTAGCCCATGCAGTTCTCTGGGACCTTGCCTGTCATCCTTGACATTGTCATTGTTGTTGCTAGTGGCTCCATGATTTTTTTGGCTAGTTCCTACATAATCCTGGGAGGAATTTTATAAGGCTGTACTGCATATTTTGTGCACATTCATTGTTAGTAAATGCAAACTGTGGCCAGCATTTTTTAAATTGGGATGCATACTCTAACAAGCTGGAGCAGGGGTTCCTACAGGTACATTACAACCCCAAAACTATAATGACTCAAATCAAAGCCAGACTGAGACCCTGCTCTGATTTGCTATGGTATCAAACTGAGGAGAAGGAAAGATTCCTTCTGATTGTTATCTACAGCCCCAGACTTGAACAATTTTAGACATATCATTTATGATCTCCAGACCCTTCTGGAAAAGGATGAATGTCTTAAAGTAGTTATGGAGGACAAATCCATCCTGGCTCACAGGCAGTCCCCCAACCTCAAACGGCATCTTTCAAGCAATGGGTTCCCCAACTCCCAGTCTCACTGAGGCAGCAAGCCTTGCAGTGGACCTGGATGTCTTCTGTGTCCCAACACCATACAGTTCACATCATTACTAGACCAAATAACATGGATTATAACATCCAAGGTTCATCTACTTGCAAATCCATCAATGCTATACACCATCAGTTGGTTATGGTACCCCTCTCCTGTCTATGTTGGACAGACAGGGTAATACCTATATGACAGAATGGATGAAGGCTGCTCTGACATCAACTGTAGAAAGGCACATAAGCCTGTGGCAAAACGCTTCAACTTCCCTGGACACTCCATTGATGATTTGAGGGTCGATGTTCTTAGACAGCGAACTTTTAAAAATAAATTGAACGGGCAATTGTGGATCAAGAAATCATCCACAGACTGGATTTCATTGCATAGTTTAAACAAGGTCTATGGATTCTTATCCCAATACTTGGATTAGCTTTTATGACTCCTTTGTTGCTATGCATTTACTGCTTGTCTGTTTGCCTCTCCCAGCACTGGCCTCTCTTCCCCCTCCGTCTCTCTCTCTCTCCCCGACTTTCCTTCCCCTTCATATTTTAATTTCTTTCTCCTTATACTCTGCTTCCTACACATCCTTTCACAGCATCTGATGAAGTGAGCTTCACCTCAAGAAAGCTTATGCTATATATACCTCCTTTTGTTGGTCCATAAGATGCAAATCTGCCTTTCTTTCTTCCTAACTTCACCAGCTGAAATCAACAATTTAGGTTCCAGTGCAAATATCTGAAACTTTTGCAGGATTATTTATTTCTGCTAATGTATATGATCCCAACCATGGAACAGAACTACTCCCTCTCACCCCCAACAAATGTTTTATAATTTTCCTCATGAAACATAGGTCTGTCTTTAGCTAATGATTATGAGAAAACTAGCTAACATTTCAACAATGCATAGATTTAAGGAAAAAAGAGGGTATAATTGCTCTGTAAGTACTTACTTAGTAGGTATAGCTCTCAGTATAAGACTAGCACAAAGAGAGTTATTACCTGCCTGAAAGGATTTCTGAAATCAGGTTACCAACAAATCAACTCTGCTGTATTATTTCCTCTAGTGCCCTGTGGACATATGTTATGTGTCAATGCATTTTGTTCAAACAAATGAGATCACAGCACAGCATCTTCCCTCAATAGTTAAAAATCTTAATCCTGCAAGATACAGAGTACTCCCTATAGATCTACACCCTGCCATTGATTTCAATGAGGGAGTTGCTAAACATCTGGAGGATTGAGTCCTATTATCAAGACTCTCCGTGTGGCTTTGGATCAGGAACTAAGGACCAAAAAGCTACTTAGGTGCCTGTGGTAGCCAGAATCAGAGAGATTAAATAAAAAAATATATGCTCTTGGAAGCAACTGGTAATTGTCTAAGCAGTTAAGATTAACTAATGCAAATATTGTAAGTTTGCAACCTGCAAGTGGAATTTGTGTCACAATTTAACCAAAGTGTTGAATCTAACTGTTTGCACTTATCATAGGACTACTGAGCTCCCAAAATAAGCAGAGCTACAAGATTAGCTGAACTAACAGTTTTTTTAAAGGTCAAGCCATAACAAGATCTGACCACCTAATATAATCAGCACATTCCAAGGACTCCAGGAATAAAAAACTAAGGAGTTGAGCTTAGGCAGGTAATGCTAATTTCAAACCTCAAAGTAATGTGGTGTAATTTGCTTATTGGATGAACCTGAGTTTGGGTGGTAACCTTTCATGATAATTTCTAACACCTTTTGACCCCATAGGGTAACAGCTATAGGGCAAGATTGTGAGGGGCTCTAAAGCCAACAGATTAGCATAAAATAAGGTATAAAGAAGCACGTATGTGAGGTGACCAGCATGAAGGATGGGACAGAAGGACCATCGCTGTACCAAGCCTGGAACCCGGACTCCCAGTGAGAGTGAGGACCAGATCCTGACCAAGGAACCTTCCCAGTGACCCATCAGACAGTGTTGATTGGGGATGCCTGACTTTGCTGGAACAACTTGGTATGCACCTGGCATAGAGGGACTGCCAATAAATTGCCAATCCCATGTTGGAACTCTTTGTCATTCTGTTTGTTGTTATCATTCACTATTAGCTCTTTATTACTGTACAATCTGTTTGTCACATTAACCTTTCTGTTAACTGTTGTATGCTAAGCTATAAGTAAATTTATCGTTACTTCACTCCTGACTTGCCTCCTCGATCCTGAACCCAGCAGCCTCACGGCTGATACACTCACAGTGCCTAGCCGACCTGTGACAGGTGCCTTTCTTTCCTAATCAATTGGAATGGGAGTGGAGTTTTGGTATCTTAAGAGAAGTTGATGTTTAAATGTTTTTTTGACTCTGGTCCTACATATAGAGAGGCACAAGGTACAGAAAAATATTTTAGCAGATGACACAGACTTTTTCATTCCTGTTTAAATAACCAGATTTCTACAGACCCTTACAAGTCCTTTCATTCTTCAGGCTCAAGCTACTTTGCCTGAATACTCCTATAAAATATATATTCATTTTAAATTTAAAAAAATCAGGAAAGAAATATAAATATGAAAAAGTGAACTTAAAATACTGCTCAGTTAACAGTGCAACAATAAATACAACTGAAATTAAAATAGAAAAGCACAAATGAGGAGTGTACTGAAGGAATAGCAGGGGCGCCATGCAAGCAAATAACATAAAAGCAACACATTTTTAACTGTTCTGGATTCAAAGATCTTAAAGTGACAAAGATGGATGCATTTTGTCATTTTCATAAGATCTCACATTGAGGATCACACAAAATAGACAGCGATCTTTTACTCCAAGCCCCTGTAATAGGACCCAACCTCAGAAGGAAGCTATGGTGCCTGTTGTAGGCTCAGTAAACCTGTTTCTCTTCTCATCTCTGGTTAATCAGGTTACTTCTTTGTACTCATCAACCACATCTTTGACATTTTTTAAATCCAGGAGGCTGCCCCAATCTACCATAGTAATTCTTTCACCCCTTGGCTCCATCTGTCTCAGCCCCTTGGTTCTGTCTCTCTGGGCATCCTCTGTGGCCTCCTGCCTCCCCTTCAGTCACTAACCTGCCTTGCAGCTCAGTTCAGTGACTTAAATCAAAGCCTAAATGCAATCAGTTGCAGCTGGGATGCCTTCCTCCAAGTTCTCTCCTAGTTCCTACTCAGCTCCTCTGGCCTATCCCAACTCAGGGCTTCCTGGGCCTAATTATGGTTCTCCCCATGAATGACGCATGCCCCCAGTGGCTAGGGGGGCACAGCAACACTGGTGGTGGTGGGAGTACAGTGGTGGTAGCATTAAGTGGGGGAGCTCCTGCAGACACCACCAGCACTGTCGGTGGCAGGGTTAGTGGCAACCACCGACCAGGGGTCAGCAGCCAGTGGCAATCACTGGTTGCCCACAGACAGCAGGGGTGGCAAGTGGGGGTGGTACCTTTTCATAGGGGGTGCACTGCCATGCTCAGGGGGTGCACATGTACCTGCACCTGGGTGCACCCCCTGTGCATCACTGCTGGTTCTCCAATCTCCAGTATTGCTTCTTTGCTCAGTGCAGGAAGCTCCTTCAGCTGGCATAGCCTGTTAGTCTAAGGCTCTATTCCAGCAGCTGGGCTCATATAACCCTTTGCTTTACCTCCTCTTCCAGGCATCTGAACCCTAATCCTCAGGGCCAGGCCTAGGCCCAGGCCCAGGCCCAGGGGTTTCAATCTTTACTAATTAGCTGGCTTATGCTTTACTGCTGTCCTAATAAGGCTGTAGGGAGTTCTGCTAAGTAACTGGTAAACTCACTGTTCTGTTCCTGCAGTGTACACCTCATGCTGTAAAACCTTCAGTTTGCCTTCCTGCAGCCTTCCTCTGCCCTACTGTAGCACTTAAGTTTGAAAACGTAGAACTGTTGTAATGGTACAGGAAATCAATAGACGTCACTGAACTTTGGAATAGAATGCGGTGACCTGTTCAAGACAGCACTGAATATCTGTGTGGAGTTGACCAGAACTCAGATCACTTTGACTCAGGCCAAGTACAGACAGTCAAAAAGCCCGAGGCAGAATCGATTCAATCTAGGCAGATGCCTCTAAGCTGGGGAGGTTAAATCGATAAACAACTGAACTGCTGTTCAGTTTTCAGTTGGGAAAGGCAAAAGGAGGCCTACACGGAGCCAGGCCAGTGGGTGACACTACAGCACGTTTCCCAGTATGCTGGCTATTGCCAGCCCAGACAAATATCTCTGATTGGCTCACCAGTATATGTCCCCAACTCCCTGCTGTACCCTCACAGGGCGTTAAGGAGCCCCCTGTCTGGGTGCTGGCCCACCCTGGGTCTCAGGGGGTTTCCCCTAGCCTGGTTTCCCCAGCCCAGGCAGCTCTGGGCAGCTGAGGGGAATTCTCCCTTCCCCTTCCCAGCTGCTGATAGCTGGATGGAGGGAGAAGGAGTCCTCTGGGATGGGTGCTTACCCATGTAGTAATTCTTGGAGTAAAGCTCCCCCCCGACCCCAGCCCAGAGTCCCCAAGACCCAGGGAGCTGAAGGGAATTTTTTATCTTTCAAACCCCAGAGCTGTGTACCGTAGCTGGTGCGAGTCTCAAAGATAGCCTGAGGCAGCCTTAAGGAGTGGAAGGAAACACTTTCACTCCCCTGCAGCTGAGGAAAAACTGGCTGTGGAGGAGCAGGAGCCTTTGCTCCCTGAGGCTGCCCTGGGCTATCCCTGAGACTCGCAGAGGCTAAGGCAAGCAGCGCTCTGGTTTGGGAGGGGAAGAATTCCCCTTGGGTCCCTGGAGCTGCCCTAGGCTGGGGTAGGGGGAAGGCCCCCAAAATGGGGGGTCCCTGGTGTCTCCATGATGGTCTGCATGGGCACGCACCCAGCTGGGAGGACTTCTTTTCGCTCCCTCCTGTGGCAGGTGCTGAAACAATCAGCAGAGCAGAGGAGGGAGAGCTACCAAGGTTCAAACACAGAGGGGTTCCCTCCTCCATATGCTGTGTGTACCTTGGCTAGCGGGGTCTTGGGGTCTGTCCTCTACTGCCCCTCAAGGGTTGACAGATGCAGGCACGAAGCAGGCTAAGGGCAAGGCAGTTCCTGCTCTGCTGGAGCAGACGGCAGGGTTTCATCCTGGGATGCTGGGGGACCGTGAGTTAACTTGAATCAGGAAGGGCTCTGGGACAGAAGTTCCATAAATCTGTTTGACCTAAATCAGTTCAGTCTGATACTACATCCAACCAGGTTTATCTTAAATGAGTTTTGGCCATTTTGAGAACAGATTATGTGCAATGAACGTCTGTTCCCTTACAGGTTTAAACCAGATCACTGAAACTGGTTTATGTGGAACTTTTGTCTCTAGCCTTGGAGATTGACTTAGCCACACAGGGCCAATTTGCCCCTCAGATGTGCTTACCTATTAAATATTGTACATTGCCTAGGGAAAGATAGTCTCCAATACTTAACTAAATAACTCCAGGCTTACACATGGGAAACTGTTTTGCAAAGAATTCCAGATATATTAGAGGATCTTAGAAAGTTTTACAATTACCTTGTACCAAATGGTTCTGCAGTCTGCCAGCTTTTTCTGTTTTTTCCCATATATTACGTTTCTGAGGGTTTTTTTTTCCAACAGTTGATTTTAAAAAAAATCATATCCTTAAACCACAAGAGACCCAGACAAGAGAATTTTTAAAAAAGAAACCCATAATTGTCTGTAAATTAGAGTTGTACATATGTATTCTAGCATAATAGTACCAAGAGTTGGGATAATGCAATCTCTGAATTTCAACTAAAGCAATCATTCAGAAAAGAATATTCTTTACATCCACCAAATGCTCAGTTTAGAACAGCTACATCTTGTCCCGGAACAGGTACATTACTTTGCCTTTCAATGAACCTAGTGCATTTTTTGAGTTCTTGAAAAATGAAATATGATAGCAGAAACACACTGTAACTTTGTGAAATAGCCTAAAGTTTAGGAAATTGTGATTACCTTTGCCATTGAGAAGCAGTCCAACAACTGGCAAAACTAGTTTTTAAAAGCACAAAAAGTTCCCATTTTTAATATTACAAGATCACAAAGAATTATTTTCACAATAAATTACATACTAATTTTGCTTGGTAGGCTTCAACTTCCTGCCTATTAAAATTTCTCCTAGAGCTTCAGTTGGGGAAGGTATAAACTTTGTGTAATATTGGTATCATAGACAAGTTATTTTGTCCCACCACAAAACTGGCTGTATTTCAGTGGCACATAATTAAGAAAAGTAATATCTATCTCAACAAATTTTAGATAGTACTATAGCTTTTATTTTTTTTAGTAAATTGATTGCCTTCAGTAGTTCAATTATAACAACAGGAAAAAGGTTAAATTTAATTCACAGCCTTCAAATAAGACATGGAAAAAGGAGCCAGTTTGTCCAGAGAGAGGGTGTATATTCCTGGTTAAACTGAGTGCATGATAAGCCTGAGTATTTGCCTATCTGCTTGTAAAGAAACCTTAGCACAACTACCAGCTCTATTAGCTTTCTTTTAAAATGGTATCAATATGTATGCCTAGTCAAAATGATGAGCATTTAAAGGAGTTGCTGATAAAATATGGTGAAATATGGTGAAATTCAAGGAAGGGCTTTGTATTGGCTGAGAATAGTTTATAGAGTACTGCAATAGTATCATGATAGTGGCAGGCTTGAGGAGGGTGAATGATGAGAGAGCCATTTGTGCATATCCATCAGATTTACCCAATAAAAAGCACATGAAAACTGGAGTAACAGCTGTGAGGGAAAATGGGGTGAATTGCTGCAGGTCTGACACTGGGCTTCAGACTATGTGATAGATAGGAAAATCCCAGGGCCACTTACCTGGGAGATGTTTCAGACAAGAAAAGTGGGTGTCTCCTGTGTAGAAAACAAAAATAGTGGTGGGGAAAAAGGAGGAATTTACCTGTGTGTACTTGATGCTTTATTGTGAGTATGTATTGGCACATTTAAATTTTGGGAGAAAACCTGGGAATTCATGAAAAAGAGAAATATACTACACACCAAATGCTGTGTGCACCATTTAATTTTTTTGAATTATTCATAATAATATGTATAACAACCTTGTGTGAGTCTGTGAACATACACATTAGTTTTTTTAGAAGCCTATTAGTCTTACCCCTTTAAAACATGCTGTACATAGTTCAGTACTATTACAGTAGGGCTATGCGAAATTTCACCAGCTGTTTCATTTTGACACTGTTTCAACTCATTTTGAGCTCAAAACAGTGAAATCAAAATGAAATGAAGGGCTTCAAAACAGCATGAGGGCAGTCGAAATGTTTTCAGACTTTCAAAATGTTTTGAGTGTCGAAGCAGCCCAGCTGAGTTCTCCTCCCCAGTGCTAGGATTGGGCTAGGGAAGGGAACTCAGCCCAATTGCTCATTTCCCCTCCCCAGCATTGAAATAGATCAGGCCAGGGAAGGGAACAGAGCCCAATCACTCAGTTCCCCTCCCCAGTGTCATGATTGATTGGGCCGAGGAAGGGAACAGAGCCTGATCGCTCGGTTTCTATCCCCAGCACTGTGATTCATTGGGCTGGGGAAAGGAACTGAGCCTGATCGCTCAGTTCCCCTCCCCAGCATTGTGATCATTCGGGCCAGGGAAGGGAACAGAGCCCAATTACTCTGTTCCCCTCCGCAGTGCTGTGACCTATCAGGCTGTGGAAGGGAACTGAGCCTAATCTTTCAGTTCACCTCCTCAGTATTGCAATCAACCAGGCCGGGAAAGGGAACAGAGCCTGACCACTCAGTTCCCCTCCCCAGCACTGTGAATGGTCAAGTTTGGGAAGGGAACTGAGCCCGATTGCTCAGTTCCCCTCCTCAGTGTTGCAATCCATTGGGCTAGGGAAGGGAACTCAGCCCAGACTTATCCCAGTGCTGAGGAGGGGAACTCAGCTCAGCTGGGCTCAGTTCCCTTCCCCAGCCTGATGGATCACAGTGCTGGGGAGGGGAACTGAGCCCGATTGCACAGCCCCCACAGCCTTCTCGGGGTTGTGGCCCCCAATCTGCCTGCCAAATGAGAGAAGCCAGGTGCTGCTGCCTGGGACTGGTGGTGTGCTGGCACTGGCCCCAGGCAGCAGCACCTGGTTTCCCTCCCTCATCTGGCAGGCAGATAAGGGGCCCACAACCCTGGTACAGCCCCCGCACCCCTCCTAGGGTTGTGGGCCCCGATCTGCCTGCCGGATGAGAGAGGCTGTTTCGAGCTTCCCCATAATAGCCTATGGGCAAAATTCAAAACAGCATCAAAACAGCATAACTGTTTTGATGAAACAAAATGGAACAGTGGTTTTGAATTGAAATGAGATGCTGTTCCATCGAAAAACCAAAATGCAAGTCAAAACAGAATGGTGCTGTTTCACATACCCCTATTTTACAGTACAGTAATAAACATATCACGTCTACTCTATAACTAAACCTCTAACCCTTGTTTTTGAGGGAGATGAATACTCAACCTTTGCTGATGTTGTTCTACAATGTATGTGGCAATGATTTCCCTTAAAAAAACCCAACAAGAACCCTGACTGTTCCATTAATATTGTCTTCACCAAATATTGTAATGATCATACACTTTGTTACTTATATCAGAAGGATATGGTCTGTGACTGTTCCAACAATTCCTGATCTAATAAAAAAGAAAAGTACCAGCAGCCTTTGCTATGTAGTCAGCAGTCCCAATCCGCAGAGAACTGGAATGTTCATTGCTCTATGAGAAATAAATAAATGAACCAATTGCAGATAGTGAATTCATATAAGCTACTTAGGCCATGGCTTGGATCCCAAAGTTGCTCATATTTTATACAGGGGAGACTTCCCTGTCTGCATTTACAAACCCCTAGAGTGTCACGCTGTGGAAAAAATTCTTTAGGTATAAGCAAAAAGAAAGACTGACAAGCTCTATGCTGGTATAAAAATCTTTGCTTTGATCTTTTTTCTTGCAAAGGGAGATGAAAAAACAACACTAATTTGCCTTTTGTACTTTCTGGTTGATGAAACATTACCAGTTGTCAGTGGATTTTTAAGTATTCATGAATATCAGTGCTCTACAACAGGGATAATACAAGAGCCCTTGATTATTTATAACCTGAGATGTCAAACTGAAGGCTCTGAGCCAGCCAAGTGTTTAGTTTACATTCTAGATCTTTATTCTATTTTGCTTTTTGCTTATTTGTTTCTCTGGAAGAGATTGCCTTCTGTTCATGAAATGAATTCATTGCAGAGAAGCATTTGTAAATCAAAGAGCAGTCTTGTTTCTTCTCTGCTTCTCTCTTTGTTTCTCTGTCATTTTAGGAAGAGGCTCAGGCTGTCTCTGCTTTGTTCTTAGGCATTTGAAGTTGCATTTGGCAAATGAATAGAGGTGACAGTATTTTGGTATGCTAACTAATGGGCTCACACTTCTGAAAAAAGTATCTGCAGGATTAACAAAGATATATACGCTCAATTTCCATCAATTTTATGTCTAGTCTAAACTGGTAATGAAGTCATATTCTGAAAGATCTCATAGGTCATGTTATGGTCTTCATGACATTGATTTTGTAGTTTCAGGTTAGTTCCTGGTGTTCACAGCACCATCACAATTGATATTTTTACAAGAATTCTTACGGCATGTTTTTGCCAACTGCAGCACATTTTTCACTTTCCTCCTATAGTATGCAATCTTACAGACGTCGATGCCCACTCTGTGCAAATTTGTATCATCAGCTTCTTTAGCTGCATCCATTAAAGATAAACTTAACTGTCCTCTCAATCCCTGTTCACCACCCTCCATCGCAATGTTCCTCTCATCTCCAATCCTTACAACCAAAGTTCCATCTTTGACTTCTCTTGCTCCCATTCTCCCAGTTGACTCTTACTCACATAGCAGCTTGTTTTATCTTAGTACTTTCATACATTATTTCAATCTTACAGTGCCCCAAGACACTCTATTGTACAATCATTTTAGGAAAAGACTGCTTAATTAGTTGGTGGCCTCTATCCATCCTTTTCTTTCCCACCTGCACTTTCTTTCTGATAAACCTTAGACAAGCATTACTTTGATGCCATATGTGATTTTATAACTGTTTAAAAATAATGCTGTGACTCCTGTCATAGCATTTATTATTTAACTTTACTTTTAAATTTCCCCTAATTTTAAATTAATGATTTCAGTGGAGACAATGGGGAAAGAGCTAACTAATGGAAAGCCAAGCTCGCCACCTCAAATCTTTTAAAATTATGAGTCATAATACTGATTGGATTAAAATAATGAATTAAAACAATGAAACCTACCCACAGATGCCCCTGTCCCTAGCTTAGCCTGGTTTACCATGGAGCATGCTGAAGTAGGGGATTAGCAGCTCTGGAATCATCCCACCCCTGAAGTACCCAGGGAACGGGTCTGGGAGAGGTGAAGAAGTGCTTACTTCAGGGACATACAAAAGTCCCCCACTGCTGCTCCCATGGTGTTGACTGACAGCAGGGGTGTCCATGCCACTGCACTCCATCATAAAGAAGATCATAAAGAAAGGCTGTTATGTAGGTTATTATTCAGGGGAGACATCGCTAGAAAAGACTGTCCAAGAGAGCAGGGCAGCAGAAACTGTGAAGGCCCACGCTGTAGAGCTGTATGCCCCACAAGGGCTTGTTTATGCACTAGGCATGAAAGAATGTAGTCAGAAAAAGCCACCTCACAGAATGGAATTTTACATTAGCACGGGGAAAGCTAGGAGAGGGAGGACAAAAAAGCTAGTGCAGCAAGTGTGGTAAGCAACATTGCCCCAAACATCATGCTGCATTTGGAAAGCTTTGTTTTAACTGTAACAAATGGAACCCTTTTGCCAGGTGCTGCAGATACAAAATGCAAAAGCCACAAATGCATACAGGTAGGGGCATTCCAGAAGAATTTTATAAAGGTCTGGGAAATCAAGCAAAATCAGTGAGAGAGACTGGATTTTGCCAGTAGAAACACAAGGAGTAATTGTTTCATTTCAACTGGTCCCTGGATATAAATATTTTACCAGAGTAGTGATACATAAAATTAAAAATGAGACCCAAAGTGAGGCCAACAAACAACAAAATAACTGGATATTCAGGAACAAATATGCCAGTGAAAGGGAGATGTATTGCTAGCATGCAATATAGAAACAGTGTATGCAAACTCTCATTCATTGTGGTACCCAGGGAGGTGACACAAGTTTTGGGTCTGGCAGCTTGTGAGAAATTGAATTTTGTTAACTGCATGCTTGCAGTAGAAGAAATTAATGCCTCCTGATGATCCTCTACATCAGGCTTGTCCAATATATGGCCTGTGGGCCGCCATGCGGCCTGCCAAGCCATTTTCTGTGGCCCAAGGTTCTTCACTTGGGACAGGTGGGTGGAGAAGGGGAAGGGAGCTGCTCATCCCCACGGGGCCGGGCTTATGTGACCTCCCATGTCACGTGAGATGGGTCCTGCCACCGCCCCAAGGGCTGCATGGCATGGGGCTGCCCCAGCTGCGCCTGACCGGTAAGGACAGCACCCGCTTTTAGTTGTCTCTGGCTCGGCCCCTTGCCCCCAGCATCCAGCCCACCTCCCGGGACCCGCCGGACTTGGTGGCCATGGGGCAAGAATGGGCCACAGCGCCCGGCACAGGCAGTTGGCAGGGCAGCCCCCAGGGAGCCTCGGCAGGTGGGGTCCTGATGTGACCTCTGTGAGGTGAGGTGGTGGGAGCCAGTGTCTGCCAGGCCCTGCACTCCGGGCTCTCAGAGTTGAGGCCACCAGGGCTGTGTGCACGGGTGGCCGGGCACCATGGTGAGCAGGGCCATGTGGGCAGGTGAGCAAAGGGCTGTGGTGCAGTGACCGCCTTGCTCTGGCCCCCCTCAGGCAGTGCTGGCTCATGGGACTGCGCTGCTTGGGAGTGGCCAGGTGGAGGGGGTGTTGTCGCTCCCTACAGCGGGGCCGGGTACTGCTCTCCTGCTGTGCCAGCTGCCTGTGGTCTCCCAGGGGCAATTTGCCTTCGCTGCAGGGAAGCATGGAGAAGCAGAGTGTCTTGTGTTCCCCTCAGGCCCTCCCACACAAGAAGCCACCCTGGGCAGACCAGGTCTGAGACCCTGCCACGCTGGGAACCAGCTTCACTCTCATAGTTCTGCCATCCCCCGTTTCACATGTTGGCTGGGCCCCAGCTGAATCTGCCCTAGTGCTGCCAAGGCTTTGGGGAAGCAGTGGGGAAGCAGTGTTGCTGGTGCGGGCAAGGCCTGGGGAAGCAGTGGCATAGGCGGCCCTTTGGCCTGCATGAGAGCACCAGCTGCATCAGTTTGGTCACATAGTTTAACATGGCTGTTGAATATCTTCTGGGCCTGGCTTCAAATGGTGGTTGTAGTAGGTAGAAGGGGGGCCCCAGCTGTTGGGATGGCTGGTACAGGACATCATTTGCTGTAATTTGTCACTAGCTGACCACAGGTGGGGGTTTATGCCAGCTTTGCCTTATTTCAGGCTTGTCCAACATACAGCCTGCGGAGTGATAAAATGTGAATATGTCTCGCTGGCCCACTGGGTGATAAAAAGTTCATGATCCGGCCCCACATTCAAAAATTTTGGACACCGCTGCTCTACCTTCTCATGGCCCAAATATGGACAGTCTTCTTAGGAAGGAACTAATTCTTCCAGAACAGAAGAAGAAAACATGCATCTTGTCAGGGAAATATCTTAAAGCTGGTGCTGCCATTACAGGGAGTTGAATCTGTCAAACGCAGACAGGCCTCCAGCATGTGCCCCCTGAATGACCTGCTAGCTGTCTATCAAGAGTGACCTACTTTCTGGTGCTGCGCAGACTCAGTTGCTTCACAGCTCTTACTTTCGCACAGGCTCAGTCAGAGTTCCTGTGAGGTAATCAATCTGGAACCTTCTCCCTTCGCGGTTCCCTGATTGGCTGAAGGAAAACTATAAAGGGCTGTGGACCCTCACTGGGGCGTGGGCGTTTTTGTAGTTGGTGGGCATTATAGGAGATGGAGGTGTCGTCAGTGGGAGGATTGTGAAGGAGAGCTACTCGATCTCCCAGCAGAGGCTGCTCTTAGCAGGGACTGTAGGAGAGCGAGGTCAGGATTAAAAACCCCGGCTCTTCTCATAGCTTTGCGCTGTGATAACCCCCTTCGATTTCATTTACCTCATGTTGATATCTTCGGTTACTAGACTGTTTCGGCCTGGACTTTGACTTCGAGTTTGGATCGTCCTCGTTACCTCGGCAACAACTTCGTACTTACCTGTTTGGCTCCTGACCTCGGCTCCCTTCTCCAACTTCGGCTTTGTCTTACGGACTGTCTTTTGGACTGGCGTCACACTCTTGACTCTGACATAGTTTCGTTTCATCGTGTTACAGTTCTTGTGTTGTTATTTGTTCACCCCTATATAAGCTGTCGACCAGCTCTGGGACTAGCCAGCAGGCAGCCACCCCTAGCCCTCCGGGGTTAGATAGCAAGGGTCTGCTGGTGAACCTCGTGAGCTGACAGATCCCCTTCATTGTTGGTTTGTGTTTAAAAAACTGTAACTGAAGAAATCATCTGGGCCTCTGCTGCCAAGCATGAGTAAATAAATTATCTTTGTTTCAACTTATACGTGTGTCCCGTACAGCTCATACTCCACCATGAAGACTCCCACCTGTTCGTTCCAATTGCCACCACCCTGGCCGCACCACCGTAACCAAGACCATGAGCGTGGCTCGCCAGCTCTGGTACCTTGACACATCTATGGGAAGAAAAGTTCTTACAAACACCAATTCAAATACTGTCATGCAGAGAGAGGAAATCAGCCTCAGTAGTATGTAGTTAACAACCTGTGTCATGTGCAGAAGCACAGGTGCCCAAAGTGCAAGTCAACTGGATCCCAGTATTAAGGATCCAAGTCTATCAAGACTTGGAAAAAATCTTCCCACCAAAAATAAACTGGAAGCCAGATCTGATACTTTGTAAGTCTGGGAAGTAAGTGAAACCTCCTGAAAGGCTATTATAGAATTGATAAAAGAGTTGTAAAAAAGGGGGAATAGGAAAGTGAGTAGTAAAGACTCACTTCAAAGTGATGCACTAGTAACCTCTCTTCTGTAGATGGGTGTTAATCAATGTATGTGCTAATTGATTTTCTTTGTTATTGTTAAGAGGAAATGCATATTGTGGCATAGAGAGGGCTCCTTAAATCAAAGTACTGAGTTCCAGTTGTGAGGACTATGAACCTTAATGACTGCATCGGTACCATATGAATACCTACATGATACTCTCTAAACTCCTAGATGTTTCTCCAAGTGTACACTGAACTTGGATTTCCAAGCTGTCTCTGGTTTGATTTGCACAAAGTCCTGGTCAGGAATTTGGGAAGCATACTCCAGGACTAATAGATGCAAGTTACCATGCAGCAGCTAGGCCTATCCATGACCCACTTTTAATATAGGCCAGGCCTTTTCCTTTCTACTTGTATATTGCATGACCTGTGGCAGAGTTCAATATCACTGTCCTTTCTAACCTATGCTAAACACCGTGGTTACCTAATCACCTCTGTATTTTGGGAAAAGATTTAAGTGTACTGCCTGTTTCTCAACCCCAGAGGAGAGTCCATGCAAAGCACATGTTGTTGGGAGGCAGTTATATCTGTTTAAAATGTAGAAAACACAAGTGTCTTAATGTATTACTGCAAATTTCTGTGGAAAATCCCATAGGTACAAAAAATGTTATCTCTTTCATTTGACCTGAGTGCTATTGAATGACCTAATAGTACAAACTCAGCTTAATAAAAAAAAAAAACCAGCACAAAAGTATATATGTAATATATACCTGTAGACAAGATAGCATAGCTTGTTTATCACAGTCCACTTCATCTCTTTAATAGTATATTGCTAAATTGATAGAGAATTATGAATGAAGACACATATAACTGGGTTTATTAAACTGCAAGTACTTAAGTTCTTACCTGAACTTATAATATGCACCAGATTCTAGCACTGAGTTAGACTTGTGTGGAATCATATCATTGCCAGTGAAAAACAAGAAGAAAACCTGTCTTCTTTATGTTTCTTCCTATATATAAAAGTAAACACCAAGGTAAGAAACCGGCGATATAAAATTCACAACGTAAATTTTAACAGAAACCATAGTAAAAATCAGTGGAGATCTTGAAAATATTCACCCCTGTTATAATAGGCTGAAAAATATATATTAATTAGAGAGAGAAAAGTCATTTTATTTACGCTGTAATTTGATGTTTATTACAAACTGTAATGGTTGTAAGCATGTTATTAAATGGCTGCATTATTAGCATAAGCAGAGATTACCTGATATTAGTACCTTGTAATTTCAATGTCTTTCAATTATTCACTGTAGTTTAAATGCTAAAAAAGGGCTTTATGTGCAAAATAAAAATATAACTACATCAACACATCCTATTTTTACTCTGCTTCTCTACCCACTATAAAGTAATACTTTAAAGGTATGTGAGCAAGATTTGGGACATGCTATACAGGGCCAATTTGTGACCGAGAGTAAGTAGGTTCACATTCAATAGCAAACTGTTTCTGTAAAAAGACTGCTAGGTCTCAGCACAGATAAAAATATATCCATCAAAGGAAAGATCATTTCAACAGGAAACCAAGTTTCATTTGAAATGCCAAAGTGAGAAACAGGAACAGAAGAAACTCTAGGAAACATATGATTGTTTTAAAAAAGGGAAAAGCTTTAAGGATTCTCTGTAGACACTAAAGCTGGAACATTGTCTTTGAGGTAATTGCCCTTGACTTACAGATCTTTGAATCTGACAAGAATAGGGAATGCCTTTGAATTCTGATCAGTCAGAATTCTATTATCCTAACTTCATAGTTCAAGAAGTACAATTTAGCTTCTTTAGTTGGTTTCAAAGCTAGCAAAGAATACACCTTATTACATTTCCTGCTGCAACAAGGATACAGGAGAGAGAAAAAATACATAATTATTCATAATGACTTTTAAATGATGACCTAATATAGGAAAATTGTTCACAGATGTGACAATGTGACACATTTTTAATGTCACCCTTTAGAGTGATACATATTATTTTGGAAAGTGAAGGAACAAATGCTTGCTAATGCCTTCTCATTTCTGCTGCTGCTACAATGACATAACTTAGCTGTCCTGCATGGACAAACTACAAATTGGGATGTTAGCAGGACCACAGAAGCCTATACAACTTCCTATGATGCTTCTGGTTGTAGAGTCAAATGATACATTAACTTGGCTGGTTTAATGTGTGATTTCTGATTTTACTGAACTGGCACAAAGGGCCATTCTTATTTCATTTTAAGATAACTTATTTTGATTTATTTTATGTTGGTTAAGAATGGATTTCAGCTAAACTGAAATAAAGTGTGCATGGGTGGGGAGGGGAGGAAGGGGGTTGCAAATTATATTGTTTATAAAAAACCTGCAACTTTTTCATCAGTAAGTTCCAATCGCACCCCTCATTATTTCAGGATGTGCAACCTACCAATGGCCTCACAGCAGCCAGACAAAAACTTTCTTACAATAATTTCCTTTTCCTCCCCACTAAGCAAAATAACAGCAGAATACAATTCATGCTTAAAAAGAAATCTGCTCCATACCTTGCAATGTGATTCACTCATGTGCTAGTAAGGCCTATAAAGACTAAACAGAGTAATGTAAAAATTGCATAAAACTTGCATAAAATGTTAAGTTCCATCTTCCTGTACCAGAGGCCAAAATTAACATTTTGTAATCCTGGAATTATATGCCTAATTGTGGCTATAATGAAATAACTGTAACTAGGAATGTTTTCATTTGTTTTGGCTAAAAGAACAGACAGTTATATGTGAAATATGATTATATATTAAGTACAACATTGCACTTCAAAATATTCCAGGTTAATATTTGAAATTTGTATTTTTTTAATTTTTCAAATTTGAAATGTGAAAACTTAGTTCCACACAACCAACAACAAAAGGAATGGGTGTATACTGTATTTTAGGTGGAAAATAGATGTGTTCTTAATTCAGTTTACACATGGTATCTCCTGAAAAATTGAATCCTAGTGAGAACAATGCTATTTAGGTTTTTAATACAAGATAGTAGGCTGAGGGAAACCCTGAGCTCCCCATTAGCTTTTATCTCAGCCTGTTAATGTATGAAGGCTACAAGTTATTTTGTCTTCCTTAAAATTTTACCTCACATATGCTGGTCACCACATTTTTACTAACACAATTAAGAACTCACCAATTTTTCTTGTAAGGCTGCATCTGAAAAGGTATTCTCTTACAGAAATAAATTGTGTGATGTGGAATGAGGAAAAGAAAAGCTCTGGGTAGATCTTTCAGGGGTGTTGGTTGCAGTCATGTTGGTCTCAGGACATAGATAGATCAGATTATTTGGGTAAATGTGGTCATGTCTACATGAGACGCGACCTGCGCAGCGGCCTAGTAACACAGTGCGGTAGCATGCCATGCAATAACCCTGCTAATATGCTACTGAGCAGTAGTATTAGGCTGCTGCACAGTAAGTGTCACTAAAAACCTGTGTACTGGCGTTACTATGCAGTAGTGCAATTTACTGTACCTTGATTTAGTAACTATGGTGCATTAATGAATGTGCAGACATGCCCAATGGTGATATTGTTTATTAGACCACCTGAGTAGTTGGAAAAAATGTTCTTTACAAGCTTTATGGCACAAGCATCCTTCTTCAGGATAGGGAGAGTCTGCTGGTGTTTAGATCTGTGGCTAGATCTTAGACATATGTCTGTGAATTTTAATTCTGTTTCATAAAAAATATAGGAATGCCATTTTCTTAGTCCCTGCTTTGCGGTTGTACATTGACTTGTGGTATAGCATAAAGATTGCACTGAATCAAAGTGGTATCAAAAAAGAAAACAGGATGAGGATAGACAAGAGAGCAGAGTGCTGTCTCAAAGCCACTTAACACATTGGAAGTCTTTTATGTGAGAGTCTGCAGTCATTGAAGCCACTGCAGGTGGGACACTCTATGTAGCCATATGTTACCTGTAGAAGAATACCTTTCACAGTTGGATCTCTCTAGCCTGTTCAGATAATTATGTGCTATGGAGGGACCATGTGTGCTGATCCTGCTGCTTGGAGGGGCTGGCTACAGGGAAGGAGATAAAATGACTTTTAGGCTGTGATAAATTGAGACACATTCTTTTTTGTGATGCTTTCATATGAACAGCGATGAAGAAATATCCAGTTGTGTTGTATCTTTTAACTAAAGCTTGTGTGTACAGTGCAATACACTAGACTGAAATGGTGCACCAAGGCCTTTATTTTATGCTGTCAATCAGCATGGAATTCTGCAGCAGCATGAAAGGATTCTGAAATTGTGATTCAATTCAGTTACACTGAAAGGATTATAAAAATGGAGCAGAAAGTGAGAATGGAAAACTAAAACCATGTCACTGAGGAATACAGTTGCTACAGGGTTCAGAAGAGAAACTTTTCTGGAGTGTGTCCATGAAGGGGGAAAAAAGTAGCATGAGAGGAGCAAGGTCAGCTGGAAGTACTGCTTTGTAGAATAAAGGACTGTAGAAGGGGTTTTATGTGACAGACTCCTTCTTTTGCTTGCTACTCAGCTCCAAAATCATTCATGCCATTCTGCCACCTGGGAAAAAGTCAGATATGATGGTCGTGATGGTTATTCTTGCCCCAAATTCCAAAGGCTCATCCTTTTCAATTCTTCTGTAAAAGACAAGAGTCTAGTAAGAGGCACAGGAACTCTGCTGGGAAAAGATACAATAAAAACCCCTGAGTGTGGAAGAGGCAAATGTTGTGATATGTAAAAGAGATAGGAACAAGTTATGTACCAAAAGGTATTTGGAGAAGGCATTTGATATTGGGTATTTTAATTAATCAGAACCATAAGGTTGATTTAACATTGTGTAAGATCATTGAGATGATTTCCATTGATTTCTGTGCACATTGGATTAGGATTTCAAGATTTAGGATACTAGGAGATTCAATGAGATGAATAGACACGCATGCATGCACGCACACACACACATGCACACATAAACCTGTTCACCTGTCATATATACATATATTGCAAAAACATTCTTTAGGGAACTAAAAAAAATGAAATCCTGTAAAATGGATAGATGAATAGCTACCTGGAGGATATCTCACTAGAATTTAAAGAAATGTATCATCAAAAATGAAAATGAGGAATGCTATATTTTTTCTCTCAGTGATTTCTTGATCAACTATACTCTGATTACAAGTTAAATGATGCTTTTTCTAACTGCTGCCACCACAAACTCACTGAGGGATCTGAAAATCAGTGTGCTGAATCTCATAACTTGAAATGAAGTCTTTATAGCTGCAGCTAGCTCAAAAAAGGAGAATCCATTTTAACAGGATTTTAAAAAATGTTTAGACAAAAGCCTAGAAGATACGTACACATACATACACAGAGCTTTACAAAGTATGGAATGCCTTAAGCTTTGAGGCATAAGATATCTTTTTTTTGGAAGGAAATTTTCGTTGCGGGATAGGTTATTCAGAATTACTCACTGCATAGATTTTTACACTGTATCAGCAGGTATTGGCCAATACTGGAGACAGGACACTGGGCTCAGTGAGCCACTATTCTAGCCCATCAAAATGAATTGAGTTCAATTTGGTTTTTTGAATAACCAGAAATAAAAAACTCCAAGAATAAATATCATGTACAAGAAAAGGGTCACCTGTGCAGTGTTGGTGCCTTCAGCTAAGAATTAGGTAAAATGATCCCTTCCAACCTCATTTTTCAATGATTATGTATTATGAAATGTTGATCATATCCATATGTAGGGTTACTATATTTCCAGCTTAAAAAAAGAGGACAGTGGGTGGGGGTGGGGGGGGGCAGGTAATATGATTGGAGGGGGATAGATTGAATAGATTTCATAGACATTAGGGTTGGAAGGGACCTTGCGAGATTATTGGGTCCAGCACCCTGCCCAAGGGGCAGGAAGTCAGCTGGGATCAGATTACTCCAGCAAAATAAGCATCCAAGCATTTCTTAAAGGTAGGTGTTTGCACCACTTGTCTGGGGAGTCTATTCCAGACTGGGGAGATTTGGATGGTAAATAAGTTTTTCTTGATGTCCAGTTTAAAACAGTCTTCCAGCAGTTTATGACCATTAGACCTTGTCTTTCCTTGGGATGCCCTCATGAACAGACGTTCTCCCAGTTCCTGATGCACACCCCTTATATACTTATAGGCTGCTATCAAGTCCCCCCTGAGCCCTTGCATATCCAGGCTGAAGAGTTCCATAGCTGTCAACCTCTCCTTATAATGCTGATTTTCTTGAATTATGCACATCATTCTCCTCTGGACTCTCTCAAGCGTCACCACATCCTTTCTAAAATGTCAAGCCCAGAATTAGACGTAGTACACCAGCTGTGGTCTCACCAAGGCTGTGTAAAGTGGGAGGATGATTTCTTGGGTCTTGCTTGAGATGCACCAGTAGATGCAAGCCTGAGTTTTATTTGCTTTTCTGGCTGCAGCATCACATTGGTAGCTCACGTTCATGTTGTGGTCAATCACGACCCCCAAGTCTCTTTCGGCTGTGGTGCTAGTGAGTATAGCACTGTTAAGCCTATAAGTATGATGTGGGTTTTTTTCTCCTGAGGTGGAGCACCTTGCAATTCTCTGTGTTGAATGTCATTAGGTTTTTATCCTCCCACCTTGCAAGCCTGTCCAGGTTGGCCTGAATCATCAGCCTATCCTCTAGAGTGACCACACTTCCCACTAATTTGGTGTCATCTGCAAACTTAGCCAGTCCACTTTTGATGCCCAAATCCAGATCATTTATAAGCAGTGATATACTGGTGTCCTGCCCCTGGCCCTGACGCCCAAGCCATTTCCCCCCCACCCCCAGCCCTGCTTCTGCCCCTCATTTCTGATCCACAGTACATGACCCTCCAGGCCATGCTGGTGCCACTTACTCCCAACCTACAGTGGTCCCCTCCGTCCTTGATGCCTCTCACTCCTGACCTGCAGCCCCCTGGCACTACCTTTGTGCTGCACTCCTAACCCACAGGCCCCTGCCTCCCTCATTTTCCCTCACTCCCAAGCCAAAACCCCCAGCCCTGGCAGTACCCTTCATACCTGAACCACAGCCCCCTGCTCCCCCCAGCCCTGCTGGAGGGTGTCACAGATGCCCCTGAACCAACTGGGCCAGAATGTGGTGGCTCTGATTCATGCAGTGGCAGTGGAGTGAGTTTGGCCCCTATGCAGGTGGGGGGGAAGTGGGGGGGAGGCCTGTGGTACACCCCCCCGGGCTGGGGTTCCAGTACCATGCTGCTTCAGGTGGCCTGCCCATGGCCCCTCTCCCCCTTTCTACTGGGCAGGATCTTCTGGCCACCCCAGCCTCATGAGCACAGGCACTGGCCCTTGTGTCTCTGGCCTAGCCATGGAGCTCCCCTCTGCCCTCAAAGCTCCCACTGCTCCCTTCCCCTGCTGGATGGGCAGGCACTCCCCCCCTGCCCTCTCTGTCCTGCTGCAGCCCCAGCCCCAGCCCCAGAGCCCAGCCACCACCCCTGAGTGCCACCAGACACCCACTCCCCTCACACACACACCCCTCCCACACTCACACAACCCCGCCAGAGAGCCCCCAGGCTCTGGCCTCTAACCCCTGTCCCCTATAGACTTATCTGCTTCCAGCTGCTGGGGTTTCTCCCACCACACTGCTGGCTTTATGCTGGCTACATATGTGTGCGTGTGCAGATGCAGGTGGTAAACCCTGTCTCCAATCACTCTTCCTCTGCTCCCCCGTCAGAGCAAAGCAAAATCCCAGACATTGGTTCAGATTTCAAAAAAGTTCCTGGATGGAGATCTGAGGACTCAAAACTAGGACATACCTGGGAAAACCAGGATGTCTGGTAACTCTAACTATATTCAATAAATCTGAGAAGTCACAGGAACATAACACTAGGGTACATGTTATTTATAAGATGTGAGAAAGGAAAGATTACATGAAAATCAAGATTGAGTTTAAAAAATAAACTTTATTAAACATCACTGACTTTTCTGTAGTAATTCAATGTTAATATGCTGTGTAGAAGGTTTTCAGAGTCATAGCTTATGAAAATTAAAGGCTTGAAATAGATGAAGAGTCCATTTAAACCACCACCCCCAGCAACATTGGGTTTAATTCCATGGCAGATTGTCCTAAACTGTGACTCTCATCAAAACAGGCACAAGCAGTTTACCTGCATTTGATTCAAATTAGCTGCTATTGTCCTGAGGCAAAGTGTTAATTTGCATGCTTCACAGATACTTAAGGTGGGACAGTGGGTTTGGCAGTATGTAGGGTCCCAGGATGAAAGGGTTTGTTCCAGGAGAAATCCAACCTCTGCTAAATAATCTTGTTACATGCTTGGAGATTTAATTTGGGTGGATTTGAAGAACATGTACGAAAATCTTTAGATATCTCTAGGAAAATCATTAGACAATTGTTCTAACTGCTGACCTTAAGGTCAGGTACTATTTAATGATTTTGATATCAGGTGATTTAACAATCTGTCACAACTGCATAATGGTGAAGTATCTTATGTAGGGAGTATCAAATCCCTGCTATTTACAGCTATCAAAACACATCATTGCACGCAAAAGACCTTAGCTATAAGCCAGCAAATACATCTATTATTCATTAACTGTGCTGTTTCCTCTCCCCTCCCCACCATTTCTGCTAGGTTCTAAAAACCTCCCTCTCTTTGGAAGATGCCCAGAAGCATGCATTTAGATTAGTTTATTAACAAGATCATTAATCAGGTATCAGTATTTCGGGACACTTTGTTGATCAGCAATTCTTAAAAAAAATTAACAAGCCTATAGGAGGATGTTGAACTGAATTTAAAACACGATGTATTAACACATTTACTTAGTTATGCCAACTTTGCCAGTTGTACAGAGGAAATTGCAATTTATCAAGAAGTCACAGCAGTTTGAATATTACAAAAAAAATCACAATAGCTTGATTTTGATGTTGTCTTTTCCTCTCCTTTACTGGTAATTTTTCTGAACTTTCACATCAGAATATTATAAGCCTAAGAAACTGGGTAGTGAGAGTTTATGGATTCTATACACATGCTCCAGAGTGGAGGGGTGGGGCACTTTAATTAGAGTGGTTCTAGGAGTTGTTCTAATTAAAGCATCCACAGTGTCACATGCAGGCAGAATCCCATGCTTCAAAATGGTGGTGGGGATGCTTTAACTAAAGATCATTCAGTGAGCTTTAAAGCATTGCCATTCTGAAGTGTGGGGGTGCTGAATACACTTGACACAGAGGGAGCTAGACCATGCTAATTAGCACTCTCCAGCAGACTTTATTAATCAAGACTGCTCTGACATGTGCGAATTAGCACACATCAGAGTAGGCATCCCACAAGTCCAATTCAGATGTCCTTAAGCAAGAAGAACACTAGTTGATTTCATTGGGCTTATAGTCTGATAAATACAAGACACTCTTATAATGCCTGATATCTTATTTGAATTGCTGAAAAAAAGGGGAAGGAAGATACAAATAAGGAGAAATGGTTGTCTGTAAGTGAAGGGGAATGGATTCAATGATCTGGAAGGTCCCATTCTGTGAGAAAAACAAAGTCAACATTTTTCCACATGCCAGGTCAAAATCATCAATGATCATTATACCATTTTTTTAGTATAACATCAAGTCCATCATTTGAATGAAACAAATGTAAAACAGAGGTAAATGAATAATTACATGTTCGATTGTGTCAAAATGGACTAAGTAGATTAAGGTGTGAGCGTTCATTGGATATTATATTTTTGGGATTATTTTAAATTTTTAAAAAAGTGAATTTTATTGTTTAAGAGATGATTCAACTGTGAGGGACTGACCCATTGGTATAGAGGTCATTTATCAAAATGACATGCAAAGTGAAATTGCTGTCTTCTGTACCTTAATTCTCATCTGAGGTAGCAAATAATAGTGGTAAAAATGTACTCCACCTTGATGAGCATGCAGTCACTCATATATAGGCTGATATTTGCAGCTAATTAAAAATGTTGTGATAATGCTTTTATCATGTGGATATGTTCAAATTTAGGTTCCTAATTTTAAGAACACAAATCCTTTGTTAGGTACCTAAGTAAGAAGTCATTGAATTTTATGCAGTGTTGAATACCCACACTATCCAGTGAGGTCAATGGAAGATAACTATTCTTGGCAACTCTAAGACATAGGTTGCTTTCAGCTAGGTACCTAGAAGTACTTATGTACCTAACTTTTGTCCCTTAAGGAGAAAATCTGGACCTACCATTAGGGGCTAGATTGCGGCCACCAAATTCAGCGTCTGTTTTGTCAACCCAAATCTGCATGAGTATTCAGTGGATACTGAAATACCTATCTATCCTTCAAAGATTTTAAGGGGTGTGGATTAAGAAATAAATAAAAGGAGTGATTAAAATGGCTGATTAGATTAGTAGGATTTATGACTAGTTTGCCAATATCTGATAACATTTTTGTTGTAAACATATTGAATGTATTTTTGCAAGTAAAAAGAATACAAAGCACATTTCACACAGGCTGTTAAGCAGCCTTAGCAAGGGGTTGTATTTGTCATTTTGGAGAGACCTCGGTTGGATTTGAACCAATGTCTGGTGTTAAAAATATAATTTGTATTTTTTAGTAATACTTTCCTAAGATATATGGCACTGCCTTAAATAATTTTTATTGTTCAGAATAAGAAACTTTTTTAGGCTTAAAAACAGAAACAACATGAGGTTATTTGAGTACTGAGAAAAGCCTGGAGAATGTTTTTCATTTTGTTTACAACACAAACAGTGCTTTTCATTTTCTGATTAATTGTGCCATATATACTTTTCATGATTGTTTCACAGGAAAGCAAAGATATCTGTTCTGACCTCTGTTGACTGCTTTGATTTCCTGTCTTCTGATGAGTCAGGGAGCAGGATCTGATATATAACTTATTTGGCTTTATGATTGTAGAATTTCATGTTCCAAATGCATCATTTGCCATGTGTGATAAACAGCCAGGTAATAAACTTGGGAGTGTGGGCTCTTGTAGACAGGCATGGGATTATCCTGCCTCTCAGATATTTTTCATGCAATCTGTTGCATTCAAAAAACTATTCAATTTACTTTTCTAAGACCATTTATGATTTTGGGACAAAACTTCTGGCAGGGATCATTTTAATGAAATCCACAGGTAGAGTGATTTACAACCCCTATATTGTTCACATAAGGAGGAGGGAAAAAAGGAACACATCTATGACAGCCTGCATTCTGCCAACACAACCACTACCACCTTTGGTGGCAATGGTGGCAGCAACGGTGGGGCAGGTGGATTCCCCTGCCTTTCCTGCTTCTCCAAAACAGTACCAGCAGTCACAGGTGAAGTGGAGGACTCTGGGGGCAGGGATGAGGCCCCTAAGTCCCTACGTAAGGATTCTGGGGCCAACCAGGGTAAGTTGCCTTGTGCCAGAGTGTGCGTGCATGGGTATTCCCTGGGGACAAGTAGCAGTGGCACATGTTGTGCTGCTGATATTTGTCCCCAGGAAAAAACGTGTGTGTGCTCATCTGGACACTCCCCATGAGGGCATTTGGTGAATTGCATCAGGTATATCCCATTTTGAGAAAAGCATATATAGGATCTATAGATTCTGATGGTTTTGTTATGGGAGATGATGAGTATAGCAGGAATGGAGAAGTTTTGATAGATTAAGCATTTCTTGCTAAGGCAAATGGATCAAGGGAGGTTGCAGTGGTGCGTCATCCTTTCCCACTTTGATTTCTGGTCCACCCAAAGTTGAAAGCCGAATGCTGATTGTAGCATTTCTGTTCAGGCAGCACTGAGGGAGTTGGTTGACTTCCTGATTTCTTCTCATCTTTTCATTTCACAGGTGTTAATGATTCTCTTTTCTTTTTAAAGGTCTTTAATGGTTCCACAAATCAAGTTATGCTTTTTTCTACAATTCTGCTGCCTGTTAGTTGCTCCTAGTAATGTAGTTCCTACTTCACAGCCCTGCAGACTCCTTTGTAACTCTAGCTGGAAACATTAACTCAGTTGTGAAAACATTAAGTCAGATGAATATTTACTCAGGTGTGCAAATAACTGTCAGTGAAATACTGGATGTACTGTCACAATGTTCAAGAAGGCTAGTTTTGTGTTATATGAATCTGACAAAGATATGTACATTTAATTATAATGACTGCAGAACTGAAGAAATAACATCTTTTGATTATTTTTACCCAGACTGGGAAAAGTTGATGCATTTTGATACATATCATATGATATAGCAAATTAATGCCCATTTCAAAAAAGTTTTTGTCTTTGCTATTTAAAAACTGAATCATACAGCTGTAAGCCCCTAGCTTATTAGTAAAGCTTCTAGCTTCTTTTTAACTGGAGAAAAATTTGTGTTGTGTTTTTGTGATGATGCACTATACCACCTACACCCCCCATTTTTAAATCCTAGATCCATCCATGGATGCATCCCACTTGATGTCTGTTGGACAGTGGGGAGTTTTCTTTTGATGATGAGTTGAACGAGGTTAGGTGGTTATTTGAAAACTGCGAGCAGAGGAGCTGGAATTATTTCCTCCAAGGTCTGAACTTTGTCGAGTATAGGTTATAGTTGTTTGATGTTTCTCCTGATTGGTTCCAGTGTAGGGTCACCAAGGGTATGCAATCAGAGGGGGTTTCTTTTTGTATTGTAGCAGGTTTACTGCAGGGTATTAGGATAATTCTTTCAAATATATACTTTCCTGTAATATGCCCTATATTCCTCTACTGGAGTGTCCTTATATAAAGACAAATGCAGGCTGGCCAGGTTGGCATCACAAATATTCTTTTCTGAGTAGTTGTCATAGTATCTGAGCACCTATCTGTATATTACAGATTTTTCGGTGGGCTTGGGATGATTGCTGGTCTTGTGGACATAAGTATGGTGGCCTGTGGTTTTTTTGTATATGGTAATTTATGGTGCCATCCTGGATGTAGATTATGGTATCTAAAAAGTTGATATTACTGTAGGAGTGTTCCAGAGAAATTTTGATAATGGGTTAATAGCCAGTAAACTTGAGGTGGAAGTCAATAATTGATTCTAGGTGTTCAGTCCACATGATGAAAATACCTTTCATGAAGCTTTTTAGAATGTTTTGCTCCAGAAGGGTCATGAGGAGTTTGGCATATTGAAAGGCCAAGTGTCAATCATTGAAAGTGAAGTTGCAGTGGATGAGGATGAAGTGGATGATTTGTGTAACATGTTCCAAATCCGAATGTACTTCATGTTCTTGTAGGTACTTCAGGTAAGCATCTGTGCTTTTATGGTTTGGGATGGTAGTCTACAGGCTGGTGGCATCCATGGTTGCAAGTATTGCTTTCAGTTGATGTTCTGGATTATGCTAAGGAAGTCTGTTGCATCTTCTAGAAAATGTGCTCTTTAAGTGACAAGTAATTTTAGGACAGTTTCTATGAATCCTGAGAGCTCTTCAGTGAGAGTACCATTGTTGGATATGATAGATATGCCAGGCTTACCTTGTTTATGGATTTTGGAAGTATAGAGAAAAGTGGTTCCCAATCTGCGGTATGTGTATCACCAGTGGTATGCAGACAGCCTGTCAATGGTACGCATTAACAAATTTATGATAATCACTTTATATGAAAAAAATTTGCTGGTGGTATGTAAGGTTGAACTGAAAAATTTGCTGGTGGTACTTAAGATTGTATCATTTTAAATTGGTGGTGTGCAATCTGTAAGAGTTTGGGAACCACTGATACAGAAAGTTCCTGGGTTAGGAGAGTGGGGGATAAGTGGAAGTAGTTTTTTCAGAAGCCAATGTGGGATTTGATGGTATTTTGCAGCTCAAGAGAAAATTCTGGTGTAGGGTCCTCCCCAAGATTTATACAGTATGATATATGCTAGAGATCTCAAAGAACATTACAGAAGAGACCATTTCCACCTTCACTTTACAAATGGAGGAAGAGACAGAGGGAGTTGTGAAATTACTAGCCCAAGGTCATACAATAAGCTAAAATGATGGGTTCCCAGATGACACAATCCTGACGCATGATTATATAAAGCAAACCATAGAACTTATCTGTTAAGGTAGTCAGAAATGTCTTCTTGTACTTATCTGTCTCAGAAATATAGTGTTCCACAGAAGAACATTTTAATACAGTTGAAAATAAAAAGTTAACTGATTATACCAACTGTTACTACCAGTACATATCAGTACTAGGTTAAATTCATGGATGAGTTCAAGGAGGTATGGGTTTAGAAAGAGGGGAAGGATAGAATGGACATACATAGCACCAAAACTTTGTGACTGGGAATGAATGTAATGAATTTTAACTAGTTTGGTGAGTGTTAATGAAATGTATGAATGAAAGGAAAGAATGTAAATGAAAAAAATACACACACACATACATATATATTTCTGTGTTTCTAAAGCAACAAAATAATCATTACTCTATTTTGTAGTTTTCCTATCTCTCAATTGCAGGGAGGTCTCCTCAGGAATTATCAATTCCATTATTTTCGTCTAAGCCTTCTCTAAAAGCTGATTGAAATAACAACATGGGTTGGACAATAAGAGTTAGACTGCAGAACCTAATCAAGCTCTGCTAAATAATATATGCACATTCTAGCACTGCTGAAGTAGGGTCTTTGTGATTGCGTTATGTTACCATGCATACAAGCAGACAAGTATGCTGTAATTAAGAGTGAATGGGATAGCTCCTGTTAGAACTTCATTATCATTCTTAAGCATAAGTGACAAATACAGTATATTTGTCAGTTGAATAATCAACTGCATTTGATAATCATTTGATAGTGACAGAAAAAGAAGTGTTTAATGTTGAGGCTTGACAAAAGAGGAGACTCTTGATGCACAATCCATCTTGTTAACATGTTGCAGGTTTGTCTGAAGCAAAGATGGCTGAGCACAGACCTGAATGGTGTGAACTCTAAAACATACTAGTGCCCTTAGTTTTGAGTTATTAGTTTCTGATGAGAATCATTAGTCTTGAAGAGACACGAGAATTTCAATATCATCTTCATTAGGGTACATAATGATGTTTCAGAGACTGGATAATTAGTGTTCTGGTTCTTTTCATTTCAGTTACAAAGAGATATATTATCATGCCAATGCCACGAGGGTATACAGAGAGTGGAAAGGGGAGGAGAGAGAGAATGGATTTACAGGCAGGACTAGCATAGGTGTACAAACATCTACATGTGATGTCAGAATGCATTCTATGGGTGTACACTGTGCCCTGCCAACCATACTCTGTCCCTGCCCCATACTCCAGGGAGACACTGGGTGTCCCCAGGTCTTAACAGACAATGCTCTGAGCTTATCCTACCTTATCCGAGGGACCGGTTCCACACTGTCACCCACGATCGCTTCTCCACTATTAGAGCGCGTTGCACCGTTGTGCCCTCTGGGGTCGATCAAACCACGTCTCTGCCGAGGCCCCCGATGACACCACCGGTGCGCGCTGGGCGTCGGTTGTTGCCGCAAGTCGTCGACCCCAGGAGGGATCCGGGCAAGGCGAAATGTTAGCCTCGAGCCCCACGTTGGGCGCCAAAACTGTTGCCGGGACAAGGTGCCCGAGGGAGGCAACAATTGGGTTCGTTGCCCGGTGTGCGTCGCGCCAAATAAACACACTGGGGGAAAAGCAGACAGAGTTTATTTGAGCTCAAGTAAAAGGTACAGGGAGACTGTATTGTCTCAAATCCTGCGCCCCTAACCCTGCAACAGCGAGATCTTTATACCCTGGTCAGTTTCACTGTCAGTGATTTTCCCACCCGCTGGCCCCCCCTCTCCCTCCTCCCTCCTCCTTTCTCACTCCGAGCGGTGCCCTTGCATTCCACAGATAACAGTTTTAGCTCGCCTGCTTTCCAGAAGGACAGGAGATTTGCAGGCGCCAGAGAGAAAGGGTTGCAAAAGTTGGGCAAGGTGGGGCTTTGGCTCATCTGAGCCTGGAGCAGAAGGACTTCCTCGACACTCGTGGTCTTCCATCCCTCTGAGTTACCCAGGGTTATGCCCAGTGACACCAACAAGATTAACCCAGACATTTTAAATAGGAGCCCACAGGGTGCATCTACACAATATGCTACGGTACTGTAGTAACATACTATGGCACTTTAGTGTCCATTGGCAAAAACCACGATGGCACTGCTACATTACCGTAGCAATGTATTCCCTCGTTATAGTGCATTACTACAGCAACACGGTGGTCAAAAATAACCGTGCCTGGCCAGCATGGTGCAGTATGGGCTGTTATTGTGCCAAAAGGAAGTACTAAATGATGGCACAGTAACAAAGGTGTCATATGGCCACTTGTAGATGTACCCACAGTGTCAAAAACATTCTGACCTGTTGTGATCTTTCTGTGTTCTTTGCAAGGCAGAATTTCTCTATTATTTTTATATAGTCAAGAAATGAGTGAAAGCTAAAAGCTAATGTTTGCTGGGTGTCTTGAATCAAAAAAGGTTGCTTACCACTGCTCTATGTTATTGGTTGAAACTGCCTAAAGTTTCTGTACTGCCTAAAATTTCTATACGTCCTGTATTTTTTTCTCTACTTTAAAGTGTACAAACAGAAGTATCATCCACACATTTTGATTCATTACAAAGCTTTCTATATTGATGCTGTACTTTTGCTAAGTATAGTGGATACTAGTCAAGGAAAATGCTCTGAATTCTTTGCATAGCCTGTCTATTCTGAACACTGTCACTCTCTATGTTGTCAGCACCTTTCATTTCATTGGTAATTACAATTTTTTTTTCTTTATTCTTTAAGAAGAATCAAGCCTTCACATACCTGCAGAAATTACTCAAAAGCATAGAAAATATTATACAGTTTAGTATAATTTCAGTATTTTAAACTATCTTATAGAATGCTATCGACATAATGTAATAGTATATCTGATTCTAGGGACGGTTTAAACAACAAATAATTAATTCCATTTTCTATTTTATTTTATAGGGTTTTTTCATGTAGAAAGACTTACTATCACTGTGGCATTGGCTCAAAACATATTAAAAAGTTTATAAAATCAAATGTAAATAGAAATGCTTGCATTAGTGCTAAATGGTAATGGTGTTGTTGCTTTTAAAATTTAACTTGGCAAGGTGAACATAAGAATATAACAAGTATCATATTTGGTGTGTCTACATGAGACGCGTAATGCACAGTAGCCTAATAACACCGCACACTAACTGTCACATAAAAACCATTTCCTGGCGCAACTGCACAGTAACTGTAATTACTGCATATCCATTTAGAATTTCATTAAGTACTAAACTAAATGTGCAGTAACTACTGTGTATTAATGAACATGCAGCTATGCTAACTATTTCAGTCGCATGTAGATATATCAATGGTCCATCCAGCTCAGTATTCTGTCTCTGACAGTGACAGACTTGGATGCTATAGAGAAAGAGCTTGAGAAGTGAAGTCATAACAGAGGTAGGCAAAATATGGCCCGCAGCCCACATCTGGCCTGCCAATGGATTGTATTCAGTGTATGCTGCTGCGGCACCACTGTGCATGGGGCTGAGCCCTGCCCACTCCTGCTTTGGGCAGCCCATGATGAATTCCTATCCACACCTGCCCCAAACCTTCCAGTGGCACTACCCCAGCCCCAGCCCTGACCAGCGCACAAAGCTTCCTGGCAGGGCTGCTCTCACTGCTGCTGCAGCCGCTCGGGTATTTCTTGGCTCCCCCCGCCAC
Source organism: Crocodylus siamensis (assembly GCF_052110815.1). Taxonomy (NCBI): domain Eukaryota; kingdom Metazoa; phylum Chordata; order Crocodylia; family Crocodylidae; genus Crocodylus; species Crocodylus siamensis. Next base: position 212,501,083 of record NC_143396.1, read on the forward strand.
CAGTAACTCCTCCTCCTGCTCCTCATGCCACTGCGGTTCTGTTCCAGGCAGCAGGTAGTGCAGGGAAGTGACGGCAGCCATGGGGGTATGCGCCAGGCACCACATGCCCAGACAGGCAGGGGAGAAGCTGCAGCTAGGTGGTAGGGGGTGTGTAGGAGGATGAGAGGGTTGAATAGTGCATGTATGTGAGGGGAATGCCTGCATGCTATGTCTTGGGAGCTGGCTGGGGGTGAGGGGAGGGAGGGAGTGGCAGGGGATGCATGCAGCAGAGCTCACCTGGGTGATGTGGTGCAGGTGCAGTCCACCCCCCACCCACTTCACTGTCTACAAGGGTACGTGGAAGGCAGCCAGGTAGGTGCAGGGGTGAACACTTGCATCTGCCCCACATCACCCAGGTGAGTACCCTCTGCTTCTCTCTCCATCCCTCCCCTCACCCCTGGCCAGGTCCTAGGACCTAGCATGCAGGACACATGTACTCATTTACCCCCCCAGCCCCCAGACACCCCGACACATTCCATACCCCTATGCCCAGTCACACATACTCCACACCCCCTACATATACGAAATACAAGAGTAAGGCTTTATTTTGAGCTATTATGCAATTACTATTAAAAAAAAAAATCAGGAGAAAAAATATTTTATGAAATAAAATTCAGATATATTACAGTAGATGTTTGATTTTTAGTATATGATTTGTTTGTTATCTCCAATTTGTTAAAATGATAACTTCTGAAAGATTTGATGTATGCAGCCCTCCACAGTTCACCAAAACTCATTAAATGTCCCACTAGCTGAAATAATCGCCCACCCTTGGGTTATGAAGTGGGAGATTATGTTTATAAACAATTATCATGCTAATGAAAATCAGTAAGAAAGAATCACACCACAATTTTACGACAAATTAACATGGCTTTAGTATATAATTACAGTTTGTAAGGACTGCCCACGCACATGTGCTCATTTGAACATTATACATAAAAATGCACGTTTGATTTGAGAAAAGACTATTAGGTCTTTGGGTGTGCATTGTACCAACTGCAGTATAACACACCTTAGAAACTCAGCATTGCAAACAATCCTGCTGCCTCAGCAAATGCCTATTTGTATCTACAACTTTGTCAAAAGGCAATAAAGCAAAAAGCGTATTCATCTCACTAAGGGGATGTAAGTTCTATTTATTTAAAATGAAGTTCTAAGACATGCTGCTTCAGTTTTTGTATGAACAGTTTATCACTTTCATTTAGAGGCAGCAAATCTTCACCCTCAGTAAAACTGCCTTGCTGAAGAAAAAATATGATGTTTACTTAGTGATAAACAATTTTCAGATGAGTGGGGATGTTGACTGTGAGATGAGTCATGTGAATGTTGAAAATTAAAAAAATACTAGCAGCATGTTTATGTTAGAGATGCTCCCATTTAATAAAACAACAATTCCAAGTCTGTGGGACATTAATTCATCTAACGATGTAACAATCAAATCTCTTGCAGTAGACCTGACTTTTCAATTAGGAATGGACAAAATTCAAATGAATTATCAAGCATCTTGGATCTTCATTCAGAGTGCAACATAAATATTTTATTTATTTCTTTTTTAGAGATTTAAAAACACCTGATGTTGTGATGGGCAAGTTTAATAAAATGGGAAATATTGGTATTTGTTCTGAAAATGCTGCATGTCTCTGTGTGTTTTTTAATATATGTTATTTGGTATGCAGTTAGAAACCAAAAGGGGTTTCTAAGCTGAAATCGAGCAGGAAAACTTAAGCATGGCCAAAAAGGAAGCATCCCAGTGGACACAATATCCAGGTTCATGTCCATGAAGAGGTAATCATTAGGCTAGGGCTGAGAAGAAAGAGGTCAAACAATGCTTAAACACTTGGATGGGGATACTTTTTCATTCTAGAAAAAAGTAAGGAAAGAGAGTGACTGGGTGGAGACACTGGCCAGGCTGACAGCAAGGCCTGCAAGGAATTAGAGAGAGGGAGCATGCTGTGAGCAGTGTAGATTGTTTTCCCCAGAAAGAGAGAGGTGTTAGCTGGCAAATAAAACTTAAGGTGTAAGATGCAGGCTTTTATCTTTATTCTGTATACTTTGAACTTTGGGTGAAAGAATAAATATTACTCTGCTGTGAAGATGGTTTTTTTTGAGCCACTTTAATCTTGCTAGTCACAAGTCCCTGGATTGCAAAGGCTTCGGGGAGCCAAATGAAGTTGCACATGGGAAGTTATCACAGGTGGGAAAGCAGGTGGGTCAGGCCAAGATTACATGCTCTGATCAGTTCCATATGGAGTGAAGTGCAGGAAGTCAAATCCATCACTTAAGGGGTACACGCAAAAGGAAATATAAAATGAATCTAAGGTGAAGTGTAAACAGTTACCATCACAACAGATTTAGCACAATGCTTTTTGAACCTGCAGTTTATTTACTTACACATAAACAACTAGCCAAATCCAAATCTGTTGTTAGTCACCACAGGAACTTTTGACACTGCTTTCGCCTTCCTCAGAGGTGTAGCAAGGTCTTTTAGCATGCAGGGCAGAGATGGGGGAAGGGATTATGAAGATCACTGGAGAGTGGGAGCAGGGGAGTTGAGGAGGAGTGGAGTCTTACCTATTGGGGCTCACTTAGGCAGCAGCCCCCCTTGCCGCCGCCGTCACTGCAGCCACCTGCCAGCAGTCCCCACTTCTCACTGTCTTGCCCCCACCGCCAACACTGCTGTCGCCTGTGGGCAGCCACCATGCCCACCCCAGCCTCAGGAGGCACAAGTTGTTCATGGCAGCCCAGGCTTATATTGCCGCTCCTGGTGCCCTATTTCCTCCTGTCAGGTTCAGGGCTATGCCTCCTATGGCAAAGCCCTGGATGGGGGGAGTCATTCCAACCTCTTCCCTCTCAGATACAATGCTGGGCATGGGGTTGTACCAGCCTGGGTCCTATGACTGGGCTACACATGCCAAGACAAGGAGGGCCATACTAGCACCTTGTGTAAGACTGAGTCTAGTGCCCTGATCAACCCCTCCTAGTTATTCTTCCTGCTCCTCTAGCTAAGTTTTGATCACTTCTGACTGAGGCTAAGTACAGATGTTCAAAAAGCCTGAGGAGGAATTGATCTAGCTTGTCCAAAGTGACCAGGATTCCACTGATCAGGGCACCCCCACACCTTAAACTTTCCAGAGGCTTCCAACAGACACCCTGTGATTCTGGTAGTGCCCTACAATCTGGCTGGGAAATTTTCAGTATCTTCTATCTGCAGCACAGAGGCAACGGGCCGCACCTCACCTGCTCCTGAAGTTTGCAGGGGCATCCACCTACTTACCCCAGCTTGGATGCTCATTTTCCACTCTGGGACCCTGGAGCTGTGGGCCAAAAAAGTCTTGCAGCACCCCAGGTGCCCATGGCCCAGGTATGTGCTGACAGTGGTCAAGCCATGGAAGTCACAGGGTTGCCTTTGTGCAGGCCTAGTCCCAGTGTTCTGCCCCCTGGCAGCCCCACCCACAGGTCCTTGGTTGGGTATGTGGGTGCCAGGGTTGGGGTCTATGAGGCTGTGGCCATATGTAGGGGCACAGGGGTCTCTGGCTGGGTATGTAGGAGCCAGGACCAGGGTTTGTAGGGCTTTGCCTGAGTGCAGGGGCATGCGGATCTGTAGCTGGGCGTGCAGGAGCTAGGGTTCGGGGTCTGTGCAGCTGTGCCTGAGTACAGGGGTTCTTCTGGACTCAATGTCAAGTCTGTGTGTACATTGTGAGTGCTTCCTGACAGGATGTGAGGGCATGGTCTGGGGACTAAGGAGCCCTGGTCTCGGGGCTTGTGCAGGAGACATAGATGCTCCCCTTCCCCCTGCTGCCTGCTTGTGGCTGACATGGCTGGAGGCAGGAGGCAGGGCTGGGAAGAGGGCCTGTACTGGTTCAGCTCTGGGAGAACTCATCGGTGAGGCCTTCTGGGCACTCAGCGGGAGCGGCTGAACATGGGCTGAGTGCTCGCACACCTCCCTGCAACAGGGGACTTGCAGAGGTCTGCAAAGGAAGCTGGGAAGCCGGAGAACAGTGATGTAACTTGGATCAATAGGGGAACTAGTACAGAAGTTCAATGCACTGGTCTAACCTATATCAATTTGATTTTAGTATACCTTGAACCAGATCTATCTTAGATCTGATTCTGCCATTTTTAGACTGGTCAATGTGTGCCAAACATCTGTATGGAAATGAGTTTAGAATTGATTCTGATCTCTTAGATGAGTAAAAGTGTAACGTCTATACCTGGCCCAAGTTATTGTACATGCTGTTCTCAAGCAGAGGAAAACTCATACTATCCTAGGCAATTATGGCTCAGGGGACACTATCCATTCCTTTTACTAAGCATTGCTTTTCAGGGATGAGGCAAGGTAAAAGAAACCCACAGGACTTCTAACCAGCAGGAGAAGCTTCAGAAGTTGTCCAGTTAGGAGCCCTCTGAATTTCAGAAAACATTTTACAATCTTAGTCGGAATTTGTCAGCCCTGTCCTACCTTGGTTCTTGCAATTTTTCCTCCCCTACTCCCTCAGTCTTTTTTCATTCACCTTCATTCTGTACCTGTCCTTCTTACCCATATACATGCCCTATACCGCTCACTACACTTTCCTGTTCCCTTTGCCTTTTCCCTTCCAATTATTCCTTCATAATTAAACCTACCATCTATCTACAGTATTCTGGTAGCAACATGACATTTGATGTCATAATATTGTTCCCTTGGCTTGTGTATTTATACTGATTGCTTCACCCATCAGGTATCCATGTTGTCTATTTTAGTGTAAGCTCTTCAGGGCATGAACTGTATGCTACTTTTTATTTTCACAGTGCCTAACATAATGGAGTCCCATTTTTGGTTGCTTCTTAGAAAGTACCGTAATATACATAATTAATAACCTGTCACATCACTGGCTATTTTGACACAAAAGCTTCAAATTATTTGCCTCTTTCATTTCAGTGTAGAATTAATTACTTAAATATTTCTCCCTCTTGGTTGTCTTATCAAGATACACAAGTTTCTCTCTCAAGCACCTTAATGAATGATGGAATACAAGCAAGAATGTATAATTAATTCAGTTTAATCACCTATATTACAAATGAATACAAAAACAGACGGAGTTTGTCTGAAATATAGATTAGACTTGACAAAAGCTGTACTTAAGTGTAAGAATATTTAAGTCTTTGCCTCCCTTTAGAATACTTCTATGATGATTTTGGAGCTTTTGTATCAAACCATGTGAGAAATAACGGTCCACCTGGTTTCATTATTAAATGGACTGAAACTTTATGTTGCCATTTTAATTAAGGAGTTGTGTTTCTTTGAATCCCAATCCCAAAACAAAACATAAATGATTGGAAAGCACTGTGGCTTAAAATAAATAGAATGTTTGTAAGGCTCTATAAAATTATGAACAGTTTTCAATCAAAACCTTTGCAAAATTCATGTTTATTTCAGTCAGCTTTATCTATTTTCTATGATCTTCTTGGATACAATAAACACATTTTGTTTATTCATTTTCTAAGGCCCCCTCTACACGTTACAGATTTCCCAAACTCCTCGAAGTGGGGGGGGAATCGCCCTATGGTAATCCTCTGGCTCCAGGGATTTCGTGCACTCCCAGGGCTGGGGGTGGTTGGGGGGGTTAACCTGCAGTGATCCTCTAGCCCCAGGGAGGGTTAGTTGGGATTCATAGGGCTTCAAGCCATGGGAGCTTGCTTCTTGCTGGTGCAGGGGGAGCATGGAATAACCTGAGACTGGAAAATCTCTATTTCATGAAACAATGGAAAAACCATTAGTGGGAAAATGACTAATTAATTAGTTAGTTAATATTGTCTATACGAGCTGTAGTATTGCACATATTTTAAGCAGCAATTTTTCTTAAAGGCACAAAACCAAACCAAAACAAAAATACAAAGAAGCATAAACCAAAGGGAAAACTTTGGTTTCAGGACGTCTCCATGATTGAGAGTATCCACTAATGTGTATGGTCTTCACTCTATTAAATATTGGACTGAGAATGCTAAAGTCTTCCCTGAAAAGTAATGGGCAGTTCACAGGATTGTACCAAATACCATTTTCTCCTGTAGTTTAGCTCAAGTTAGGTGCATTCATATTTTTAGCAATGTTTATTTGAATGCTATTTACATTCAAGGACATTCCTGTAACATGAAATATTCCCAAATGTAGCAGGTCCAGCACTGGGGTAGGAAAGTCACCCCCTGGTGGCCACCTGGTTCCTGCCTTCCTTTCCCCCTTTGGCTTCTCAGGGTCCCACCCTGTTGTCTTGCCTGCCACACTTTCCTGTTATAGTTGCACAGGGAAGTTCCCTATAGAGGGCACAGGGGTTTTGCTTCAGGTCTTGGGGTCTTGACTGGTTTGAGGCCCCTTGGCCTTGGCCCACTTTATTCTGGCTGGGTCCCTCAGGTTTTTGGGGGCCCAGGTCCAGCCACACCTTTTGTGAGCTCTGGGCCCCTTGGCCCCAAGTTTGCACTTTGCAGGCTCTGGGCTTGTGCCTCCCACCATTTTTACTGTCTGACATCACAGTCCTTCTGCTGGTAACAGCACTCCCCCCACCCTGTTGAAGGATTTAGGACCTGGGGTGCTCTTGGCACCCTTCTTGGTGATTTCCTCCTCCTCTAGAGCCATACTGTAGTCTTCCAGTCCAGATTTCACAGAAAAGAAAATTGTGAGCATGTGCTGCAAAACAAAAAGCCTTTGCTCCTGAGTCAACCCCACACTGTGGCAAAAAGCTACAGCACCAGGCCCAAAATGCTTATTCTTTCTGCCTCATCACATAGGGGCATCCTTGCAGCTTTTCTGCAGTCTAGCATCCTTCCTTTTTGGCCAGTCATGCCGCTCACCTCCCTGAGCATCACTCCTTGTAGTCTGCAGAGCCAGCCTGTCCACCTTGCATTAGGCCTTGGCCTTATATGCCTTGAAACCCCTCTCTGGGTCATCTGACCTACTACTTCCACCCCAGGCCTGTCAATCATTAGACACACTGTGCTGGCTGCACCTGGGGCAGGTGGCCATTTGGTTAAAGGGGTCTCTGTCCCTATGATTTTTTCCAGGGGGCTGGAACCATCCAGGTAATCCCAGCTCCCTCTCTCCTTCCATAATGGGGTAGGGGGCCCCATTACACCAACAGAATCTTTTCCATAAATCTGGAAAACTGACAATAGAAGGTATTTAATTTAGCAGCCTTATAAATCAGTTACAAAATGAAACCCATTCTGTAGCTGTGCTCTATGTATGTGTACAGAAAAGCTGAATTGATTTGCTAAAACAAATGTCACTAGGATTTACTTTTATTAACCCTGTAAAGCCAACACACTGCGAAAAAGAAAATGAGTTAAACTCTTTGTTGTACATCAGCAAAAAGCAAAAAGGGCCTGATTCGGGACACTTTTTTCCTTTGGTTTTAAAAGCCATCATGGTAAGGGGAAGTAAATTCTGCAATGGGTCTTTCTCAGCTCTTCTCCCTGAATCTTCCCATAGCCACAGATTAGGTGGCGGGATGAAGCCCTAAATGTGCAGATGCCTTGTACTACGCAAAAGTCCAGGAGATTCTTCATTGTGTCTATGCCTCCACAACATTGCTGAGCCCCATGTAGTCTTGGTCTTTGCTTGATCCATGCCCCAAAGATATCGAAATATCAGAGGGGGCTGCATTAGAAAAAAATAGCCTTGTTCTTATCAATCACAAGTAATCTCGGTGGGACCACGGATGAGAGCATTTTGGGAACTTTTTTACTTTCCAAGCCCAGATGACACTCATACACCCATATAACTAAGGTCTTATGCATTGTTTGTGCTAAAAGTTCATTTTCAGGCAGACACACAGCTTTGCACATGCATATTCTGGGCAAGCGTAACTCACAAAATTCTACCCAGCAAAAACCTATGACTAGCAGGTGTTAGCTTCATGAGGAAGGGACTTTCATATGTTTTGTATCCAGTATCCACTCCCAGTCAGAGAGCAGCCTAGTGTGCACGTCCAGTAGCTGTACTGAACAAGGAGTAAGATTCAGACTGCCATTTGGGTGCATAAAATGATTGTGTCCTTCACATCCCCTTCCTCTCATTTTATCCATAGTGGAGCCACCAGCTCAGATGAGTGTGTTGCAAGCCAATCCCTTTTAATAAGAAAGAGAGAAGTTCAGATAATCTTATACCTAGGAAACACTGAATGCTTCTAACTTGCTTTAGGTTTGGAGAAAACCAAGGCCACTGAAGACTTCTAAAGATTTCCTAATTGGTGATGCTTGTGCAAATCTACTGAAGATATCATGTTTGCAGAAGTATTGCTGAAAGTATAATTTGTACTGTGGAATAAAAGAACCAAGTTTGACTCTGTGTCCAAACAAGCATAGCTGTGCAATATGTGGCACCATAAACATGTCTGCAGCACCACAAACCACCCAGTCAGGCATTCTCTGTGCTGCAAGGGAACACTGCCTGTGCATGTTCTGCTCTAGTTTGTTTTTTTGTGCAGGTTTTTTTTGGCCCCTGGATATCCAGGGGTCAAAAATACCTCGGAAGAAAAACTGGAGCAGTACACTCACAGGCACTGCATGCTGCTGAAAAGCAGAGCCAGGCTGCTCAGAGCTGGGCTGTGACTACGTGGCAGGATTGCCACTTTTGCAGCCCTAGGAGGCCCCCAGGACACCAGTTAAGGCTTCTGGGGCTAGACAGTAATAATCCTACCCTCCCCTACCGCCCGCAGGGTAACTTGCAGCCAAAGTGTGTGTGGCATGGGTGTTCCCCAGGGACAAGTAACTGCGACTCAAGGTGTGTCACTTTTACTTGTCCCTTGGAAATCAAACATCTGCACTCAGCTAGATATACCCTCAGATTTCATACTCACGTTGCATAGCTGGTGCCTAAGAGTAAACTTTCCTTACACTGTTTTAATTGTAAAGTAGACATACGTATGAACAATACACTGTAAATTTTCAATCACTTTTCAGTCTGACTTCAAGTCTTGCGCTAAAAAAAGAAATATGTGTTTAAATTCAAGGGCATAAGTTATTATATTTGCTAGTTATTTATTCAAAATTCACATGGTTCCAGCAAGTTACACTTAAGCTGTTACCTGGCCACATGTTCATGCAATGAATTATGTGATAAAACAAAGAAGAAGCTGCAAAGTTATTACACAAAAAATGGACATTAAGTTTGTGGCTGGTTTCTATCACATCATCAGATGAATGCATGAACACCGAGTGCTCCCAGAGGTGGGGCAGGAGGGGACACAGCAAGCTTCCGCAGGTGGCAGCAGTGCTGTTGGTGGCATGGCGGGTGGCAAGCTTTGACGGGTGATCAGTAACCACCCGTAGATGCCGCTGGCAGCATCGGCAGCAGCCAGCAGTGACTGGGGACTGCCCAAAGATACCACCAGTAGTGTTGACGGTTGAGGGGGCGGGGGTGGCAAGTGGCTACCATCTGCAGGCACCACTGGCAGTTTCAGCAACACCTTTTTGCAGGGGGTGCACTGCCAAGCTCAGGGGGTGCATGTGCACCCATGTGCACCCGCTACGTGTCGCCAATGACTGAATGTGTCATTCAGTCTGGGACTCCCTGGCACAGGATGTGCCCCTATGGCTGGGAGCCTGAATCAGCCTGAATCAGCTGATAAGGCACTAGCAATAAGGCATGATAGGATCTGGTGCTTGATCCCACAATCACACCTCCTGCCATGTATGTGTGACATGATAGGAAGTGCAACTGTGAGGACCATGCATCAGATACTATGGTGCCTTTACTTGAATGTCTGGCAGGGTCCTGAAACACAGAAGAGAAACATTGTATCAGCCTTGACTCATTTCCTCCCCTCTTCCCTGGCCATGCAGGAAAATATGCCATCTAACAGATACAGAAATAAGAAATATGGCTTCTGTTGTTTTTATTTTCTGCTCATACAGCAATGTGTTTCACTCTAGCTCACAGCAACCACCCTTCCAAAAGCTCACTTGATTTTAGTTTCTCATAAGATGCTAATACTTTCTAAGTGTAATGTGTTAAATTGCTTGGTCATAAATCAGTGTCTTCATTTTGTCATTTACTTCATTGTAATTTCTATCTTGAAGAGCCCAGGGTGTAAATAATGATTGTGAATTTTGTGCCAATTTCTTTACTCTTTCTCTCTCTTAATGCAGAAAAACAACATTGTTTTAGCAGAAAGAGAGGGAAAATAAAATTTTCTTTCTTTCTTTTCTTTTTTTTACAGCCTGAAGTTAAAAAGGTGAGAAACCTGTATGTGATTATTAACAGACCTGGTAACCAATGTACCAAATCCTCAAGCCATAGTTTCTCTTTAATATGGAACCTGTGAAAGCTGGGTAGTAAGGCCAGGCTCCAGATGAAGAGGTGTCCTCGAGTGGATATGGAAAACATATGCTGTCACCAATCCCAGTTCAGCCCAGAGGATTATGTCATGAAGACAAGGCTGCTTAGGAGATCCCTGAGTCTCTTGTAAGAGAAAGATTCTTCCCTAACAGAATCACAAACAAGGAAACATCACCAATAATGTCTGAGAGAGAGCTCTAAAATGAAGCTGTTCTCTGTGGACATAATCTGGGGTTTATTAGTCCAAAATGAGCTGCTCACGGCTCTGTCCCTCACCCTGCCCCAGCTGGGTAGCTCCTGTTGGTGCCCCTTCACTTCAGCACCTGGAGCAGTCACACCACACATCCCCAACTTGCTATAGCACTGTGTATAAAAGTATTTTGAAGCTTCTTAAAAGTCTGAAAAAGGCACTCACAATCTGGACCTTATCACCTTAGTATCCATGGCTGTGTCCAGATGAGCACGGCTGTGGGGTATGTGGCTCTGCAAACACATACTGCACATTCAGCTGTTCTCCTAACTGCAGTGGAGCAGTGCAGGATTGGAGGGAGGGGCTTGTTAAGACCTGGATATCCAGGGGTCAAAAAAACCCACACACGCACACAAAAAAAGGGAGTCAGTGCTTGCCACTTAAAACCAGAGCTTGTCCAGCCGAAGCCACATTCCAGCTACACTATGCGGTTTAAGATATAGTCTTCAAGCAGCAACCCTCCTTCTGAGCAACCCAACCCCTAATGGGAATTTGTGTTTCATTAAATGCAACTATTGTAAAAGAGTGCTTGTTACTATTCACCAAAACACTTCCTCTCTCCTTTCTGAAGTGAGGGAAGGAATAGATTAGTTGTTAGGGCACTGATTTTACACTCAAGAGACCTAGGTACAGTGCCTGGCTGTAACATAGAATTCTTTATGAGACATTATGCAGGTCTTATACCTCCCTTGTACTTTATTAAAATGAAGACAACATTTCTGTACCTTTTAGGAGTTCTGCAAAGATAAACCTCACTAATAATGTTGAGACATATGGGCCATATCCACATGAGCATGGACATTTGGTTCCCCAGGGACAACTAGCAGTGTGCTGCTGCTTGTTGCCCCTGGGGAGAGACTGTGTGATGTGCCCTCTAGCATGCAACAGGTTACCCCAGCTAGGGTAGGAGGCTGGGGCCAGTACTGGGCTGGCTCCAGCAGCCTTACCTAGGGTCCTGGGGGACCCCTAGGCCTGCAGCAGTGGCAATCCGGCAGCTCAGAGCCTGGCTGGACAAGTTCTGGTTTTAAGTAGCAAGCACTGACTCCCTTTTTGTGTGTGTGTGGGTGGGGAGGGTTGACCCCTGGATATCCAGGTCTTAACAAGCCCCTCCCTCCAATCCCGCACTGCTCCATTGCAGTTAGGAGAACAGCTGAATGTGCAGAATGTGTTTGCAGAGCCACATACTCCACAGCTGTACTCATCTAAACACAGCCATGGATACTAAGGTGATAAGGTCCAGATTGTCAGTGCCTTCTTCAGACTTTTAAGAAGCTTCAAAATACTTTTATACAAAGTGCTATAGCAAGTTGGGGATGAGTGTTGTGACTGCTCCAGGTGCTGAAGTGAAGGGGCACCAACAGGAGCTGCCCAGCTGGGGCAGGGTGAGGGACAGAGCCGTGAGCAGCTTCATTTTGTGGGGCATGGGGATGGGGAAAGGGTAGCTCCCAGCACGGTGTGCACTCCTGGGCAAGCATTTGAGTGGTGGGGTAGGGCAGGGAGTGAGCACATAACCAATGTGAGTGAAGCCCTCCATTTAGGTACAGAAAAGGCTTGATGTAGGAAGAAGATTGGCAAGTTTTCATCATGCTTTCACCCATCATTTGACCACGGCCTTCACAGTATTGTAATAGACTGACTGGATCATGGGTGGTCAGTTCAAGTAGACACAGACAGTAGCGTCTGAGTGGTCAAGGTGTTACCAGAGTGTAGGCAAGGTCAAGCCAGGTATCAGCCTGACTCAGGATATGAAGCCACAAGGACAAACAGTTGATCCAAGCTGGAAAATCCATGTCAGGAAGACGAGCAATCAGGAAAGAGCACAAATTCACAAGCCAGAGGTTCACAGCTTGGAGTCAGTTTTAGGGGTTCAAGCAGGTCAGAAGCACAGCAAGATGGTCTTTTGCCCAGACAACTCACCTGTTATCTGGTCTGAGCTCATATAAACAGTGAGGGCAGGGCTTCTTTTTGAGGGATGACTACATGAGACACTTACTATGCATTAGCTTAATAACACTGCACAGTAGTGTGGTGGTTAAAAACCATGCTAACAGCCTACTGTGTAGCATTATTAGGCTAATTCACAGTAAGCATCACAAAATAACCATGCACCGGTGCTACTGAGCAATAGTTGTAGTTACTGCGCATTTAGTTAGTACTTTATTAAGCAAATACTAAACTAAATGTGCAGTATCTAAGGTGCATTACTGACTGTATAGATGCACCCAGCTTACCTCCAACTGGGATTTGGGATTTGATGAGCTTGCTTTGCATAATTTCAAGCATGGTTTAGCCCTGACAGGTACGGGTCACCTTCTGGGAGTAGAAGCAATGGGGAGGAAGAATGGAATAAATGAACTCCTCTTCAGTCTTTGGCTCCCTTACCTGAGTTTACCAATTGTTAGCACATTTCAAAGGCTCTGCTGTAATACAGCCAAAGTTCCTCTCACAGCTCACAGCATAATTGACAGAGTACATGTATGTCCTGTAGGTATAAGCATCATGAAAAAATATTGTTTGACAGGCAAGAATAGCTAGCAATGCTGCCCTCTGTCCTTTTGTCACCATATGCCCTTTTAAAGTTTTAATTTACAGCATGTGCCTTTTGGTCCAATCACTTGGCCTGTTGTTTTTGTAACCTTTGTCTAATATCACTGCTGTTCCTGTCTCCAGTATCCCTTCGCAGGGATTACTGCATGCGGCGTTGCAGATGTTGCCTGTAGTTTGCCGGAGGTGGGTATTTTTTTTTTCCTTGAAAACACAGTCTTTCATAGTTTAGTTGCTACAAGATGAAGTGTGGCTAATTTCACATTCAACTTAGGGTTGATCTTTGCTTTAATGTGTCTTTTTTCCAATCATAATATTATTTATTCTATGTAAATAAAACATGCTTTCTTCTAATATTCAGAACGTTTTGTTATTTGAATTCCAGCTTTGTTCCTTTATCATTTGTTATATGCCATTGTTTTGGGGACATCTCTTAACACATGTGTTCTTAATGCCATTGGGTTCCTTTCTGGTTCTGTTTAAATTTTTTCTCTAACACAGATCATATATGTCTATGTTTTATTGGCTAGACTGGCTGCTAAGAATAAAAATGTTACTGATTCAGGAGATGAAGTTGAGCTTTCTAGTCAGCCCATAGAGCACTGTTAATCTTCTATAGTAATCTCTTCATCATATTATGTTAGCCTTATTTCACAGTGTAGAAAGGACAGAAAGATCAGTTTGGTGATATATTTGTGATACATGCATGAGCCTCTTGGCCATACCCTCTGAAAGCACTCCCTACTTGTCCACAGACTGGAACATGAGGAAAATCTTAACAAAACAAAACTTTACATAGTTCATATGAATTTTCAAAGCCAGTCCTAAGGTTTCCCTATATGCAATAAATTTAATTTGATTCCACATTCCTTGTGGAAAATTTTTGGTGATTGCTTGCATGATTACTTAAGAAAAAATAAAAGTTTATGTAATAAATAAACTTTGCTTGTCCCTAACTAAATCCTTAGGGTTTGTCAAGAAAGATATGGTAAACATTTACACTGAAAATAAGTGAACTGAAAACATTTTCCCAAATCCAGCCACATCCAACTGGGAGCCCTTTTTGGTGTTCAGAAAAATACACACTATAGCTGTCCTCTTTTCATTATTACTGTTTTATTCGTATTTGTGCACAGCTTCTAGTACCTGCAGAGAGGAAATAGAAATTGCAGACCTTTCATGAACAAGTTTGTTTGCGCATATTTGGCACAATCAGCAACACTGCGAATCTGAAATGTCATAAGAAAGTCATATGCAGTTTCTAGTCCCAGTTACCCCAAGCATGAATTTGTACTTTCTTTTGAGTACAGCAAATATTTTTGGAACTGAACCCTTTAGGTTCAGCTGAAGTTCTAAAACAGGAAGCAAGGAGAAGTATTTCTCACTATGCTAACCTGACACAGGCTCCAGACCCAAAACTGAAGATCAGAAATTAGATTGGAAACATTTTTCCAAGTTTAGCAATGTTCAGTCTGAGGTTTTGGGTGATACTATATTGTACTAAACACCTCAAAAACAATTTGCCTTTGTTACTCTAGCTGGATTGTGTGTATGTTGGGGGAAAAAGAGGGAACTCATATGAAACTACTGAAAAGGAAATCCTTATCTAGTCCAAAACCATTTAGACAGGCATAGTAAGTAATATCCTACAAAGCAGATACTCCTATGGTTTAAAATGTTATAATTTAGAGCTGTCTGAGGACCTACCACATATCAGTGTGAGAAATGATTTATATCATCCTTGAAATCTGAGTACCATTTAATATTAATAAAAATGACTGCTTAGTCTGCTTCTCAGCATCTGCTAACTAGCCCCCCTATAACTAGAAGCAGATGTCTAATTTATGGGGGTGGTTGTGGGGGAGGGGAGGGAGGGGAATGGTACAGTTGCACTCATGTCTATTCCTGGTTCATTTTATATTTAAAACCAACTTCCTGGCAGTGGCAAAAGACAGGGAGTCAGTTGACTTCATGACCCCAGTCAAAATGTAACTGATTCTTTCTAAACTCTTCATTCCACAGGTGTTATAGAAAGAATCACAGAATCATGGAAAGTTAGGGTTGGAAGGGACCTCAGGACGTCATCTAGTCCAACCCGCTGGTCAAAGCAGGACCATCCCCAACTTGAGCATCCCAGCCAAAGCTTTGTCTAGCCAGGTCTTGAAAATTTTCAAGGATTGAGATCCCACCACCTCTCAGGGTAACCTGTTCCAGTGTTTTACTACCCTCCTAGAGAAAATTCTTCTTAATATCTAACCTAAACTTCCCTTGCTGCAACTTGAGACTGTTGCTCCTTGTTCTTTTATCCTACCCTGGCACATTCCTCCCTCTCTAGATCATATTTGTTAGTCACAGTAGCTTCCCTTCCCTCTCCAGCTCTGCCACCTTAATAGATGCCAAAGGGACTTACTGATTTCCATGCATCAACAGGAAGTAAGCAGTCTACTCAGTGACCAGTTCAGGAGAGCTGTGCTAAAGCATCAATGGAACAGCTGCTGTTATGAAGAGACTTTATGCAGCTGAGCAGAAGGGGTGAGCCGTCAGTGGGTGCATGTATACTGGTCTTGCTTGGTAAAGATTTGATTTGAGGAGGGGGCTCAAAAGTGGAATAACTCAGTGCAGTAGCAGCAAGATGTAGAATTCCCAAGGAATGTTTTTATTCACCACCAGATAATTTCAGGCTAGGTGTAAAGAGAACAGACACAGCACAGAAAAAGGGTGACAAATTGCAGTGGCAGATTGGTCTGAACCTAGTTGTACTGTGACCATTGAGAAACTTAGCTGAAGGGGTCTGAATTGATGCTGCTCATAGAGTCATAAAAATTAAGGGCTTGAAGGGACATCAAAAGATCATCAAGTCCAACCTCCCCTGCTCTGGGCAGGAATACTGCTGAGATTCCTGCTACATGTAGCATGAAAATACTGCTGAGATTGGAGGAGAATGAGGGGTAAGGGAGGAGAATGAGGGCAAAGGGATTCCCATGGGGGAGCTCCATTTTTTTCCCCTTCTCAGAACCCTTGAAATGCATCCAAGTGTTAATGACTTTCTTTCCTTTTTAATCGTCTTGATGTTCCACTAGTCAAGCTAGCCTTTCTCCTGCAATTCTTTTGTTTGTTAGCTGCTCCTGGTAATGTATCTCCAATTCACAGCCCTGCAGATTGTTTTTAACTCATTCCAATAAAGTCATCTTTGTTAGTGCTTCAATCTTAAATTGAATAACATAGCCCTAAGCCCCTAGCGTATTTAGTAAAGCTTCTACCAGCAGAAAAATATGTGATATGTTATATGGGATGATGCACCACACCACCTGAATCCCTCTTTTGAAAATCCCAGATTCACCTATGCTGATTAGACCTGTAACATGCCTGCATTCAGAAATATTGATTACCATTTTATAAGCAGCACATAGACATGACAATTTTCATGTATTTTACAGTAGGCAAGTAGTACCTTTTTAAAACTCAAGTATTAAAGAATAGATTAATTGTGTCCCTGCATCCTCTATTTAGTGTCCAAAATAAGTATATTCACATTATTGGGCATACTGTATTTTTCAGTGGAAGATTGGCATTTGATTCCAGCCAGAGTACTTGGACTGTTAACTCTTGGATGTCTTCCAGAGGAGACTAGACAGATATCTTGCTGGGATCAGAGCAGGGGGGTTGAGCTCAACGATCTTTTAAGAAAGGTCCCTTCCAGCCCTTAATTTCTATGATTCTATATGCCCAGTGCTATCCATTTCCACAAAGCTATCCTGAAAATTAAACAAGACCGTCATACCATAGTTTCCCCCTTAAAACTTTTTGCTTTCTTAAACATTCTCCACCTCTCTCCAAAGCTCATAGATTAACTATTTAGTTCACCACATATTTTTAGTATTTCCTTGTCCAAAATAATACATACTTACAGCCTGATCTATAGACACTCAGTGGGCTTTGTACCTAAAACAAAAATTAGGCCCATGGCAGGTATGTAAGTAAAGGCATAATGGGACCTGATACATGATCCCTACAATCTTACTTCTTGCCCAAGGCATAGGGGTGCACTACATGGCTAGGAGCTCAAGCCTGGCCACGCATTAAATTAACAGCAAGTTAAGAACCAGCCACAAAGTTATTACACATTTTTTGTGTAATAACTTTGTGGCTTATTCCTTTTTTTATCATGCAATTACTTCCATTAATGTGTGGTGGGTTACAATTTAAGATGTGAGTAACTGGTTAATCATGTCTGAAGTGTAATATATACCAGGGACCTTAGTGCATACCTTCTTGCATCATGTACATTATATCAATTTAGCTTCCCTTAAACTTATTGGCTTATATTTACCTCTCCTGTATATGTTGCTGGTAAATTTAATGAACTGTGTTTACAAAACAACATAAAACAAGAAGGCAGACAGTGTGAAATGAGATTCCTGCTACATGTCTCTGGCCCTGGTCACTCTGGCCATTAATTGAGGTTAGAGGGATATGGGAATTCTTCATCATTCACCTCAAACTCATTTGCCTGTATGTGCATCTTCCTGTAAGCAGATTTGATTGCAGTGCTGTACTTCTCTTCATGGCATACATTTAGGGACAAAGAGCCTATGCAAATGCTGATTGAAAACTGTATGGTACTGAATGATTTTATGGTTCAAACATGTGGGGTTTCTCAAAAGGCATTTGCTTGACCCAAAGTGATGAGAGAGCGTCAAGGCTCAGCAGCGTTGTCCATGTACAACCACAATAAGCAAATGATCAAGAGCACAGGCAACCTGGGCTTGACAAACACATTCCCTGTAGGGAACTGTGGTGGGAGAATATACATTATAATAGCTTGAAACTAATTTCTCCACCAACTTATGATCATCGTGGGGTATGATTTTTTCATTTCTGTTCTGAAATAACCAACGATAGGGGTCACTAAAGAAACAGAATACAGGCAAATTTAGGAGCCTTTCATACCTTATATGACATTTTATTTGGAAAATCAGCCAACTGTGTACATTCAGGGCAGATAGAAAACAACTATAAAAAGATTGTAAAGCAGACACAGACCACCGTTTACTGCTAACAATGAAGTATGTTGTTCTACTGTGGTAGACATCTTTGACTTGGGACATGTTTCATGAATATAAACTTTTCGCAGCTGGACCAGAAGAGGATCTATGCAGTTATGAAAAAGACGTCATCAGCACTTGTTAGAAAGTCCCGCCAAGCCAACACTTTCGCAGAACTATAACACTGTGCCTCGGCGCATCTACACGTGACGTTTCATCACTGTAGCAACACACTATAGTGACATAGCACGAGTGGGCATGAACCATGATGCCACAGCTATGTTGCTGTAGCAATGTGCTATCTCATTATAGTGCATTGCTGTGGCAATGTAGGGGCTAAAAATAACCATGCCCTGCTGACATGGTGCAGCATGAGCTGTTACTGTGCCATCATTTAGTACTTTCAATGGGAAGTACTAAACCATGGCGCAGTAACAAAGGCACATTTAGATGTGTCCTCTGTGAATTATTCAATGGTAGGAAACCAGGAGCAAAATAAATAAATAAATGAATAAATAAATGAACATACAAGAGTAGGTGGCATAGCTCTATTACATGTGAGGCAAGGGAAAGGGAGAGTTTAGAGGAGGAATTGAGGGGAAGGGTAGGAACAAAAGATGAACACTTGCAAGTAGCAAACACAGAAATGGCTGCATTATACACCGACTTTATATCTGTTTTATATATATTTAAAATGTTGATAGTTGCAATCAGAGGAGGCAAGATCATTATATTGTGCAGATGACAGCATCTGCTGGCTGCTGAGCAGGGCCATTTGTTTGGCTGAACAAATCTGTGACCACAGGGAATTCATCCCAGCAAATTTACTGCCACTGCCAGTGTGATACAGCAGCAAAACTGAGGATCAACTTATCACATGATACAGACGGCTGCTGAAGGAATTTGCTGTAATAAGTTCTTTGATATGAATTACCTGAACCACTAGTCTAGGCTCCAAAATGACAATGACTCAGGCAGTGATAATTGAACTCAATTTTGTAAGGAGTGTACCGATACATTATGCATAATATAACAGAGTTTCCAAAGTATTTCAAAAGTAATTTCAGGCTGGTCTTAATTACTCATACTTCCTCTTAGGCCATTCTAAAATTAAAAAAAAGTAATACTTGATCAGTTTGTAACTGTGTGCAATAGTGTGATCTGCTCCCCAGCAATTCAGAAACAGAAATGTTTGTGTGGTGGCAAATTACATCCATTTATTTACTGCAGTTTAATTTCATTAACACACTCAATAAAAGGGATTGAGCTCAACATCTCTCTTTTTATGTACAAATAACCCCCCGGGTGTCATATGATATGAAACCTAATTAGTGTACATAATAAAGTGACACCACAAATAAAAACAAATTTCCTAATTTAGTCATAGTCAGAGACTAATATTTAGTAAACATGCATTTGGCACTCGCTCAGTAATCAGTATCAACCCGTTGCTTACATAATAATCTAAAGCATGTGACTACTGGTATCAGGTGAACAGAGGGGACTGTAGAGTCTATGGTGGCCCATGGCTTTTTGGCTTCTTGATACTACTCATTGGTTCCACTGCATGGAGAGAGCGTTGTTATAGAATAGTGTCACAGGAAGAGTCCTTATGACAGAGCCTGGGCTCTGCACCAGCTCTCTAGAGGACGTTTTTTAAAAATCATTGCCAACTGATTTGTGAACCCATCTGTTTTGGACATGCTGATGCTGATTTCACATCCATAAAACAAGCATGCCTACTGCTGTTATTAGTACTTGTAATGTCTGTTATGTTGGAAATGAAGTTGGAGATCCCTTTGCTCTGGGCTCTGTTCAAATAAGGGAAACTCCTGGGTTCAATAACATGTAAAATTGCTACTTTTTGTAGGTATGTTTTTAGAGGCCTTCTAGCCATTGCCTTGGTAATAAAAATGTGTTAAGGGTGTGGAAGGAGCCTATTATACAGTCCAACCTATAATAAGTTTTGGGATGGGGCAGGCCATGAACATTTGGACCATCACTAAATAAACAGAATTGATTACAACCTCAGAATGAAAAAGAAGTGATAGGATCATTGCTCTGAGTCCTGTCCATGGTATCTATTTCTTCACAACTCCATTTCCCCATACACATTTGATCATTTGCTCCAGGTTCATGCTTTCTTCTTGTATATCAGTGCAATCCTCATTTTTTCGTGTTATGGAATGAGCAAATGTACTTCAATGAAAACTTCTTCAAACTGTATTACAGGCCTTCCAGTCTTTTACATTCTCCAAGGCTTACCTCATAATGAGTTGACTAAAAATTACTGAGGTATCTGCTAAACTAAGCTTTGTATGAAATGGACAGTATAAGAACAAGAGAGGAGAATTCAATTCATTTTAAGTTTTCAGTTCCCTCATCTCACAGTATCTGTAAGCAATATTTCCCTTGAGTATTTGGTTTTCAGAAGCACCTGTTTCATTTTAGATGTGTTACATTTGGACTAAAAATTCAGTTCAAATGTTATTGCTATTTTTTTCACACCAGCCCCCTGTTGCTTCCTTCAGAAATATCCAAGTGCAACATATTGATATTAAAAACAAACAAACAAAAAACCAAAAACTCCTGGTTCCAGAGTAGTTACCAATGATAGAAAGAAACCAAGAAATGAACCCAGAAGGGATAACTGATGTAATAGCTTGTGCTTGCTGTTCCCATCACTATTGCAGAATGTAATGATTTCATAAACTTATATATAAACCCAAAATAAATACATTCCCTTCTCCTTGAAAGCAAGACCATTTATCAACCCTGAGGACACTGTCAAAAAGAAAATAAGGAAAGTCAAGTGTAGTAATGCTTTTGATATACTGGTTGATGACACAACAAGATGTAAAACACAGCTTAGAAAAAAAAAAGATACAACACAAAGGTCATCACTCCTCAAGGCTAGGACCCCCTCAGGAAATAGTGTGAAATTGCCTTTGAGAACACGAGAAAGGATGGAATAAAATAACAGAGTGCCATAAATATGGTATATTTCCATCACACTTTTCTTTAAAATCTTCCAGGGCACCAAAACATTTGCACTGAAGAAATGTCAAACATACACTTTGTGGGGAAACCAACCATTCACAGTGGTGTTAGGACAAACCTCTAAGGATTCTAAGTCTGGATTTGAATTGTAGAACCATTCCAGAGTTTGGATGCTTAATTGGAGTATTCGCCTTTGGGCTAAAATCAAGACTATAGATTTTTCTCGGCAAACTATAGCTTACACTTGCAAAATAATAGATTTGATGATCTATTGAAATGATGTACTGATTCCCATGACCTGGCACAAAAAATGACTTGGTGATCTAATAGATCTTTTATATATTTAACTGCTACGGTCCCATAATATTTGCACAGTTTATGAACATGGTCCAAAATTTCTGTGTGTACACAGTTGGGTTGGACAAGAAAACTAGGTTCTATTTGTCATTTCTGTTATTTCTTTTTTTTTGTTTCATATGGAATAATCACTTTTTAATGTTGTTTTTCTTTTGTTGTTCTGCTAAATTAATATTCCTATTTCCAAATCCTGGACAGAACTGAGAAGTTCACTTTTTTTCAAAATTAACCCCCTGGTAAGGCCACAAAGCCTGCCAAGTTTCAAGGAGATAAGTGTGGGTGTTTAGGGGGAACTGCACCTCAAGCTGCAGACAAGCAAACATCGTGACATAGGTGACACTGTGTGTGTTAAGGCACAGTAGTGTGAAAGCTGCAGGCATGGCAGCCTCTGCTGTGGCCATGAAGCCTTCCAGCTGTCAAGGAGATAGGTGCAGGGGCTTCTGGGTTCTGGGGCCCTGCACCTCTAGCTGCTGAGAGACAAAACTCATGACATAGGTGCTTGTGCAACTAACTGTCTCTGTCTTGGGGCAGTCGATTGTATTGATTCTTTTCTCTCCTTAGTCTGTTGTTTTGTAGGTGTTAATTGTTGCTAATTAACTAGTTACATTAGCTAGCAACTGTGTATTGAGCTGGTCTCTGAGTGAATCATGATTGATTGATAACTGGTAACACAGTAGGTTAGCAGCCAGGCCTGCAGTAGTTCCCCCCACCCCCACCCCAAGACAAACACAGTTGCACAAGCACCCATGTCATGAGTTTTGCCTGTCAGCAGCCAGAGGTGCAGGGCCTCAGAACACCCCTGAGCCTATCTCCTCCATATCTGGCATGCTTTATGGCCACAGCAGTGGCCATCATCCCTGCAGCAGTCACCCCGCTGTGCCTTAACACACACAGTGTCACTCATGTCACAAGCTCTGCTTGTCCGCAGCTTGAAGTACAGTTCCCCCCAAAGCCCTGAATTTATCTCCTTGAAACTCGGCAGGCTTCCTGGCCTCAGCAGGGGCCGCTACCCCTAAAGTTTTCATCCAGCTGCACCTTAACACACACGGGTCATCTATGTCATGAGTTTTGCCTGTCAGCAGCTTGAGGTGCAGTTCCCCCGCAAACCCCTGCACCGATCTTCTTGAAACTTGGCAGGCTTTGTGGCCTCACCAGGGGCCACCACTCCTTCAGTCTTCACCCCACTGTGGTGTAACATGTAGACATGACATGAGTTTTGCTTTCAAGAATTTGGGGTGCAGTTCCCCCAAACCCCTGCACTAATCTTCTTGAAACTTGGTAGGCTTTGTGGCCTCAGCAGGGGCTATCACCTCTGCAACTTTCACCCCCCTGTGGTGTAATACATACATATGACCTAAGTTTTGCTTTCAAGAATTTGGGGTACAGTTCCCCTGAACCCCTATACCAATCTTCTTGAAACATGGCATGCTTCATGATCTCTGCAGAGGTTACCAATCCTGCAAATTTCATCCAAATCAGACAAATAAAAACAAAGGTATAAATATTTCATTGATTTCCCCATTATACCCTATGGCCGGATCTCCGAAGTGGCTTTGAAGCTTTTCTGAAGTGCTTCGCAAGCTCTGAATGACTTCGGAAAGCCTAACAAATCCAGTGGATCTGGGCATGCTGCTTTGGATGCCGAAGTGTCCAAAGTTTCTCCAGATCTGAAACACGGTCCAAAGCCTTGCACAGCCCTAGTATCTAATATTGGTAGACCTGGTCATCTGGTTTAACAGTATTTCAGGAAACATGTTTCTCCCTAATGGATTTAGAGGACATTTACTATAAAAAGAAAAACCCAAGCCTAATGTATATCCTTGTCTATGCATTAAACATGAATCATCTTCCAAGAATTTTCTCTTTCTTCCAACTAGTTGTGTTTTTAATAGAACGTATTTCAACTTCCAGTCCCCAGGCTTACTTCAGACTTCTTTTTGAGCAACCCTGTGAGAACTGAAATGCTAACTCCCTGTTTACTTGTAAGTAGCTTTGACTATTGACACAGGAAACCAATGGTTTTAGAAGAAGAATTCATGTGAATAATATAAAGTTCATAAAAAAACATTGTTGAAAGCAAATGACAGTGAAATCCCTTCACACAAATACTGAAATTAACCCAACTAGTTAGTTGAGGTAATTCTTCTGAATCTTTAATGTTGTAAAATGAAAACTTTAAGAGTTCTGAATCCTTTTCTCATGGGAAAAGGCCACCTGTTTGGATACATGACCGTTTCCCATTTGCAAAAGTCCAAGTTATCATATAGGGCATGAACAGATGTTCACGCATCAAGAATAAAATCTGTACCTCTAAAGTGTACCTTGTGTTCTGAATTCTCAAAATGATCTAAGACTGGCTTATGTTTTTTAATTTTTTAATGCATAAAGGGAGGTAGAATAAGAGCTCTGCATAGTAACTCAACTGAGCATAAACTAGAAATTGAATTCTCCTGTACCCAAAGTATTTAGATGCTTTGTCAAGGCCTATTTCTTTAAATAAAGCATGTAAAATCTTTGTTTAGTACTTTATCTGGAAAAAAAAAACTATCCAGTAAAACAAGCAACAAACTATAAAGATCAGAGATTGGCTACATAGGACCCATGGGCTGCATCTGGCCTGTGGAGCAGTGGGGCCTGGGCCTTGTTTGGGAAAGGGGAGGGAGGGAAACGGGGCTTCAGAAGGATTCTGGCAGTAGGATGCTTCTTCACCTGTACCATGGCCAGGCAGTAGAAAGTGTTGTCAATCTCTCATATAGATAACGTAGTGAGAGGCAGTGGCTAGATTAGGAACCGAGTGTGTGTGTGTGTGTGTGTGTGTGTGTGTGTGTGTGTGTAAGACAGAAAGAGAAAAAGAGAGAGAGAAAGATCTAAGATTCTTCACTTTTCCATATTTCTCCCTGTACTTTGTCTTTTTTACATAAGCATTTTGGGCAGGGCTTGTCATATACAGTACTAAACACACTACCAGCACTTAGCAAATAATAAGACTAATTTAATTGTAAAGTATCATTACTGCTATATGGACTTCTAGATAGGGTTTTTGTCTCCCCTCTCCCCACCTTCTTTTGATGTTGTAATATACTGTTCATAAGCTTTATCTATGGGACTTATATTTTGGTGTCTGAAATGGCTTTTCATAGCTTTATTCCTCCCACACTTTTTATCAGAGAGAGAGTGATAAAGACTGAGACAGGGGAGAGAAAGAGAGAGAACTTTTTGATGAAGCTAGTAGAAAGATGCTTTGCTCCTATGCTCTGTTGCTGTCTCTGCCACTGAATTTGAGTGGATTCATTTCACCTACCTGTACCTTAGTTTCCCAGACTATAATATGTTGCATTCCAAGTCATGGAGGGTGTTGATGAGAACTAAATCATGTTTTGAATCTTGACATCTTTTGCTGAAAGGCATTAGAGATCTGCAAAATATGGTTATTAATAAATCATTTGCACCTGTTTAACATGCTATATTTTGAAGAGGATTATTTATCAAATGTAAGCCAAATACAGGCTTCTTGTAAAAGAACAGCAAATTAAAATAGCATGTTCCAGGTAGCTGACTATTACTACTGAAGTAACCAATTATAATTACTTAATAGTTTCTAATAATTTAGTCTTATTTAATAAAATAATAACTACTTATAGTAATAGTTACCTCCATAAAGGAGAAATGAACTTAATGAAACTTACTTAATGTTTGTCTAATATATTTAGCACTGTTTAATTCTCCACGCACAACATCCTTATTAACTACAAACTAGTTAATGGAACAGAACAGAATATAAAATGCTATATAATCCCTTAGCTGTGGAAATTTGAAAGACATTGTGCATGTTTATCTTATAGAAATGAAGGAGTCTAATTTTCAACTCTGTCATAAAGACATCAAGTTTAAATTTCATCTCATTATTTGAACAAACAGTATGTCCCCTTTAAAAATATACTGCTAAACTCCCTTGTAATTTTCCGAGATTTCAAGAGAAATACTAGAAGAAATGCTGTGGTATAAAAACCGTTCTGTTTCAAGGATGTGCAAACCACTGCAGTGAAACAGCTGTATTTGTCTTTCCCTGGCTTTCAATCTTCATCCTCTAAGATGTCTTTTTCTTTTTCAGTAGTCTGTAGAAAAGGGCTTTGAAGGCAAAAATCAATGGATGTGAATGCCTCCAATTTTTAATTCAGGAAGGCTGACAGATGGATAATCCAAAAATGGATCCAGCTCCAAACTTTCCATGTGCCCCGCAGAATCCACATGTTCTATGTAGGCAGGCTATTGCAGCATTATTCAATACTGCTAAGAACTCAAGTTCCAACATTTATGAAATATTCCATATTGATAAATGTGAACTTAGTACTGTTGGCACTGGATTCATTACCCAGACCCAATAACTTGCTCTGGCCAAGCACAACCTTCAGACTAACCACCACTCCTGCAGCTGATAACAGACTAAATACCTATTTTACCTATAAGCCAATTCCTAAAAGCAAACATATCATTTTCTAGCCAACAAGCATCACCTTTGTGGCAACAAATCTGACACATACTGTGGGAAAGTCTTGAAGGACCTAGCAGCCATTTGGGAAACTCTGATCCCTGGCCAGCACCTTCCTTGCCCAAGAGCTGCATGCCCAGTGCAGAGGCAGCATGAGGCAGATCCTTCCTGACCCACCTTACCTCCCCATGCCAGGGCTGCTCCGTCCCTACCCCTACCAGTGATGCCTATTGACCTGCTGCTCCAGCCCAGCCCCCGCCAATGATGACCAGCACACTAAGCTCCTACTGACCATGATGCTGGCCCTGCTGGCCATAGCAGGAGCCCCCTCCACCCCCCAGACCCCAGGACAGCCGTGCACCTGCCAGCAGGGGCCAGGGCACTGGTTGCAGGAGACACTTCCTGACAACTTCCTCTTGTACTCCATGCTCTAGCCCACCTGCCCTGCCACCCAGACATCTCCTACCTCTTGCCCACCTCTAGCACCACTCTCAGGACATGTGCATGGGTGAAACAAAAAACCTTTATTACCCTCAGAACATCCACCCCCATCCCAAGCCCCTCCACCACCTTCTCCACCCACCATCAATAAAAAACCCACCTACAAGTGGGAAACTATATACAAGGAAAAAACTATTCACAATATTTTGGGTCTTCAAGCACAGAGTGTGTGTGTGTGGGAAGGGAGTCTAAGGGGCAGAGCCCCAGGGCAGGTGCCCACCACCCCAACACCTGAATGTTCCCTGAGGCTGAGTTTAAGCCAATCCCCGAGTGGCAGGGCAGACCCAGCATTAAAGTCAGTGCTGGGTCATGTCTACATGTACATAAGCATTAATTAATCACACCTGTAGGTATCAAATTTAGGCATCCTTAGCCTAAGTTAATGCATGGTAAGGGTAATGCACATTAATTTAGGCTAATCTGTATTAACACATCTTGTGTAGGCATACCCTCTGTGTTTAAAAAAAAAAAATTAGGGGAGCACTGATAGAGATATTTGGGGCTGACACTGATAGCCAATTTTTAAGGAGGCATATTGGCTGATACCGATTTGATTTCTGATATAAGCCCAGCAGCTTGGACAGCTGTGTGCAGCTGGTAAGTCTGTTGTGGTGGAAGAAGAAGGGGGAGGGAAAGGGCATGGGGGGCAGATCAAGGCCCCCATGGTGAAGGAGGTGTGGGGCTGGGGCCAGGGCAGGGGCTGTGGCAAGTGCTGCCTAGCGGGGGCTGTGCTTGTGCAGGACAGAGCTGTGGCTCATCCAGGGGGCACTTGTCCAGGAACCACTCATCCAGTGGCTTGTCTGCTAGTCTGGTGTCTCCCACCACTGCTTTCGCCATATCTTGCCCATGGCTGGGAGGGCGTGGGGGGAGGTGTGGTGTGTGCCCTCAGATCTGCACAGGATGGGCTGGGAAGAGCCCTGTGCAACCCCAGCCCCAGCCTGCCCCACCCCATGCAGATCTGGGGGCACATGCCACCCTCCCCATGCCCTCCCAGACAAGTGGTGGGAGCAGCATTGGGAGCCACCGGACGAACAGGGAAGCATTGGATGAGCAAGTCCCAGATGAGTGATACACAGCAGCAGGAGCCACCTCCCTGTACCCCCTTCAGATGAGCTGTGGGCTGTGCTCCTTGCTGCCTACATGTTGTGCTGTGGTTGTATGCATGCACAGGCCATTAATTGACCAAATTATCAGCCATATCAGGCCGAGTTCTGATACAGACAGTTTTCTTTATACAGGCAAACCTCGTTTTATTGCGTTTTGCTTTATTGCGCTTTGCAGATATTGCGTTTTTTACAAATTGAAGGTTTGTGGCAACCCTGCGTCGAGCAAGTCTATCGGTGCCGTTTTTCCATCGGCGCCATTTTTCCAACAGCATTTTTTTAGCAATAAAGTATTTTTTAATTAAGGTATGTACATTTTTTTTTAGACATAATGCTATTGCACACTTAATAGACTACAGTATAGTGTAAACATAACTTTTATATGCACTGGGAAGCCAAAAAATTTGTGTGACTTGCTTTATTGCGATATTCGCTTTATTGCGGTGGTCTGGAACCGAACCCGCAATATGTCCGACGTATGATTGTACTGGTGCCGATCCAATATTAGACCAGAGTATCGTTACACCTCTAAAAGAAATCAGACCTTGTTTTTAGTTTGAAATTACTTGGCTTTAGCTTTCACCCACTAATAACTGGTATGTCTTCCACTACTAAATAAAAAAGTTCTTTTATACCTTGTGTTTTTTGCCCTATGAAAGTACTTACATACTGTCATTAAATTACTATGGGACAAACTAAACAGATTGTCCTCTTGCATTAAGGAATTTTCTTCAGTCCTCAAATCATTTTTGCAGTATGGCTGCATAGCACTTAGGACAATTGGGCTGGAAACTGATTGGATCCTGCAGATTTTTTTTTTTAAAGATGAAAAGTAATACATAAAAATGGGGATGTGGAAGGAAATGGTTTCACCATAACAGCTGACTTTATTAAACTTCATTGAAAGTTTGAGTTCAACTTCAGTTTGGATTCTGGCAAATATTGTGGGCTATCAATCTTATTAAACCATAAATGCTTGAGTTGGGCTCAAACCTGTTATTTTTCACTTCATCTTCAATTCCATACAGGATTGGTGCCTACAATATTTTTTCTAATGGTCATAATAAGTATCTGATCTTCTTCCTCTCTTTCAAATCCATATTAATTATTTTTAAAATTATATGGTAGAAGCCCCATAATGTAATGCATTTTTTTGGGCGGGAGAGTGGGGGGAGGTAGCTCATTCCTTGTTTTATAATTAAAATAAGATGAAAAGGATTGTATAATCAATTACATTTTTTTCTTTTATGTCTTTTGAATATTGCATAATTTTCCTATTCCACACATCAATAAAACTGACACCTGGCATAAAGAAGAAAGATGCACAGCAGGTGTACAGCATATAGAATTTCAATTTAATTAAAAGAGAGATCCAAAAATATCCAAGGACTAAGCCAGAAAAATTATAGGGGGGGCCGAGTTAAAAATAAAAAATATTAACGAGATGACTGTTCTCAATCTGGAGAGTTCTTGAGGGCCCACAGACCTTGTTCTCATCTCAAAATTTTGGGAATGCTCATCATCAGTCTGGGCTTATCCTGAAAAAAAAAGTTTATTGGATTTAATCATCTCACCATTCAAGACATCCATCTTAACATAGAAGTCCAAGAAGTAAAAGGAGAATGAACTATTCCCTCAGATCCAACAAAGGCTTAAATTTCTTACATAATTAAGGGTATAATTCAACATTTAAAGTGCATTCACATGCTCATAACTATTCCTATTCAGCAAAGCATATAGGCACACATACACATTTTAAGCTTATACCCCTGATGATGTAGGTAGGTACCTAGTGGGATCAATTGGAATATGACTTCCAGACTCTTTTGAAAGTTTTATTAAGGTATCTGTACTTTTAACAGTCTGGCTTATAGCTAAGGCTATAAACAGATATGTCCCAGAAGAGCCGGTCCATGTCACTGGGTAACGTAGATGTCACATATTATCCTATAGGGCTGGGCCAGGCCCCGGTCACTCCAGCAAGTGAAAAGGGCCCAATCCTATAGGAGAACAGTTGGGGATCACCTTTGCAAGCAGGGGAACCTCAGATTTCCCTGCTTGCAAAAGGATGCCTGGAGAATTTATATCGGGCCCCTGGCGCCCTAGGAGTGCCTGCCCAGGGAGGCTGGAACGTGTGGGCAGCTCCAGGCTGCACACTCTCCATCCTTCAAACATACAGTCTGCTATAAAATAGCAGCACAGATTGTTACTATATTTTGTCATGGCCAGAAATGTCAGTATTTATAGCACAACCAGCCAGTTGTAATAAATCAGCAGCAATTAGGAGAAATAAACCTTTTCATATGTCTGATTAATTTCACTAGGACAACTGTCCCCTCCTCTACTATTTTTAATTTAGTCCCACATTACTTTTTTCCGCACAAAAGGATCTGATGACGTTGATCTAAGCCTGGTTGTAGTTTTGGGATAAACAAAAAGCATGATTTGTGAATTTATTGTTCACCCAAGAAGTTATTCTACAGCTAGTCAGAACTAGTGAAGCAGTGGGGTGAGGCTTGTACTGTTTCTGCCCATACTGTTTGTGGGTACATAGAGGACATCAGTCTGTGGGACCATTATTTTGAGACTTCCTCACATTAATGTTACAACAAACTGAGCATTTCATCAGTGATGTTTTACAACATTTATGTCAGGAAAAATATTTGGATTTATCATCAATAATACTTAAATGTTCACATTAATTAAGTTAATGCCTCACTTAAATGTAAATTAAGCTTCTGGGCCTTCTGAGTCTAAAAGCCAGAAAACCAAACAAACCCTAAAAAACATACAAACCCCCACATTTTTAGCTAAATATCTCTATATGCCTGTGTCTCAGTCCCTTCCCCTCCTCTAGTTCTAACATTCTGCAATGTCTGAACCCTGGCAGATCCCTTAAGGCTGCTTACAGAAGTAAAAACAAAACAAAACAAAACAGCACTTTACTTTCTGCTTGTTACACCGCCCCACCAAGTGTAAGTCATGCCCAGAAGAGGCACTGCATTAGTTTCACCCAGCTCACTCAATGTCTGTATAGATTGTGTGCTTCAGTGGGGCTTTGGGGCACATTTCTGTAATAACTCAGTGGTTGTTTATTGGGGGGGTATGTGTACCCCTAGGGGTACTTAAAAAGGTCATAGGAGGTATGGGGAGCTCCTGCTCCTGTGTACACTCTAGTGGAGCCCTAGGGGGCATGTGCCCCCCGATCTGTGTGTAGGGTGGATGCAGCTGCCACTACGTGATGGGCTTTGCATGCTGCTGCAGCTGCCCCAGGAGTGGTTCAACACCAAGTGCCTGTCATTGCCAGACTGAGCCATGCCCTCTGCCCACCCAGTGGTGGGACACACGTGGCATCGCACCACTCCTGGGGCAGCTGCAGTAGTGTGCAAAGCCTGGTGTGCAGCAGCAGCCACCTCTGCCCCACACACATATTGGGGGGGGAACCAGCCACCTGGGCTCCAACTGTCCCATGACCCAGACCATCTGGGGCCCCATCCACCCTAGCCTCTGTCCCTGTCTGTGTGCCCCACTGCTTCCCTCACCATGGGGGGCCTTGATCTGTCCCCCTCCCGGCCCTTTCCCCTCCCCACAGACTTACCTGCTTTGGAGGTTGGGGGGCACACATATGCATGAGTGCACACACTCATCCCACAAAATAATTTTAATATAAAGAGGCACATGAGCTGAAACTTTGAGACAGAAGGGGTACACTTGTTAAAAAAGGTTGAAAAACCCTGTACTAGCTGATTAGATAAAAGAACCAGAAAGCCCTGCTGAAGTGCCTAATTTATACGGATGTTAGGGACAAATTAACACAATTCCTCTTCCAGGAAAGTGTTGTTTTGTTTTGTTTTTTAAACATCTGTCAGCACCATAAATAGTTTTCAGAATTCATGAAGAAAGCATGGTTGAAAATTAATGAATACTTTTAGCTCCCTCTGAACTCAGTGAAAACTCAGTTATAGATATCTGGGAAGTGAGCACTTCCACCCCTAACTGGGTACATGGCAGGCCAGATCCCAAAGCAAGCAATATGCAAGTAGAGATGAAAGTGCAAATCCTGAAAACACTTACGCATATATTTATGGTATAGGGAAGCTGTTACAACCAATTATAGTCATCAAACTTTGGGACAAGAATACGTTGCTAGATCTTCATGGGTCTTGTTCTTACTGTTCATGTAACACCCACATAACCCAACCAGGATTGCTTTAGTCCTATTCTGTGACATACTGACAGCTTCTCACTAATATTGTAGTGTATTAAGAATAGGAAAGTAACCTGTTTTACCTGTGTTCCTGAAGTTCCAGGTAAATGCCTGGTGCTGTGCAAATGCTTTCAAATAAACAATAGCATAGCATACTAGTAGTTACTGGTGTCTTGTATAAATGCTTCAATAATGAAAGGAGAAAGACATTTTACCCATATTCTAACATTTTGAAGCAATACTTGTTTTGCTTGAGGATTTTTTTGGCATTGTTTATTTTCCATTTTCATGACTTTCATTCCTTGCTGAAATGTACTTTACAAGATTATACAGGGCAGTTGTGGGGCAGAGATTGAACACAATCTCATCCTTGCAATAACAATGAAGCATATTTATCTATTTGGTAATCTGATCAGAGATCTTTGCAGATATTTTTGACCAACCAAACTTTCTCTTGTATTTTAATTATTAACTTGATATCTAAAAATCTATCATTTTTGGCAATCTCCTGGATTCAGAGTGATGGGTAAAGACATAAGGCCAATACAGCTAGAGATCACAACCTAGGAAGATATGGAATATCTACTAATTTCTACCAGATTTTGGTATTTTGCTTTAAATAAAGTCCAGATACAGACATTATACATAAATTTGTATTAGTTATTGGAAAGAAGTCTATATCTGTAACAGAACAGAAATTCAGAACACATAGACCACTTTAAAAATGGTGGAACCCAGTCTAAGATAGACCTGGATACATATATGGTAAAATCTCCATTATCCAGCATGAGTGGGGAATGCCGGGTGCTGGTAATGTAAAAATACTAGTTATCTAAAAATACTGGAGCTGGAGCCGGGGTCTTGCACACGGCGGTGATGCAGGATGGTGGATAACGGTGGTGGGGGCAGTGCAGGGTGGTGGATGGCAGCAGTGTGGTGGCAGAGTGGGATGGTTGCATGTGACAGTGGCATGCAGAGCTGGCTGGCAGCAGTGGCAGGGTGCTTGTTAATAGATTATTCCAGCTAATAGAATGCCAGAAAACAGAGATTTACTGTGGTATCAGATTGAAATGGTTTAGTCTTGACCAGGGCCAATGTGGTTCCCATTTTCAAAACAGGGACGAAGGAGGACCCAGGAAACTCTAGGCCAGTTACCTCGGTCCTGGGTAAGCTTTTTTTGAGAGTCATCCTGGAACATGTCCGTGAAAGGCCAGCAGCAGAGATTATGCTTAGGGGCAACCAACGCGGGTTCATTAGAGGCAGGTCCTGTCAAACCAACCTGGTGACCTTCTATGACCAGGTCACAAAATCCTTAGATGCAGGGGTAGCAGTGGACGTAGTCTTTCTGGACTTTAGGAAGGCCTTCAATACTATCTCTCACCCCATTCTCATTAAAAAAACTAGGAGACTGTGGCATTGATACCTACACAATTAGATGGGTCACTAGTTGGCTGGAGGACCGCACCCAGATCGTGGTGGTGGACGGGTCTTATTCGACATGGAGGGATGCGGGCAGTGGGGTTCTGCAGGGCTCAGTCCTAGGGACTACACTGTTCATCATCTTCATCCGTGACTATGGATGGTGGGGTAAAAAGCACCCTGTTCAAATTTGCAGATGACACTAAGATGTGGGGAGAAGTGGGCACAGTAGAAGGGAGGAATAGGCTGCAATCAGACATGGACAGGTCACATGGGTGGGTGGATGAGAGCAGGATGGGATTCAACACCAACAAGTGCAAGGTACTGCACCTGAGGAGGAAGAACCAGCAGCATACCTACTGGCTGAGGAACTCCCTTCTCATTAGTGCAAAGGCAGAAAAGGATCTTGGACTCATTATTGATGCCAAAATGAACATGGGCCGACAGTGTGGGGAAACATACCTTGTCATGCATCCACATATGTATCTCAAGCAGGTCCAAAGACGTGATCTTCCCCCTCCATGCAACACTGGTCAGGCTGCAGTTGGAGTACTGCATCCAGTTCTGGGCATGCACTTCAGGAGGGATGTGGACAACATGGAGAGGGTCCAGAGAAGGGCCACTTGCATGATCAGGGGTCAGCAGGACAGGCTGTACGAGGAGAGGCTAAGGGACCTGAACCTGTTCAGCCTCCACCAGAGAAGGCTGGGGGGGGGGGGGAGGGGGGGGAGATCTAGTGGCCATTTAGAAACTATTCAGGGGGGATCAGCAGGCATTGGGAGAGTCTCTGTTCCCCCAAGCACTACCAGAAGTGATAAGAAATAACGGTCACAAGCTGGCAGAGGGTAGATTTAGGCTAGATATCAGAGGTGCTAATTCACTGTCAGGGTGGCTAGGATCTGAAACCAGCTTTCAAGAGAAGTGGTGCTGGCTTCTACCCTGGGGATCTTTAAAAGGAGGATGGATGAACACCTTGCTGGCATCGTTTGACCCCAGTACTCCATTCTGCCATGGCAGGGGGTCAGACTGTATGATCTGCTCAGGTCCCTTCCAACCCTACTAACTATGAAACTATGAAGTCTATTAAACTTCTGTACCAGATCTGCACTTGTCTCAAGTTAGGTTGCTGTCCCCCAGTATCCCAGGCCACTTTGTGGGCCCCTGCTAAGTCTCACTCACAGATTGGTTTGCTAGTCTGCTGTGGCTGAGTGCTGGGCTGACCCTACACCTAGGCTGTTACAGAGATAGCCAGGAAAGCCTCTGTCCCCAGCACAGATTCCAGCCTGTGGGAGGGGTGGTAAGTAGAGACCTCCCTGCTGCACAGGTCCCCCTTAGCTGTGCTTGCTTGGGTCTGGGGTAGCCATGTGTTGTGCGAACCTCCACTTCCCCCACCCCCTCACCACTGATTGGTTCAGCTGGCAACCACATGTGGTTTTCAGCTCTGGCTCCTGCCTGCCCCTGTCAGATGAGCCCAGCAGCAGTGGAGTGGAGGGAATGAAGCCCCTCAGCCATGTGGACCTCTCTAACTGTGCTTGCTTAGGTCTGGAGGGCTGGGGCCAGTGGGGGACCTCTATTCCCCTGCAAGGCACTGCACAGCTCTCAGCCCCAGCTCCTTCCTGCCCCTGCCATTCAAGCCATGCAGTGGCAGGGGGCAGTAGAGGGCCAGACTCTTGATGTCAACCCACCCCAGACTTGAACAAGCACAACTGGGGGGGCATGCATGGTGGTGGGCCTCTGCTTGCTTGCACCTCCAGTACTGTACAGCCCAGCTGCCAGGGGCAGGCAAGAGCTAGGGCTGAAAGCCACATACAGCTGTCAGCTGAGTTGGGCAGTACCAGCAGCAATGGGGGAGTAGCAGCAGCAATGGGGGAGTAGAGGCCCCCCACCATGTGGGCTTCCAGCTGTACTTCCTGAAGTCTAGCAGGGGACTGGGGCCTTCACTGCCCTCCCATCCTACCACTGCTTGGCTTGACTGACTGGGCAAGCAAGAGCTAGAGCTGAGAGCTGGTCCCTGGGCCCCAGACCCAATCAAGCACAGCTGGAGGGGGGTGCTCCCCTGTTGTTGTTGAAAGCAAGACACTGGAGAGGGAGGGCTGGAACTTGGGAGAGAGTCCTCACTGGGAGGCATATGAAAGTGCCCCTCACCTTCTGGCCTTGGCTAGTGCAGGCATCTGCCTGTGCCCCTCCCCCAGCCAAGGGTGAACACGTATTCTGTTCACTTGTTATCCAATCTATGCTGGTTAAAAAAATCCTTGTAGGTTTTCTTGATTCTGCTTCAGGCTTTTTGAATGTCTCTACCTAGCCAAAGTGTTCAAGAAATGCTGATACTGCTTACACAGTAACTTAAATGTTGTCATCTGCCTCATTCACAAGTATTCTATAGAAGTGTATATATCAACATGAGACCAAATCTACTTTCACTCTATGAAAGATGGGAAAGGCTCAGATAAGGTTATTGCTAATCCTTTTCATTTCCTTTATGGAACTGCTTGAAACCTGTGATGAACTTGTCAGGACACTTGAGCCTGTCCAGCAGAGTCTAAAGGCTGGACTGATGGACAATATCAAAGGCTTTTTTGAGGCCAATGAAACCTATAATGAAATAAAATTCTTTTCACAGCATTTCTCTTTGATCTGTTGTGCAACAAAAATCTTAACTCCCATCTTCTGACTCATTCAAAAGCTGTGCTGAGACTCTGAGAGTTTGCCCCATAAATATATACAATAGCAATCAGTTAAGCTATATCCAAGCCAGTATTTTACCAACAGTTGCTAACAAGAACTTCTCCAACTGCTGCTCTCTGTAAGGTCTTCTTTTCCATTCTAGACCATTCTATTGTAGTGTAGTGTACTGCATTTATGCATTTAAATATTGATAATAATTCATCTAAGAGAATAAAAGGTAACATATTAATGATTGGTAAGTAGGTCCCAAACTTAAAGTATATATTTTCTTCAAGAATTTCTTCCATTTTATATAAAACAGCAGCAGAAACAAAAATAGATCCAATTTTTAAAACTATGAGGTCTTCTTAAATTGCTTCTGAATTCCTCGTACATTTCTAGTTGAGCATATAAAACGTTTAAAATACAAAATTATGGCTGGTTGAAAATTCTGCTAAAACTGTTCTGACAGATTCTTTTTTGGGTGCGGGGGGGAGCAGGGTAAGGAAGTGAGGGATAATGGAAAGGATAGATCATGGAAACTATCTGAATTTCACAAGACTATTTTAACACACATTCTCTTTAAAAATGGAAACCTATTTATCACCAAACCAAACCCATTTGACTTTCACATTTTCAGTTAGTTTTGACAAAGAGATATTGATAATTCATAGTTTCATAGTTAGTAGGGATGGAAGGGACCTGAGCAGATCATCAAGTCTGACCCCCTGCCATGGCAAACGACCCCAGCAAGGTGATTGTCTAGCCTTGTCTTAAAGACCCCCAGGGTAGGAGCCAGCACCACTTCACTTGGTTCCAGATCCTAGCTGCCCTGACAGTGAAGTAGAGCCTCCTGATGTCTAATTTGAATTTACCCTGTACTAGCTTGTGACTGTTATTTCCTGTCACTCCTGGTAGTGCTCGGGGGAACAGAGACTCCCCCAATGCCTGCTGGTCCCTTCTGACTACTTTGTAACAGGCCACTAGATCCCCCCTCAGCCTTCTATTGTGGAGGCTGAACAGGTTCAGGTCCCATAACCTCTCCTCATAAGCCCTGCCCTGCTGCCCCCTGATCGTGCGAGTGGCCCTCCTCTGGACCCTCTCCATGTTGTCCACATCCCTCCTGAAGTGCAGCACCCAGAAGTGGATGCAGTACTCCAGCTGTGGCCTGACCAATGCCACATAGAGGGGGAGGATCACCTCCTTGGACCTGCTCAAGATACATCTGTGGATGCATGACAAGTTGCAGTTGGCCTTCCTGACTGCATCCCCACACTGTCTGCCCATATTCATCTTGGCATCAATGATGACTCCAAGATCCTTTTCTGCCTCTGTACTGATGAGAAGGGAGTTCCCCAGCCTGTAGGTATGGTGCTGGTTCTTCCTCCCCAGGTGCATCACCTTGCACTTCTCAGTGATGAATCCCATCCTAATCTCCGCCCACCCCGTAACCTGTCTAGGTCCGATTGCAGCCTATTCCTTCCTTCTAAGATGCCCACATCCCCCCACATCTTAGTGTCATCAACAAATTTGAACAGGGTGCTTTTTACTCCCTCGTGCAAGTCACTGAAGAAGATGTTGAACAGTGCAGGCCTGAGGACCAAGGCCTGCAGAACCCTCTGCCCACATCCCTCCAGGTCGAAAATGACCCATCCACTACCAAACTCTGGGTGTGGCCCTCCAGCCAGTTGGTGACCCATTTTACTGTGTAGGTATCGACACCACAGTCCCCCAGTTTTTTAATGAGAACGGGGTGAGAGAGTGTCGAAGGCCTTCCAGAAGTCCAGAAAGACTATGTTCACTGCTACCCATGCATCTAAGGATTTGGTGATGTGATCATAGAAGGCCACTAGGTTGCTCTGACAGGACCTGCCTCTAATGAACCCATGTTGGTTGCCCTAAGCATAAGCTCCTCTGCTGGCCCCTTGTGGACATGTGCCAGAATAATTCTCTCAAATAGCTTACCCAGGATCGAGGTAAGGCTAACTGGCCTATAGTTCCCCGGAACCTCCTTCCTCCCTTTTTTGAAGATGGGAACCACATTGGCCCTCTTCCAGTCCTCTGGCATCACACTACAGCACCATGAGTAAATCAACACGAGAAACTTGCCCTCAGAATAGCTAGTTCAAACCCAGATGTCATAGGGCTAACAGAAATGTAGTGGGATTCATCCCATGACTGGGCAGTTAGCATTAGGGGCTATAGGCTTTACAGGCGGGATAGAGAAGGAAGGAAAGGTGGGGGTGTGGTGCTCTATGTCAAGGAGCACTACATATTCTCTGCCAGTACAATGGGGTCAGAGGAAGGGCAGGCTGAAGTGCTTTGGGTCAAGATTCAAGGAGGCCGTGGGGAGAGCAATTTGACGGTGGGGGTCTACTACAGACCCCCCAACCAAGGGAAGGAGCTGGACCAGGAATTTTCAGGCCAGCTTGCAGAGGCACTTAAGGCAAGGGATGTAGTTGTCATGGGTGATTTTAATTACCCGGACATCTGCTGGGACAAACAGTTAGCCAGGACGGACCATTCCAGGAGGCTCCTGGCTGAGATAGAGGACCCCCACTTAATCCAGGAGGTGCAGGGTCCCACCAGAGGAAATGTCCTGTTGGACCTGGTCCTAGCCACAGGCGATGACTTGGTAAGGGGCCTCCAGGTTTTTGACCACCTGGGTGATAGCAATCATCGCTTGCTGGAATTCACCATCCAGCGCAGGGTGTCAAGGGCCTGCAGCAAGACAGTAGCCCTAGACTTTAGGAGGGCCAACTTCAACAAGTTGAGAAGACTAGTGGGTGAGGCGCTGGGGTCCTTGAGGGCAGCAGAACTCAGTGTCCAGGATGAGTGGTCGTTCCTTAAGGAAACGATACTCAGGGCCCAAGGGGAGCCCATCCCAACAAGAAGCAAGGGGGGCAAGAGTGCCCAGAAGCTCCCCTGGCTCACCAAGGGCATCCAGGAATGCTGCTTACGAAAAAGGTGGCGTATGCCCAGTGGAAGGGTGATGCTATCTCCAAAGAGGAGTATACCCCCTCTGCTCAGGCCTGTAGGGGGGCTGTCAGGAAAGCTAAGGCGAACATAGAGCTAGGACTAGCATCCAAGATCAAGGATAATAAAAAGTACTTTTTCAAATATGTAGGGAGGATGAAGACGGTACTGGGTAATGTGGGGCCCCTGCAAAGTATGCTGGGCAATCTGGTGGTTGCGGAAGAGGAGAAAGCGGAACTCTTTAACCAATTCTTCCCCTTCCTTTTTCTTGCGCAGGGATGCGGACTTCCCTGCTGTTATGCCAGATGGACTCAAGAAGAATGCCTCCAGACCTCAGGTTGGGGAGGACCAGGTTAGAGAGCTTCTGGAGGGGCTGGACATGTTCAAGTCAGCAGGTCCAGATGCTCTCCACCCCAGGGTGTTGAGGGAGCTAGCTGGGCTTATTGCAGGGCCCTTGGCATGGCTTTATGAGCCCTCGTGGTGCTTGGGCCAGGTGCCAGATGACTGGAAGATGGCTAACATGGTCCCCATCTTCAGAAAAGGGAAGAGAGAGGACCCGGGCAACTATTGGCCTGGCAGTCTTACCTCTATCCTTGGGAAACTCTTTGAGAAGGGCCGGCTTCAGGGGTGATGCTCAAGGGCAACCAGCACGGTTTCATTAGGGGCAGGTCATGTCAGACCAACCTGATTGCCTTTTATGATCAGGTCACAAAGGCAATGGATGCAGGTGTCGCCATGGACGTAGTCTTTCTAGACTTCAGCAAGGCCTTTGACACCTTCTCCCACCCCATCCTCATTAAAAAACTAGGTGACTGTGGCATTGGTGCCTACACAGTCAGATGGATTGCAGATTGGCTCAAGGGTCGTACTCAGAGGGTGGTGGTGGACGGGTCATATTCAACCTGGGGGGAAGTGGGCAGCGGAGTCCCCCATGGCTCAGTCCTTGGGCCTGCACTGTTCAATTTCTGCATCAGCGATTTGGACGACAGGGTGAAAAGCAACCTGTTTAAATTCAGTGATGATACCAAAATTTGGGATGAGGTGAGCATGCTAGTAGGGAGGGAAAGATTGCAGAAAGATCTGGATAGGTTACAGGAGTGGGCTGACATAAACAGGATGCGTTTCAATACTGACAAGTGCAGGGTGCTGCACTTAGGCAGTAGAAACCAGCAGCACACTTATAGAATGGGGAACTCCCTTCTTGAGAGCATGGAGGCAGAAAGGGATCTTGGAGTCATTATTGACCCCAAGATGAACATGGGACCCAGGCGGGGGGTCAGACTTGAAGATCTACAAGGTCCCTTCTGACCCTACTTCTATGATTCTATGAGTGCTCGTGAAGCCATGCCAGGGCTCCCACAATGACCTCAGCTAATTCACTTAGCACTCTGGGGTGGAGATAGTCCGGTCCAGCTGATTTAAATACATCCAGTCTCTCGAGAAGTTCCCTGACTAGATCCTCACTGACCCTTGGCCCCCTGCAGGGGGCCCAGTGGAGGGGGCTGGTTTGGTCCCTACTTAGCAAAATGGAGGCAAAGAAGTTGTTAAATAGGTTCGCTTTGTCATCTGGTGTGATGACCAAATTTCCTAGCGTGTCTTGCAGGGGCCCCACATTACCTGGTACCTTTTTTTTGGCCCCTCCGTATTTAAAAAAGGACTTCTTGTTGTCCTTGATCCAGGTAGCTAGTACCAGTTCCATCTCCACCTTGGCCTTCCTCCATCCCCGAGCAACCGCAGTATAGTCCTTCCTGGTGATGGCCCCTCTGTTCCATTGGGTGTGCGCCTCCCTTTTTGTTAGAAGACATTCCCAGATGCTTTTGGTGAGCCATGGGAGCTTTTGCACTCTGCTGCTCCCTTTGATCCTTGTTGGGATTATCACCCTTTGGGCTTGAAGGATCATCTCCTTGAGGAGCAACCACTCTTCTTGGACACCTGGGTCCCCTCCCCTCCCCTCCAGGACCTCAGTGCTTCCCCAACTATTCTCCTTAGCTCATTGAAGTCTGACCTCCTGAAATCTAGGGCTGCTGCCTTGCTTCAGGCCTTTGCCACCTTGTGCTGGATGGTGAATTCCAGCAGGGGATGATCACTGTCACCCAGGTGGTCAAGCAGCCACAGGCCCCTCACCGGGTCATCACCTATGGCCAGCACCAGGTCCATCCAACAAGGCATTTCCACTGGTGGGGCTGTGCACCTCCTGGTTTAGACGGAGGTCCTGCATTTTGGCTAGGAACCTACGTTAGCGGTCAGACCTGGCTGACTGCTTTTCCCAGCAGATGTCTGGAAAGTTCAGGTCCCCCATGATGACCACATCCTTTGACCTAACTACCTCTGTGAGCTGACTTAAGAATTTCTGGTCTAGCTCTTCCACTTGGTTGGGTGGTCTGTAGTAGACCCCCACCGTTAAGTCTCTTTCCCCTTGACAGCCTTGTATTGTAACCCAGAGCATTTCAGTGTGCCCCTCCTCTGACTCTGTGCTACTTGATGAAGATGTATATTCCTCCTTAATGTAGAGTGCCACACCCCACCTTTCCTCCCTGTCCTGCCCTCCTGTACAGCCTATAGCCCTTGATATTCACCACACAGTCATGCATTGGGTCCCATCACATTTCAGTGAGCCCCACTATGTCTGGGTTGGTGTCAGCTAGCAGGAGGGTAAGTTCCTCCTGCTTGTTTCCCATATGACAAGCATTTGTATAGAGGCATTTGAGGCCTCCTGTGGATGTGTGCACTGGCCCCCTAATCTCAGCATTGCCATGGCCCCTACTGCTTACCTGTGAATATGTTCCACTCGTCGGTCTAGGCTGGGCTGTACTTGTGAGTGCTGCTTTGTTTAGTGGTCCAAGGCTGTCTCCTCCCTTGTCTTCCCCTTCCCCCAACGAGCCTAGTTTAAAGCCCACCAGAAGAGATCCACCAACCTAGAAGACAACACATGCTTTCCTTTAGGGGAAAGGTGGAGCCCATCCCATCCGATCATGTTGGGGATGGGAACATTATGATGTGTGAGTCATTGTCAAGGAAGCCAAAGCCTGCCTCAAGACACCATTCCCGAAGCCACCAGTTAGTCTCTGCCATGCATGTCTCATGCCAACTTCCATGTCCGCTCAATAGTAGGACAGAAGAGAATACTACCTGTGCACCTATCTCCTTCAGCACGCTGCCCAGAGCGTGGTAGTCTGCCATCAGGTGATCAGGGTTTCTCCTGGCCGCATCATTAGTACCCATATGGATTAGGACCATGGGGTAGTAATCAGTGGGCTGGATCACGGCCTGGATCATCCCCATCACGTCCTGAATCTTTGCTCCAGGTAGGCAGTAGATGTCATGTGTTGAGGGGTCCTGGAGACAGATGGGGCCTCAGGATGGAGTCACCTATGATGATCACTCAGCGCTTTCTCCTCTGGGACTGCTTAGCTCGAACGGCCT
Source organism: Crocodylus siamensis (assembly GCF_052110815.1). Lineage (NCBI taxonomy): Eukaryota > Metazoa > Chordata > Crocodylia > Crocodylidae > Crocodylus > Crocodylus siamensis. The sequence goes on from NC_143396.1 coordinate 212,543,409, forward strand.
GTTTGGAGTGTAGAGAGTGTGGAGATGCCTCCTCTCCAGTTGCCTTCCTTCTCCTCCAGTGTTGCCAGGGCCTCAAAGCTGTTCTCCAGCCAGATTGGAGGAACTGGTACTGCTGTGTTGCAGTTCAACCCCCTGCACGTACACATACAGAAAAGTGTATTTCATTTTATTTTATTGTTTGCATAGTTAAAGGATGAAAAGCACAGGCATAAATACATCATCTCAAAAAATTTGTAGCTCTGAGAATATCTGTTTAAGAACAGTTTAATCTTTGATATTTATGGTGAATGTGGCTCCATGAGACACTTTAAATGCATTTTGGATGCATGAATATTACTATTTTAATTATCAGATTAACTGAAAAATCATTTTAGAAACCTACAGGAAGCATCAGACTATTCAGTCTCTTTGCAATAAATAATTGTTGCTGTCAATAGATCAATTATAATTTAAAAACAAAAAAGGGTAAGATTACTAATTGAGCTGTCTTTCAAGGAAGTAATTCTTTAGCTAACTTGACATACAGAGGTTAATTTGCAAAATCAATTCTTGGGAGATTGATCACCACACTTCTGAATCAAAATAAGCTACATTTTGCTCAATTTCTATGTTGCCACACAGTTGATCTGAGGAGAATGCAAGGAAGTATAGCTTAGTGTGTAGTTTATGATAGAGCTAACCAGATTTAGTTGGCTCTCAATTGCTCTGACCACTGGAGTATTGTTGGAAAAAGGCATTTGTAGGGGTCCTCCTTCACCTTTGTTGACCTATAGGAATGTTCTCAGCTTCAACAGTTACTCAACTTGTTTTTTTCTCAATGTAAGAAATTATGGACTTTATTAAGGTCCCATCAGAATTAGTCAACAACAGAGTAGGTGAGTTAAACGCCTAGATCACTCATTTGGACCTCTAGTCAAGTGGAGGAGGCCTTATCATGTTGCCTAGGGATAAAGTTGCCCAGGGATCTTTTCAGAACAAAATGTAGACATAAAGAATGTTTGTGTCTTAGTAGTTTCATAGCTCTTGCATGAGGTGGAATTAAATTGTGCTTAGAGATTTAAATACCTAAGGACACCTATACATGTGCAATGAGGCCACCCCAACACACTGTAATTAAAGTGCTCTGGCACACTAGATTAAGTGAAGCATAATTACCATGCTCCAGCAGATTCCAGCATCTTGTGTATTAGTGTTCCCATACTGAAAAATGGTGGCAGGGGTGCTTTAACTAAAGCTTGTTTGACAAATTAGTTAAAGCACCCCCTCTGCCATTTTTCATCATGTGGATACTGATACATGAGACTTCTGGGCAGCCCTCAGAGCCACTCTAATTAACACATGTTCTCTCACCCCGCCCCCTCCCCCCCCTACTCCTGGAGCACATTTATAAATGTCCTAAGTGCCTAGAATGTCCTAAAGGAAGACAAATGTATGTGATGTATGTGTATGATGGACCATATCCAACTAAAAAGTAAAAACTGATGTACTGTACCCAGTACACTGATGTCTGAATCTTTTGAATATTATGGCATTTGAATCTATACTATTGTATATATTTATTTATTCTGAATTTATTCCATATAAAATTGTTTGCTTTTAATGCTCTGTGTTATTGTTTCTCACATCCAAAATATTCACATTTATGTTTCTTCTCAATACAATATTTTCTGTTGATATCTGTGGTTACATAAAAATCAATTGCAAACCAATTTTAAACTCAGCATGGACTCCCTTGTGGAGAGAAAAAGGTAAGGGTAGATAAGCAAGATAACTATTTTTTAAAGGACTAGCCTTTGGAAGGTAATAAAGCCTCTTAATACTGACTAATTTCAAAGCATTCCTAATATTTCTATTTGTAAAAAAGATCTCTGGAGGGAAACACCTTAATATACTAATAGATTTCATTATGGAAGGTTTCTTCTCATGTAATGAATATTTAGTATGATTCAAGTTCCTTTGTCCAGTTTTTAGATTTTTTCTATGCAACATTTTCTTTCCTATTTTAGGCCTCAAACATTTACGTTTACAAGAATAACCTAAAAATTCTGCTAATTATTTTTTTTACTATCCTCTTAATGAAAGGAAGGGCCACAAGAGAAAATTGCTTATAGAAGGGGGTGGATTTAACAGTTCTGAACTTTGCCCTCCAAATAATAGCTGAACATAAAAAATGTACTGGAAATAAACTTTAGATCCACATTCCCCAAATAACATTCAGTTGAACTGTGGAAAGGGAAGGCTAAACCATTTCAAAAAAATCTGCTTTGTCTTGGGGCAGGCACAAGTAAGAGCAGCCTAAATGGTATTCTTCCTCATTCAGTTGCTAGTACATTGCCTTAGATCGGGGTGGGCAAAATCTGGCCCGCAGACCAAATCCAGCCTGCCAGGCACTTTTATCTGGTCCATGGAGCCCACCAACAAATTGTGCTCTGCTCAGCCCTTCCGCACATGAGGATGGGAGCGAGGTGGTCACATATACACACAGCCCCAAACATACCCTACTGCCTCACTCTCACCGTTGTGGACAGAAGGGCCCTGCTCAGCCAGTGTGCAACTTCCACACAGGACTTCTGCTGTTGCTCCTGCTGCTGCAGCCCCCAGGGCTTTGCTCTGCTTCCTGGTCTCCTGCTAGCTCTGGGCCACAGGTTGGGAAGCAGAGGGGGTGGGCCTGGAACTGGGCAAGAGTACGGAGCTTGGGTCTGGGGCGGGTAGCAGTGCGGAGCCCAGGCCCAGGAGAGCAGCAGCACTGCAAAGCTTGGCTAGGCAGCATGTGAGACACCTCTCCACCCTCCCTCACACACCCACACCCTATCCCAACAACCCATCACATATACACAAAGTTTCCTGCACCCTCCCATCCTACCACACATTTACACCCACACCCCACCACACACACACATCCACACAAACCACATACCTCACATACCACACCCCTCACCACACACACACATATCCACACACACACACCACCACCACACAACATATAAAACTAAAAATTTATTTTTGAGTTATTATGCAATCACCTCTATATACAGTATGCAAACACAAATCATGACAAAAATATTTTTTGTAATAACATTAAAATATATTATAGTAGGTGTTTGTTTTTTATTGTATAATTTGTTTTTTTCTGGTTCTCAGATGGAAACCCCTTCCTCCCCTCAAGGGAGTATTTGGCGGGGAGGGTATACACAAGGGTAGGGACTTCCAGTGGCAAAGATCATAGGAATTCTGGTCCCAAGATAGTGACAAGTGGGTGGGGCAACTGTCAAGGGGTGGGGCTACCCATGTGGCCCTCTATATCTCACCAAAACTCATTAGTGGTCCTCCACCCAAAATAATTACCTGCCCCTGCTCTAGACTATGACACACTGTGCTTTGGTCCTGGTCTGAATGGGCACCTATACACATGCTCAATGCCTGCTCTGAAGTGTTCTATTTGAAACGCATTGGAGCATTCAATTAATCAAGTCTGAAGCATGCCAATTAGCAAGTTCCGTCAGCCTCTACACATCATGTGTATTCAGCCTCCCTGTGCTTGAAAATGGTGTTAGGAGTGCTTTAACTAAATCTCATCAAATGAGCTTTAGTTAAGATGCCCCTGCTGCCATTTTGAAATGTGGGATGCTGCATACACAAGATACTGCAAGCTCTTTAATTAGAGTGGCTCCTGAGAGCTGCCCTAATCAAAGCACCCCACAACACCCATCCCAGGGCATGTGTCAAGATCCCCAAAATGACCTCTTTTATTCCCAACATTAGAGGTTAGGAGAAACAGATGGTATGGTTCCAATAACCAATTAGGATGACTCTCCAGCTTCTCTTCACTGTTCAAAAACACAAAGAAGACTGAAGTGTTAGGCATTTGAACCCCCATTTCAAACTGAATGTTGTGTCAGCAGAACTTCAGCTTCAGAGTAAAACTTTATTTGTCAAGGCCATCGATATTATGCTGTACCAAGTACTTACAATTGCTTTTTTGGGGAAACCTCTGGTTATACCCTTGTGACAGTGAGTTGGTAGACAGTTATAGTTAAACTATCAAGTTACTTATGCTGTATGTAGTCAGTGATAAGCCTCTTGAAATAATACCTTGTCTTTATTAACTAACTATGGTAAGGCAGAAGTGCTGTCGTGTTGAGATGACATACGGATGTATAAGAAAAGAGACAACCAGGAACACAGTAGCATAACAGTGATAACAGGGGCAACAACCCCAAGCATTTACTTAGAAAGAGGTACAAGAACGGCAGCTGTTACTGCTTTCAGCCCAGCCACCACTGTTGCCACAGTTGGCCTAGACCCTGCCTCTGCTCCTGTCATAGTTTGCCTCTGAAGGAACATTTTGAGTGTTCTGGAAGGAGTTAGAAGCAATGATCCAAAGGAGTGGTTTTCAACCTCTGGTCTGTGGTCTCCTGGGGCTCCACTGACTATGTCTAAGGGATCCATGAAAAGTGACTATGATCAGTCACAAGTATGTGCATACCCACACTTACAATTCAAAGGGGTCCACATCTCCATTCAAACTTTTTAGGCAGCTATACATGAAAACAAACCCGTTGAAAACCACTGATCTAAAGGATCATAGATGACAGACCCTACCAGGCCTCATAAAAGGTGCTGTGATAACTTATTTAACTTACTGTACTTTGTAACCTAATCATATATTGCTTAACTGCTTAAAACTATAACTGATTTTTTTTAGAAACAGTTAAGTTCACTTGGTCCTCTGAAATCTCTCCTCAATTCCCTCAGTTTCAGAATTTGAAAAAGATCAGCAATTATAAATTTGGTCTTATGACTTCTTATTGATTTCAAAGATCTTAGTCTCAGCAGTCATTGAACATAGCACCTCTGCACATCATATGGCAATTGTATCATATGAATAAATGTGGGTTTTTTTGTAAAAGGAGAAATTGTGTTAACTATTTTTATAATATGACTAAAATGGGTTTTTGCAAGGAGAATAAAGCTTTCTATGAAAAGTAAAAGGATAAGAAAGCACCACAAATTAGACTGCCACATACAAAATACACTTTACAGTTAATACTACTGAAAAGTGCTGCAGCACTGCAGCAGATCAGTAATACGTACACTGTTATGGGCCACACAATTATAAACAGTCTGAAGACTGTCATAAAAATGGCCAAAGTTTCTACCATTTCCCATTTGCCTTTTTACCATTGTCACCAGAATAGAATCAAGCTGTGCCCTTATCAATTCTTATTATGATCTTTGTCACAGGGATGAAGGATCTGAATGTTAATGTCCAATAGAGTCTGGGAAAGATGGAAGTCTACCATTCTGCCTTAACCTTTTCCACATTACATGTTTGATTGGTTCATCAAGCTTGTGCTTTCTGACATGTGCAGCTGAGGTTGTAAAAGGTGATAATGGACGTGGCCATCCAATCTAACCAATGAACTGCAGAAAGGTCAAAGACATGTATTTCTATGAATGTTCCAGGGATCGAAATAGCAATTCCCATCTGGATGATAAACAGTAAAATAAACAGTTATGGGTACTATTGTAGATCAAACAACAACAGGAGACATGCTGGTGAATGTGAACATTTTATGGAAATTTGTCATATCAAATGCCATTAACTATAAATTAAAATGAGACCGTTTACAAAGGACCTGTTTTCTATTTCGACCAACTCACTATCAGATGATCCTAGCCCTTACTGGATTGCAAAGAGGAGTAAAAGGGTGTAAGGCACTTCTTATACTGTCATGCATGGCACTATAGAGTGAGACTACAGCCATAGTAGTAAGATCAAGAACTCCCTTCTTTGTGAGGCTCTCTGAAAAGTGAAAGAAATCTTAGTCCCTTCCCCTATTAGCCTACTTTCTGGCAGGACACAAAGAGTGCATTAAGCTGACCTAAGGGGAAAAAAGGGAGTAAAGCAACATAGGGAAGGTGCTGAGTAGCAACTATCTGAATTCCAATTTTTCATTTCACCCACTGATGGGGTACTAAAATAATGTAGTACATATTAAATAAAATACAAACTGTTAATTATAACACTGATCAAAATTTTCCAGTAGAATTGAAATTTCTGTGGAAAAGCACTCTTCCTCAAGAATTTCCAATATTGTCCAACAGCTTTCAGATTTGATGTTTTACAACAAAAATGTTTATGTAGGAATAATTCTTTCATAACGGGACTTAATTAGTTGTACCTTACAGTAGCTTAGTGTATCACCCGGAAACTAGAAGTAGTGCAAAATTCAGTTTGCTGTGAAGTGTGGGAAGCAAAGCATATGAATCCATTGATCCATGATTAAATCAGCATTGCATCTGGAGCTACAGCCATTTTAAGGTCATGGTCTTTAGCTATGCAGTCTTAAATAGAATAAGACATAGTGATGCCAGAGACTATTAAACCTCACCTTACCCTCTGTTTTTACTGGGGATTCAAGGACTGATGTAGCTTCTGAATCATGGATATAGAGTATCATGTTTCCACATAGATGAAGGGTATGATGTTTTAACTACAGATCCTGTAGCTTTGGAACTTGCTGTTGTCAGGAAGCTATACCCAAGCTTTCAAGGATCACTTTAAGGTATTAGTTTTTCCTGAAGACTTTCTGCGAAACTAAGTGAGCAGCCTGGGATCCTAAATATTATGACAGACAAACAGTTTTTATGTAAGAAGAGATTTTCTTCACTAAAATGAATTGAAGGTATACAATGAAATCAAGATATTGAATGTGATGATTATTACATAATAGTAAACAATAACTCAATAAAAATAAAATGTGATGGGCACAATTACAGTGCTGTAGTTTGGTAACACTATCTGCATCTATACATGCTGTTAACTGCAGAGTAGACTATTTAGTTGAAGAGTAAAGTACCACCATGTACACATGTAATACTATTAGGCTGCAGTAATATAATTAACTGCCTAATTAACTGTAAGTAATTGACTGTGATTAAACACATGTATAGATACTGTCCATGGGCATAAATTGTGCCTGGTCAGCCCAGCCAGCAGGGGGCCAGACTAATGCTTGTCACTAAGCCACATGGTTCCAGACTTTCAGCACCTTTGTGCCCCAGCAAGCCCCTCCACTGCCCGATGCTGCCACCCAGAGTCTGAAACAGAGGAGGGCAGGGAAGGCCCTGGCGTAATCTGCTCTACCCCAGCTCAAATGCATGTATAGATGCTGTGCCCAGAATTAGTTTACTTCAACTCATACTGCTCCAGTTATTGCACTTTTAGATGCATCCAATGGCCACGTTCAGATGATCACAGACATTTGGATACCCAGGGACAACTAGAAGTAGGACTCCTTGTGTCACTGCTAGTTGTCCCCAGGGAACACCTGTGCCATGCACCCTCTGGTGTAGAAATTTTTACTAACAAGATCGTAAATAATAGGGTAGCAGTTAAACTTCTATAGCAGACTCAGCCTCTAAGGACAGGCTGATACAAGATGGTAAATAATAGTGTAGCAGACTCAGTGCTTCAAGGACAGGCTGATAAGACACAGGCCTTGTCGCCTCAAAGTCTGAAGCAGAGATACAGCCCACCCCCCCATTAGTTAACACGCAGACAAAAAAAACCAAACCAGTTTTGAAACAATTAAGAGTTGTCCCACATTGACCTGATATTCACAGTGGAAAATTCCCACCTGCGCGCGCATCTTGTCTGTAAACTATAAATCGCCTCTAACAATCTTATTCGGGGCCTCTGAGTTCTCTCAGAGTGCCCAGCATGCTGAATAAATTTTGAGCAACTCTATGTCTTTGGGAATAGCTCCGCAAGGGGTTACGAACTCCTCAACACTGGCATGCAGCAGGCTACCCTGGGTGGGGTAGGGGAGGCTGGGCCCAGCAACTGTGCTGGGCCTAGCAGCTTTACCTGGGGTCCTGAGGGCCAGGGAAGCTGCAGCCATGTCACTTCTTGGAGCCTGGCCAGCAGCTGGAGTGTGGCTTAAGCAAGTACTAAGCAAGTACTAAATGACTGCAGTAACTTGCGTTACTGTGCAATCCTATCACTGCATGGTTATTTTTAGCTGCTATTGTGCAGTAGCATCACCATCATGGTTCATACCTAGTGATGCTACTTCACGGTAGCAATGAGCTGTGGTGCAGTAGCTCATTGCTATGGTGACTTAGGGTCTCTTGTAGATGCACCAAGTGGGTCCACACTGAAAGCTGTCAGGCTTAAACCTGATGGCCTTCCTTTTAGTATGGAGCTGTTGTGTCACTTTCAGTAAGACCAGAAATCTCCAGGGAAGCAGCTTGGCCTTGTAGAGGTACAACAGCTCTCTGCTGAGAGCAGGGCTGCTAGGGCTTAAGACTGACAGCCCCACTCTTAATATGGAGCCACTGGGTGCTTGTACATATGACAGGGGTTTAGTCCTCAAAGTTTTATTTTATGCCTCCTAAATTGAATTGGAGGGGCATAGAATAAACCCCGAGGACTAAACTGTCAGTTTTTCTATCACATTATGACGAGGGGCCCAATCCTTTTTTTTCTCCTGTTGGAGCCAGAGGGGGCAAGTTGCTGGTGGACCAAGCAGCCCTGAGCTGTGGAGGGCCCCGGGTCTTCTCTTCATGGTGGCAATGCCTCCTGAGGCTACCCAGGTGCACTGCTAATAGGCTGGGTGCTGCTCCAGCTCGGAGGCAGCACCTGACCTGGTCCAACTCTTCCTGGCCCATTAGCAGCACCTAGCCAACTGAGCACCTGGCCCACTAGCAGCCCACCAAGGTGGACCCAGGGGGTGCTTGCCACTTTGTAGGAAATGACTGGGGCTCCCAAGCACTTGGGGGCTGCTTGGCCTCCTGGCAGCTCACCCCCAAGCCATGGGAGAGGTGGGAGGGCTCAATTGAAAAAAAAAAAAAAAAAAGGATCACTGCTTCTGCCTTCATCAGGCTCCTGGGTCCACCCAGGAACAGGCTGGCTTTTCCCTGGGCAGTGTGGAAAAGTGGAACAAGGGCATCTGGGTTTACTGGCAGCCAGAGAAGGCAGCAGGGATGGCACATTGGGCGTAGGGGCTGCCCAGGCGGGCTGCTGGCTGACCGGGTCCTGCCTCAGCTTAGAGGCACCCAATCCAACCATTCCTTAAGCCTGGCCAGGCTTGCAGCACCCTGTGACATGTCCCTTCCACCTTCTCCTTGAAAATGTTTTATGAAAATAAGCTGAAATCAGATAGCAATTATTGGGACCTTATTTTTAATATAAAAAGATGTAATTTTCAGGTCAGTGTTGTGATTCTGGTGGTCATACCAGTTTTTGAATGCTCAGGTTCAACAGTGAGATGCAAGTAATATGAAACAAAGCAAAGACAGGTGACTCGAGCCATGTTGCTGGAATGTCCTACTTCTAACTCAAGGGCAGAGCATTTATTTGTCTAGAGGCTGCTTCTGATAACACTTGCTCCACTGGATAACAGGGGGTATAATCTATACAGGCATACCTTGGAGATACTGCGGGTTTGGTTCCAGACTACCGCAATAAAGCGAATATTGCAATAAAGCAAGTCACACGAATTTTTTAGTTTCCCAGTGCATATAAAAGTTATGTTTACACTATACTGTAGTCTATTAAGTGTGCAATAGCATTATGTCTAAAAAACAATGTACATACCTTAATTAAAAAATACTTTATTGCTAAAAAATGCTAACCATCATCTGAGCCTTCAGTGAGTCGTAATCTTTTTGCTGGTGGAGGGTCTTGCCTTGATGTTGATGGCTGCTGACTGATCAGGGTGGTGGTTGCTGAAGGCTGGGGTGGCTGTGGCAATTTCTTAAAATAAGACAATAGTGAAGTTTGCTACATCGATTGACTCTTCCTTTCATGAAAGATTTCTCTGTAGCATGCGATGCTGTTTGATAGCATTTTACCCACAGTAGAACTTTTTTCAGAATTGGAGTCAATCATCTCAAACCCTGCCGCTGCTTCATCAACTAAGTTTATGTAATATTCTAAATCCTTTGTTGTCATTTCAATAATGTTCACAGCATCTTCACCAGGAGTAGATTCCTGACTTGCTCGATGCAGGGTTGCCACAAACCTTCAATTTGTAAAAAATGCAATATCTGCAAAGTGCAATAAAGCGAAGCACAATAAAATGAGGTATGCCTGTACTTGGTAGACTATATTCCCTTGTTTTGCAATCAGAGGTGTATCAGGGTAGCTTTCTGCCCTGGACAGACGCAGACACCCAGGGAAGTGTGTGCTGCTACAGTGCTGATGGTGGCAGTGACATTTCTCTGCCTGCTGCCAACAAGGGAAGCACCAATGGCAGCTGTCTCACCTCAGTTATGCTACCACTTGCAATACACGTCTTAGTGATCACTCACATGTTAGGAGGAATTCTTCAATACCACTTGTACAAGGCAAATAGTGAACATGAAAAGACCCTATAGTTTCATTCTTGTTTTGTTTTAAAGTGGTGCTGCCAGATTTCCCCATAATGTTAATCATAAACAGCTAATATTTTTAAACACTATTGATTTAGTTAGTCTCTGGCCATTTTTACACATACTACAAAAGGTTCGGGGGGAGAAGGGGGCACTTTAATAAGCAAGTGCTTTTAATTTAAAGTGCCCTAACATCATGTGTATCAGCATACCCCATGCTGAAAAATGGCAGTGGGACACTTTGAACTAAAGCTCATCAAATGAGCTTTAGTTCAAAGCACCCAACCACCATTTTTCAGTGTGGGGATGCTAATACATGTGACACCAGAGTCTGCTGGAGCACATTTATTTCCATGCTCCAAAAGATTCGATTAATCAAGTCTGCTCTGACACTGGATTTCCAGAGTGTCATAGCTGGCTCCCTGCACATCTATAGGAGACCATTGTGCCTATAGATTTGTCTTACTTCAGGTTCTTTCAATGCTCTTTATTCTTCTGACTAATTAACAAGTGAGATCATAAGTTACTTTAGGTGCCACTTCATTGTCATGGTGTTCTGATTTATGTTTATGACGCCACGTTAGACTATTCATGTTATCTGTATCAGGCTTCTTCAATGATGTGAAAGTCAAAATTCATGGTGGGAACTGACAAGTGCACTTCAAAACAGCCACAAAAGAGTTGTATTTGGTCCATTTTGTAACAAAAAGGTCAGTTGCTGAGCACAAAGGTTAACAAGCTGGAAGTACTAAGTCTGATTTAAATGGAACGGTCGTAAGCTTTTTCTTGACATCACATCTTAATTTTTACAGAGTTTTCATATCACACTTTGGAATTTTTCCTTCCTTTAAATTATTTTCTCAAGCAAACATGTGGAAGGATAATCAGGGTGTTTCTTTTCTCTGTTTATGCAATACTGTATTGAATTCCAGACTGTTTTATTATCATGCATTTTTCAATATCTGGAGATATCCTAACTCTTTAAAGATTAAGCTGCTTAGAACTGGAAGTTACAATAACTTACAGCTGTATGTTCATAAAGATACATTTTCATATGGTTCTATCATGTGTTCCAAGTTATCAAAATAAGCATGCTACAGGACAGTGAGGGGTGAAATTCAAACACTTTAGAGTTTTAATACAGCTCAGACAAACTGAAGAATTTCATGAGAAAAAGCCTGTGAGATTTTAACTTAAATCAGAAAAAAAATGAGTCTGGTTCTGATGTCTTGTATGATATTATAAACCAGGAGCAATTCCAATTGCAGTCAAAAGATTTACATTTGTGTAAATGAGGTCAAAATCCCCTGCAAATCTATCAGCACTTATTGTTTTATTTATTGTAGAACACAAGAATTCATGAGAGGAATGGGGTAATTAAAATTAAAGCGAAAAGACAAAAAAGCGAGATTTACTGAACAGGAGGGGATTGGGATTGGATTTTGTGTAAAGCATGATACTTATCTAATCTGGTTCACCTTAATTAAAATGTGTGAAATTCAGTCTGTTGTGTGCACAGATGGACATATATAGTTATCTCTGTGTGCATATATATATATATATATATATATATATGCAGAGTTTTAGCAGAAACCTGCTGAAAATGTAATCCACTGTGATTTTACTTTCAAATAATTTATATAATTTGTTTACATTTATTCATAGTGTGAAAAGCTTGCTTTTTCATTCACTATCTTAGAATGAACCTGTAATAAATAACAATGAAAGCTAATGTTTAATGCTAAGCATGAAAATAACCAGGATTTTTTAAAACAAACAAACAAATGCCGTAACAAAAAGAGGCCAACATAATGGAAAGTGTTTATAACCAAAAACTTTGCAGTCAGAAAAAAAGAAACATAAAAGGAATAAGATACTAGGTTAACAGCATCAATAATGTGAACTAACTACCATAATATTGTGGATATCTCTTGTCTATTTTCATAAGGGGGAAAACCAAAGGATTTCCTTAAATGTATCAATTCTAATGTTGTGATCAGTGCTATGCTCCCTATAGGCAGCACTTGAGATACAACACCACCACAAGGAATCTTTCTTACTTTAAAGTAAGTGATCTTTGTGACGGAGACAAAGAAGATTCCTTAGTAACTAGTAGGGCTGTGCAAAATGGCACTGTTCCATTTTGACTAGAGTTTTGAGGTTTTGATGCAACAGAATTTTGTTTTGAATTTCATTTTGAGTTGAAACAGCTGTTCCATTTCACTTCATCGAAACGGTGAGGCTGTTTCGATGCTGTTTCAATGTTTTGCCCATTCGCTATAATGGGGAAGCTTGAAACAGACTCTCTCATCTAGCAGGCAGATCAGGGCCCAACCCTGGGAGGGCTGCCAGGGCTGTGCCAGTCCTTCTGGGGCTGAGGTTGAGATCACGGAGGGCAGTCAGTGCTGCCACCTGGGACTGGGGAAGAGAAATGAGCCTGATTGCTCAGTTCCCCTCTCCAGTGCTAGATTGGGTTGAGGAAGGAAGTCAGCCCAGCTGGGCTGAGTTTGTTTCTCCAGCATGATGGTCATGCTGGGGTTGGGAATTCAGCCCAACTGGGATGAGTTGCCTTCCTCAGCCCAACTATAGGGCTGGGGAGAGGAACTGAGCCAGGGCTCCGTTCCCTTCCCCTGGGCTGTGAGCGGCTTCCTACCAGAGCTGCGGGAGGCAGAGATAGCCAGGGCTGTGCTTCCCACCTGGCTGAGTCTGGAGCCATTGGGAGCACAGCCCTGGTTCTCCCCTGTCTCCCACCACCTGGCTGTTGGCTGCTTCAAAACTCAAAACTTTTGAAACATTTTGACTAGCTTCATTTTGTTTCAAGGCTGTTTCAAAGCCCTTCATTTTATTTTGATTTCACTGTTTCAAGCTCAAAATGAGTCAAAACAGTGTTGAAATGAAATGTGTGGTGAAATTTCACACTGCCCTAATAGCTAAAAGCAGGATGAACTGTTTTACACAGGCCCCTGATACACATTATATTTATTATTAAATTAACTGGTTAATTTCATAATAAATATACGCATGCTACATGGGCAAAGTGGTTATCCTACAATAAATTGATGAATGAGCTACAAAGTTCTTGCTTGAAAGATGAAGAAAATATTTGTATGTGGTTTCTATAAAGATTTAATTTGAACATGTGACATTTGACCAAGCTTGCCTGTATCCCAGAATACTCTACTCTCTCTCCCTTGTACTAACCTTCCTGCAAGGAGGACTCTCTGTGACATATGCTTAACTCGGTTGCCGTACTATACAGTTGCAGGAGATGGCATGTCTCACTATCCATCTCTTTTTTAAACCAACCTTCAAGGCTGTTTCTTTAAGAAGCCATTATCACCACTTTGGGAGCAGACAGAGGAGTACCTCCTCATTGCGACTCATACTGCTTTGCAGGAAGCACTGTGAGTTGTAACAATCTCCTAGACCCAACACAAGTTCACTTTTGGGTTTGGTAGTTGGGGATTCCAGCTACTTTTTGCCAGTCTATGACCCGGCCTGTGCCTGCTAGCCCAGATGCTGTTTTCAGAATGGGAGGCAGGAAAGGGAGCAGAGGAAGCTCATTTGTGAGGTTTCCTAGCTGGTGCTGGAGCAGCATGGTGGATTGCAGCCCCCTCACCTTGAGGGTCTCCGATTCATCCACCCTGCCCTTCAGTGATGATTGAAAAAACTCCAGAAAAGATTCCCTTTCTCCCCTCCCATTATTGAAAACAGCAATAGACTGGGAGCTCCAGAGACACAAGTTACAGAATGTGATCTGTTTTGGAGCATGCTCAGATTTTCACAGGGCCAGACCCTTTTAAAGCATTCTGAAACCATGCACTTCTGTTTGGTCATGGCTGTAGCACATGACTGTGCTTTCTGATTCCAGATAAGGCAAAAATTGTCACTTCTGTCTCTGCTCTTTGTGAGACCCAGAATGTAAACAAACAGTCAAGTGACATGCTTTACTTATCTCACACAGGAAGAGATGGGGGAGGGAATTTGTTCAGAAACCTGCTGGCAGGAAAAGCACTTACACAAAACCATCTCCTAAGGTCCCTGGAAAGCTTGTCATGTCTGCCCCCGCAATCCAGGCCCATTCCCCCTTTCCCCCCTTTCATTCCACCACTTGGGCTTTGGCCCTACTCTCCCCTGTGCCACATTGGGCCCAGGTCCGCTCCTGCCCTCCCCGCCCCACTGCTGCCATGTTGGGCCAGACCCACTCTTTTCTCCCCCCCGCCACATCGGGCCTGGGCCCACTTTTCCCTCCTGCTCTGACCATGTCAGACCCAGGGCCCAGAGCAGAAGGCCACTCCTTCCCTCCCCCCACCGCCACTTAGGATCTGGGTCCACTTCACCCTCTGTTGCCACCACTTCCAAGGTGCCACTGGCCTCTCCCTACCCTCCTGCCCCTGCTCTGTTCCTCCCAACATGGCAGTACTCAACCACTGCCTCCTGTCGAGAATGCTCTTGGAGAACTCTAATTGCTTGTTTCAGACAACAAATCAGAGTACGAATAAATTGTTATAGACAGACAGACAAAGGGTTTTATAATATTAGAATCCTGCTGGCTACAATCAAAGTAGTCAAGATCTACTTTGAGACAAATAAGGTGGCAATTAAAATCCACAAGGCCAAGAAGGATTAATTTAATTGATGGAGGAAAGGAAGAAATGTCAAGAAATGAAGCAAGCTGCTCCAAAGATCATTCTAAAATGACTTCACCTTTGCATATTAAAGCTGTTTGTGCAACAGAGTTGCAGGCTGCTTTGAAGTCTAACAAGCCCAACATCAGCCCTAATTATACTTCACAATGTAGTCCTATGTGTACTACCTGTAGATTAAAAAGATATTCTTTGGTGACATTGTCTATTTTCATATTACCAGCTAGAGAACTACTGAACCAGAAGGGCTGGATGTAAAAGTAGGATCTCTGAGTGTCAGCTTAAATTATATACTCATCTTCTAAATTCATTTTTGACACATTTTTGAAAATCCAGGTTTCCTAAATCTATAAAAATAATATAAAAATTAAAAGTAAAAGAACTTCATTTTATTTTTTAGATTATGCCACTAATGTGAGCTTTATTTCTGGCCTCCTTTGATAAATGGATTTATTTACTTTCAGAAGAACTCAAGTCAGAATATTTCTTGAGGACATTTCCATTTCCTGAGTAGACTGTAATCTCTCTTCCCTCCTTACAAGCCTCTCCCCCAGCCATTTTTACTGTAGCTTTTCTGTTCCTGTTGTTGAGGCTAACATCAAAAGAACTCTGAAGGAATAATACCAACAAATAATGTCAGAGCCTTAGTGTAAAGATAAAAGAGAAACTATCAATTGCTAGCCCTATGAGTGCTCAAGAATTCAAAATCTGTGACTATTGCTTTCTGGAACAAGCACCACAGCTGAGGCTTTTACACTTGTCATCAAAGAAATGAAATAGAACAAAAGTATTGTCAAAGACACTTTCTAGTGTATAGCTATATATATTGCTTTGTTTAAAAAAACATGCTATTTTGCAACCTCAAAATCATGGTTCAGGTTCTCTGCTAAATTGTATGAGGGTAACTATCCCCATTTGCTAAAGAATGTCCAGACTGTATTAATAATTATTCTTAAGTAAAAACCAATTTGTAATTTCCTTGGGTTTAAAAGTCAATTTGTTTTGGATGTGTTTTTGTTGTGTCTTTTACTGGATGCGTAAGTGATTGAGTTCTGCACAGAAAATTGCTTATACAAAGTACACATTAACTTTATTGGTCTGAGTATACAGCATGCTTGAGTATTTGTTTCTTTGGCTTATATTTTTTTAAATTTCAAGATTATAATCTAATAACATTTTTAAAAGTCAAAATCCAGATAAAATACTTTGATTTCGGGGGCAATCTTCCTTCATATTCAGTTATTAAAAAGTGGTATTTGCAGTCAGAAATGATAGAAATTTGAAAATGCTGAAATGCTGTGAGAATTTGATTAATTCTCTTCAAAGCTCTAATATTTGCAGAAGGTTGTTTGCAAAAAAATCTGTGTGGTGGGGGGGCAGGTAGGGAAGTGAGTGTTAATACTGGTTTCTACACTCTGGACATGTCTACACTATGCATGGTTACTGTGCAGTTCCAGCAGCTCATAGGTCATTTCCAACCCTACCATGCAGTAGCAATGAGCTACTGCTCTACTGATCAGTAGCTTGTTGTTACTGTGCAGTAGCATCAGTTTCACCATTCATGCCCACCAAGGCTATGTATGTGCTGTGATAGCAATAAGCTACATTGCCATACCTTGTCTCTATGGCAGCTTAGATGTGTAGATGCACCCACTCACAATGATAATATCCTTTATGTTTATGTGATAGATAGCATTTGGAAGCTAATACAATTTGCCAGATTTATAAAGTGTTCATTGGCATATCAGTAAAATAAATTGTATTTATATTCATATTGGACACATTCACACATGCAAGTATATGCACTTGCAGCAGCTCAAATAGAAGCAGTGCAAATTTGAGCGAGGGCTTTTTGCCTCAGAAGACATGCCCAGACATGCATTTTGGTGTGGGGCAAATTGTGCCACTTGGGGCAAAATAACTCTGCCTGGCTCCTCCTGGATCTTCAGCCAGGGGGAGCTACAGCCCACGGCCAGCACCTGTGCTGTCCCCAGCAGTATAAAAAGCTGTCCTATACTGGTTCCATCAATACAAAAAGCTACCCTGTCAAGTAGCTCATGTCTACTCGCTCTCAGGACCTTCTGGGACCCAGCCAATTGGTAGCTGGGGACACTACCCCTTGTGCCTGCTGAACTACTGAAGAAGTCCTGAGAGCTCCCTGCACCCTTTACCTGCTTCAGCAGTCTGGCAGTGAGGGCTGCTGCCTGGCTGTGACCTGCTGCACACTTGCTAGACTTGGATGGGGAATGCACAGCCAGAAGAGACATCTGCCCCTCTGGGCCAGCTGCTAGTGGGCTGTAGCTGCAAATGTGCACCCCATCTGGGTAACTATCATCTGGAAGATGTTCTGGATGTGGTGGCCTGCTTTGAACTGTCAAAGCATGTCTTCCTGGCCCCAATTGGCCAGGAGGTCAACTACCTCCAGCTGGATCCAAGGTGCCAGCTCTGGGCAGCCAAGGTCCTGCCACTGGCTTCCCTAGCAGGGATTCTGGCATTCCCTATTTGAACACTGAAAAATCTCTGATAAAAAAATCCCAGAGTCATTCTGTTAATACCCTGAAATCCATGTTCCTTCACAATTAAAATAAAAGACCACTATATCTATCTATCTATAGATAGATATATATACAGAGAGAGACAGAGACAGAGGCAGTGATCACTTGAGTAAAGTTTTATTGATATATCTACAGTGCTAAAGGAATTTAAAAGCCTACCAGTGTCCCTAATAAAGTGAATTCTAAATCCATATATGTTTTGCTGCCCCCCCCACGGGGGCCACAGGCCCCTCAACAGAGGCCACAACCCTCCACAGGGATTAAAGGCCCCAACAGGCCCACAGCCCCCCAACAGGGGTTATAGACCCTCCACAGGGGCTATAGTCCCTGCTACAGGGGCCAAATGGCATCACAGGGGCTACCACCCAATCTCCAGGGCCAACATGGCCCACCCCTGCTTGCTCCCCCAGCCCCCCAGATTACTGCCTCACCTGGCCCCATCCCCTGCCACTCTCCCAACTCCATCCCACCACTTGGGCTTTGGCCCTAATCCTCAACTCCCCCACTGCATCAGGTCTGGGCCCTGTCCTCCCCTCCATCCCCATTGCTTCTGTTGCTTTGGGCCAGGCCCACTCCTCCCTTCCCTATTCTGCTGTGTTGGGCCCAGGCCCACTCCTCCCTCCCCATTTTTTAATGGGTGGGATGCTGGCATGGGGGGTGCAGTGATCAGGGGGGCTCAGGGGCTTGGGGAGGCTGGAGCCAGGTGAGACAGGGATCGGGGGACTGGGGAGGCTGGGGCTGGGTGGGGCAGCCATGGGGAAGGCTCAGGGGCAGGTGAGAGATGGGGATGGGTGGAGCAGGGATTCAGAGGGCTGGGGGAATAGGCAGGGTTGGCAGGGATCCCCGCCATGGTTCCCTCCCCCCTCGTCCAGCCCCCCCATCCCTTACTTGTAATGGAACCTGGGTTGAGCTCCCTGCAGCTGGCATGGGCAGACAGCATGCTTCAGCACCAGAGTGAGGGCCAACAATAGAGATCTCTGTGGAGGACCCAGCCTCTGGCTGCCTCAGGACTTGGACCATGCCCTGCTCTCCTTTTTTTTTCTGTGTTTTTTTTGTGACCCCTGGATATCCAGGGGTCTAATTTTGCCCCCACTCAGCAAATCTGCAGTGTGGGGAACATTTTCTTCTTTCTGCATATGCTTCTTACAGTGTCTCAAAGGAGTTGAAATACCGCAAAAGGGATGTGCGAGTTTGTCTGGACATGCCCATTGAGTTTATATCTATATAAGGTACTCCAGTGGCTAATTAAAAATGCAAATAAATGCAAGTAATTGAGTTAACATTTGCAATTTGCATCTGTCATTTGCAAACTGTCTGTCTGTTTTTAATGATATATGATGGAAAGTATTTATCCAAGTCCCTGAAAGACATGTTTGATCTTAGGCTCACTTTTACTTAGTTCCCACTATTTTCTGTATTTTTTTCTGTTTCTATATTTTTTTATATTTTTCTTTAAGCAAGTACTGACTGAGAAAGCACTCAGAGTCTTTAACCTGAAAAAAGCCCTTACTATTCAGCTTAGTACTCGCTAGTGTAAGAAGTCCTATAAAGTCAATAGTACTTTCCTTCAGTTCAGGAAATCCTTTACCTGAAGTGCTTTCCTGAATAAGTTCAGTATGCAGCATTTTCATAACCAAGATATACAGGTGGAATAGGGTGCAAAATGCTAAAAGGAAAAAAAAAATTCTGATGCTACACAGTAAACCATTTTTTCCTTTTCAATTCATACCAGAAGTATATGTCTCTAGCAGATGTTAAAAAAGATTATTGAATGAGATAAGGACAATATCACTGGGAATCTTACTTGGAAATGATGGTGTCACAGGAAATGACAATGCATCAGAAATGCTAATATTATGGAAAAAAACTGGCGTGGGCAATTATTTCAGCTGGAACGTTTCTTAATGGGTTTTGGTGGGCTGTCAAGGGTTGCCACGGTAGGTCCCCCCTCAACAGGTGCCCAGCCCTCTGGTCTTCATCTTGAGAGCAGAAGTTCCACCCCCTAATCCCTGACCTTTGCTAGTGGAAGTCCCTCCCCTTGCCCTGGAAGTACTTTTTGGAGGGTGTGGGGGGGTTGCCATCTTGAAACCAGAAAAAAAGCATATACTAAAAAATCAAATATCTACTATAACTTATTTTACTTTTTTTTTTAAAAAAAGTCTTGATTTATGTGTGTTTCCATAGTGTATCTAGAAGTGAGTGCCTAATAGCTCAAAATACAGTTTTACTCTTGTATATTGTGTGTGGGGAATAAGGGGGTGTATGTGGGGAGTGGTTGGGGAGTGTGATGGAGGGGTTGTGTGGGAGGATGTGGGTGTGTGTATGGTGGGGGATGGGTTGTACGAGAGGGTGTCAAGGTATGTGTGGGGGGTATGATGGAGGATGGAAATGTGGGGGGGGGGCTGTGGGAGGGTGTGTGTGTGTGTGTGAATCCCTGGAGTTTGTGAGTTCCTGGAGCTGCATGTAGTGGCAGCAAGTGGGGCCAGCCCCACCTGGCCCCATAGCAGGCAGCTCCCCATACTCCCAACCCAGTCCCTGGCCACATATGGTGGCAGTGTGAGGATCCAGCTCCATGTGACCCCATAATTCACAGCTCCTCCCCAGGTCCCTGGCTGTACAAGGTGGTGGTATGCTGGGCCAGACCCACCTGCCCCATAGGTGCAGCTCCCATGCCCCCACCCCAGTACCTGGATGTATGTGGCAGCAGCATGTGGGGCCAATTCCACACCACCCCATAATATGCAGCTCCCATGCTCTCACTTGACTCCCTGGTTGCAAGTGGTGACAGTGTGTATGGTCAGCCCAGATAAGCCCCATAGGACTCCCGCCCAAGTCCCTGGTAACACCTGCTGGCAGGGTGCAGGTCAGCCCCACCCATCCCCATATTGTGCAGCTCCCATGTTCCCACCCAGTCTCATAGCCACAGCTCCTGCACTCCCACCCCAGTCCCCAGTTGCATGTGGTGGCAGTATGCAGGGCCAGCCCAGCCTGGCTCCATAGTGCACAGCTCCTTATGCTTCTGGACCCCTTTCCCCCAACAGGAGTCCCTGGCCCCAGCAGGAAGAGAGGACTGGAACCAGCCTGGAGTGGCCAGGCAAAAATATCCGTTAGGCAGATGCTTCTTGCCTCCAGTGGCCCCCTAGCTTGGGGCTGGGGGTGGGTCAGGCCAAGTTGGGGTGGGTGTTGCTTGCTTAGCTACCAGAGCCTCACCTCCTTCATGGAGGTGCCTGTTTGCAGAGCAGCAGCAAGGGCCAGGACTTAATCAGGGCTCATGAAGGGTCCCCATGGGCTGGATGGAATTGCCTGGCAGGCCAGATCTGGCCCATGGGCTGTATTTTGCCCACCCTTGGTATAAACCTTTAACCAACCTCCATGGACTCCTGATCTCCTGTAGACTATGAAACTAATAGATTATAAAATTTCATTGCACATATCTTCACCTGCATTAACTAACTTCAGCAAATACCCCATAGACATTGGCAAGCATATTACAAATTGTCTTAAAGAATATTTTTTATTTATCTGAAGAACAGTCACTGGCAGTCTACATAAAATACAAAATGAAAAATGTACTGTTTTGTGTTCCTTTTGTTAATACAAAAATATATAATATTTCCAGGTCATATTTTATTTATTTACAGATCATTCTTTGATACGTTTTGTGATGTCCATTCATATTACCCCAAAATAGTTTCATAGTTTTATAGTTGGTAGGGTCAGAAGGGACCTGAGCAGATCATCGAGTGTGTCCCCCTGCCGTGGCAGGAAAAAGTACTGGGGTCAAACGACCCCAGCAAGGTGTTCACCTAGCCTCCTCTTAAAGACCCTCAGGGTGGGAGACAGCATCACTTCACTTGGAAGTTGGTTCCAGATCCTAGCTGCCCTGACAGAGAAGTACCACCTCCTGATGTCTAGTCTGAATCTACACTCTGCCAGCTTGTGACCATTATTTCTAGTGACTCCTGGTAGTGCTCGGGGGAACAGGGACTCCCCCAATCCCTGCTGGTCCCTTCTGACTTGTTTGTAAATGGCCACTAGATCCCCCCTCAGCCTTCTATTGTGGAGGCTGAACAGGTTCAGGTCCCATAACCTCTCCTCATAAGCCCTGCCCTGCTGCCCCCTGATCGTGCGAGTGGCCCTCCTCTGGACCCTCTCCATGTTGTCCACATCCCTCCTGAAGTGCAGCACCCAGAAGTGGATGCAGTACTCCAGCTGTGGCCTGACCAGTGCCGCATAGATGGGGAGGATCACCTCCTTGGACCTGCTCAAGATGCATCTGTGGATGCATGACAAGTTTCAGTTGGCCTTCCCAACTGCATTCCCACACTGCCGGCCCATGTTCATCTTGGCATCTCATGTCTAGCATGCCCACATCCCCCCATATCTCAGTGTCATCAGCAAATTTGAACAGGGTGCTTTTTACGCCCTTGTCCAACTCACTGATGAAGATGTTGAACAGTGTGGGCCCAAGGACTGAGCCCTGGGGGACCCCACTCCCCACATCCCTCCAGGTCAAAAATGACCCATCCACCACCACTCTCTGGGTGTGGCTCTCCAGCCAGTTGGCAACCCATTTGACTGTGCAGGTGTCGACACCACAGTCCCCTAGTTTTTTTATGAGAATAGGATGAGAGACAGTGTCAAAGGCCTTCCTAAAGTCCAGAAAGACTATGTCCACTGCCACCCCTGCATCTAAGGATTTGGTGACCTGGTCGTAGAAGGCCACCAGGTTGGTCTGACAGGACCTGCAGCTAGTGAACCCATGATGGTTACCCCTAAGCATAACCTCCCTCACTGGCCCCTCGTGGACATGCACCAGGATAATTCTCTCAAAAAGCTTAGCCAGGATCGAGGTAAGACTAACTGGCTTATAGATTTCTGGGTCCTGCTTCCTCCCCTTTTTGAAGATGGGACCATGTTGGCCTTCTTTCAGTCCTCTGACACCACAACAGAGCACCATGAGTGCTCATAAAGCCATGCCAGGGGTCCCGCAATGACCTTAGCTAATTCCCTCAGCACTCTGGGGTGGAGATCATTGGGACCAGAAGATTTAAATACATCCAGTCCCTCCAGAAGTTCTCTGACTAGATCCTCACTGTGCCTTGGCCTGGGTGCACCTCCCCTGGTCCCGGTGGGGGGGTGCTGATCCAGTCCATGCTCAGGAAAATGGAGGCAAAGAAATTATTTAATAGGTTAGCTTTGTTGTCTGGTGTGATATAACCAAGAGAAGAAACCAAGGAAGGGGCTCAATATGAAGTTTTGAAAGACTCTGCTAAAAGTGATCATCTCCAGCAGTGCCTTAATGAGAAACTGTCTGACCTCCCTGATGATCTTCATACCATTCATACCACTGGGAGAACTTCAAGAAAGGCAACCATGAGGTGGATAAAAAATCCCTAGGTTTCTCCACAGAGAAAACATAGGTACTGGTTGAATGAGAATGCTGAGGAAATTTAAGCTTTTATGGACAGAAAAGGAGAGTCTTCAAAGCTGGGCAGACTGACACCAACTCCAAACAGAAGCAAAATGTTTATCATCACATTAGCTCTGAGACTTAGAGGAAAGTTTGAGAGAGAAAGAGGACAAGTGGTGAGAGGACAAAGTGAAAGAGACTCAAAAGTTTGCCAACAACTATGATAGTTTTGTCAGCAGAGCCAAAACTATCTCTGGGCCAAGCACACAAGACAACATCTGTCTGAGGTCTAATGGTGGAACAACACTCTTTAAAGAAGGGCCACCATCATTGCACGGGGTGGGGAGTTGGGGGGGGGGGGCATTTCAAGTGCTCCTGAACTGTGATTCTAATGGCAGAGACAATATGATCAAGGCCATTCTATAACAACCTACCAAGAACCACTTTGCAGATCCACCAACCTATCAAGAGGCCTTGAAAACCCTTAAGCAGATGAAGAAAGAAACAAAGCATGTGGTTCTAACAGACTATTAGCTGAAATTTATAAGCAATGTGGAAAAAAGCTCTCTCACCAACTACAATTGTTATTAAGAAATCTGGAAACATAAACTTATTCCCAGTGATTTGATAGTTGACAGACACATTAACATGCTCATGAAAAGACATAGATCAGATTGCAGAAATGATCATGGTATTGCTGTCCTGTCCATAGGTGGAAAGATCTTCATCCACATTCTCCTCAGTAGACTCATTTTATTCTCTGAAGAGATTCTGAGTCCCAGTGTAGTTTCTGTCCACTCAGAAGTACAATAGATACTGGAGAACTGGAAACCCCATGTGGAGGCATTGAACCAGCCAAACTGGCCCAATGATACTCATCCCATATGCACCTACAAATTCCAGCCCCCCCCCTCTCCCCCCACCCTTGGAGGCAGAAGCTCTCCTCCCTTTCTTGCTGTCCTGTGCCTTCACTTCATGGAGGTGGAGGCACAGAGCCCACTATGGTTAAATTATGCAATAAGGAGCAGTCATGTCTTCTATGCACAAAATTGAATGGGTGCATAATCACATCATTCCCCAGGGTGTAACTATAAAGGCAGATAGATGAGAGAGACAAAGAGAGAGAACTGTGACCCAACATCATTAGGATCCATCCTTCCTCCCAGATCTATTTCTCATGTCTACAGTGAAACATGTAGATCTTAGATCAGCTTTCTCAGTCATCTGCAAACTCATTGATGACTTCTCTATTCCCTTAAGACTTCATATTGAGTCCTCTTTTAACAGGAGATTGACAATGCCTGATAATGAAAAGACAGTGAAGAAATATTACTTTTTATCCTTTTATTAATATAATGTAAAATAAAATAGAAAAATATGTTTAGAGGAAGGGAAAAAGTTAAAGCTGAAACAATTCAGAGAACTTAAAAATATTTACTAGTGAAATGGAAAGAATTCTTGTTTGATTCAGTGCTGAAAGGTAAATTTTACATTATTTTATGTAGTAACATGTCTACATGAACACTTCCCCAAAATAAGAAATTTAATTTTATAATATAATTAACTAAACCTCTGAGCTCACTAGAAAGTGTTAAGTAGATTTGGTTGAACAAGGTTACACCAAAGTTGAGAGACAGTCTATGATGAGGTAACATTTTTAATAGCATGAAATGGTAAGAACCTGACTTGCTATATTTGGAGAGGTTATTTTTCATCCTCCCCAGATTTAATGATACATATTAATCATTTGATTAAAAATAATTCTAAAAATTCTGAAATGCCTATCCTATATTACTTGGTAAGCAGAAAGATTTGATTAAAATACAATTAAGAAAAATCATTAGTTTTTGCCAGGAGCTAGATGTGTTGGATCTGGGTTCTTATAAGGAGGACAGAATATGTTAGCATCCAATCTACATAATAGGTAATCTTAACTCCTTCTACCTGCACACAGACATAATGAAACAGCACTTCGTAAGAGATTATTATATTTTGTAGTGTGTAGTGTTGCAGCAACTCCCATCCAAGGACAGAATCATTTTATTTTTGCTATATATGATAAGGCTCATTGCATTCCTGTTAGCATGCTATGCTTTGATATCATCATAGTTGAAATAAAGATGGATCTAAACAAGCACACACTTTGTTTTGGCAGGGGGATTGTCATTTATGTCTAAGATCAGTGAAAGTCCTCAGAAAGCTTTATAAATTATCGTGTATGGGGAGCAGATTAATATGAAGACCTTATTCAGGTGTAAAGATGTTCAGGTGTTAGATTTGTTTATCAGAAGAAAATACAACCCTCACTTGTATTATTTCCTTTACCTTTTACTGTACATTTTTCTTGTGCCCATCTTGTAAAGATTTCAGTGCTGAGCACATTCTGAATGTATGCTAATATATTTCTGTGCAACTGAATGACGGTCCAGTTTGTAAAAAAGTAAAAAACACGAGATCTGTATTCTTCAAAGTATTTCGGAACCCCAGATCTGCATTTCTTTTAAGGCTTTTCGTTATGTATCTAAATAAAAATGTACAAACCAACAAATGACCACTGTCTTTATTTGTATTATAAAAATGAGTCAGACATACAGTTATATAGTTGGGAATTTGTGGGTATACACACGCACACACATACACACGTATATACACGGACACACATATATATTTGAGTTTTAATCTATCTCTATCTCTATTAACTCATGCATTCTGCCAGTGGGTCCTTTTAGCTAATTTATGCCTTTTATAGCATATTTGAAGTGCAGGTATTTTTCTTTGGCACTCTCAATGGGCAGTTTCTAGGAGCATAAAATTATCTGTGGTGTTTCTAGGATTCACATTAGATTAGCTGCAACATCCATAAACCTTTCTCATCCCTACAAAGGAGGGAACAGTGTGAAGAAGTGTAACACCACCCAAATGTTTGGCCATTAGAGCCTGTTACAACAGTCCCTTTGTTTGAGAATGGCTCAACTTACTCATATTATCTAGTACCTAGTAAGCAGATGTGCTGGAACCCTTTTGTATTTCTTGTAAAGCAACAGCTGGGCTTTCAAAACCATCTTAAAGACCCAATACATTTCCAATTTTCTAGTTCACTTTATCTGAGAAAAATAACATAACCCTTAAAGCATTGCTGCATACATAATTTACATGTATGTGGATAGATTCAATATCCAAAGTACAACTGATGCATATACTGCACTACTTCAGTTATTCTTCTCCACACTAAGTGGTGCTTACAACTCTTCTAGTTTCTGTTTGGATACAAGATACTATTGTTCCAGAGAAATCTATTATTGCTTAGCCAGAATATCTATTATTAATTGAATCTAGCAATTACCCAGTAAAGGTCTTGCATTTCTCTGTTGTTTGTTTCTTTCTGTTTAAGAGGTTATCTCCACTTGGTGTGGTTGTTGCCTTTCAGTACTAGTTATTACTAAAGTGGCTTTTTGAAGGTTTTGTTGTGCTGTGTTGTGTTATGTTGTGTTGGTTTAAAATTTCATCTGATGGGGGCTGGATCTGACAAGATCTATCCAGAAAGACATGTTGGCAGCAAAGGTTTCACAAGCTTTATCAACATCTGGGACTTGGATGGGGGAAGGAATTATAGTGGCCACTGGAGAGCAAAGAGCAAGGGCAAGGGGAAGGGAAGGAAGGGGAGAGTGGGAGCAGTCTTACCTACCCAGGTTCTCTTTACTCAAGCAGCAGTAGCCTCTGCTGTTTCTGTAATAGCATGGCCTGGCCTGTTACTGCTGATGGACAGGCAGCTGCATAGGCTCCTTGGGGGGTGGGGGTGGGAAGGGGCTCCTGGCTCCCTGTTTACTTCTCACTCCCTGGGACGGGGCTGAACCTCCCATGGCAAAGTGTCCTGGGAAAAGAGGCATCATTCCACCCTGCCTCTCCTCCACCAGATCCAAAGCTGGGCATAGTATTGCCCTTGCCTGGCTATGCTTGTCCAGCTCTCCATGGCCAGGCTATCCAGAGCTCTGCACCCTGCATGATGTGGAAAGACTCCTGTGGCCACCCCCCCCCCCCAATAAGTGCTTCATTCACCCTGCCCTAGTTATTCTATTGGTTGGCATGCAAATGAGCCAGATTTGAATATCACCTTTTTATCAGAACGCATTGATTTCTTTAAAGAAATAGGCATCCTACCCTATACTTATGTAGGGTATTTATTTATTTAAGTTCACCAGGAAAAAAAGAGTTAGTTTGCTTTTATTTACAAAAAGCCTCTAAAAATGAGATTTCTTAATATACATTTGCCAGAACAGAGAGGTAATTTGTAGCTGCTCTCTCTTTCTTTTTATAGCACTTTATATCTTGTATTTGAAATTCTAGTTCAGTGAGCTACACCACAACAAGGAACATGTGGACAGTATCTATAGCACTCAGTTTTGATGGACTATATGTTGCATAAAATATTTCTTGATTTCATTTAGAAGCTATCAAATCACCCTCGGTCATAATGTTCACTTAACTGGAAAGAAACAAAGCATTCTTTAAATGCAGCAGGATTTCAATTTAATACATAACAGATTACAATATTGTTCTTTTTAGAAGGGCCACTAACACGTATGTCATAGAATCATAGAGCAGTAGGGCTGGGAGAGACCTCCAGAGGTCATTAAGTCCAACCCCTTGCCTGAGGCAGGATCATCCCTATCTAAACCATCCTATTCAACCCAGAATCTAAACTCAACATAAGGCTACCATCAACCCTGACACAACACAGACATAACATCCTAACCTGCCACAAGTAAAGCAGGTGAACCATGGCAGCCAGAGTCCTGCTTCTATGAAATGTTGTCAGTAAATGCTTAAGAGATCCTAGATAGCAATGCCTTGCTACAGAGGAAGGCAAAAAAGTACCAAAGTGACCATGGGATAAAATTCCTTTCTGACCTAAAATATGGAGATTGGTCTGAACCTGAGTGGAGGGACAAGATCCTCTAGCCAGGAACTTCTGGCTTTGCTTCTGGTAGGAGCATTGGCACCTCCCAGTCAAAAATCCTTTGCTGTAGCCAGTGTCCAGTGCCTCTGAGGGAAGCTTAAAAACCACCCTGACACATGTATCAGAAAGTGGGGAGAGGAGGGTAAGGAAAAAAGCAAAGCCCAGAAGCATGGAAAATACTCATAATAGAATAGGCTTAGCTATGTCTAGATCATCCTTGACCAGTGGCTTTCCAAACTCTTTTTGAAGACAACCAATTATAGAAAGTCCACAACTCCCCTAGGCAGTCTATTCCATTGCCTTAATATTCTAACAGTGAAGAATGTTTTTCCAGATATCTAATCTAAACTTACTTTGCTGCAACTTCAAGCAATTGGTCTGTGTCTTCTGCTCTACAGCAAGAGCAAAAAAGTGTTCTTCCTCTTCTTTATGGTAACACTCCAAGTATTGGAAGACTGCTATCTGTCCCCTCTTAAGCACTTTTTCTGCAACCTGAACATGCCTAGCTCTTTCATGCTTTCCTCATATGACTTGCTTTCCAAGCTCTTGATCATCTTTGTTGCCCACCTCTTGACCTTCTTTATCCTTTCCATGTCCTTTTTAAATATGGAGCCCGCAACCCACACAGTACTCCAGATGAGGCCTAACCAGTGCCAAGCAAAGAGGCACTATCACTTCTCATGTGTTATACCTAAAGCTTCTATTGATACATCCCAAAACCACATTCATCTTTTGTGCAGCTGCATCACACAGTAGACTCATACTGAGTCTGTGATCTACCAAGATTTCCAGTTCCTTTTCCATAGTGCTTCCATCTATCCAGCTGTCATCCATTTTATATTTTATATTTTTGTTTTTGATTATTCCTCTGGAGGTGTAGCACCTTGCATTTATCAGAAATGAACTTCATCCTGTTAGTTCTAACCCTGCTTTCCAATCTGTTGAGATACTTCTGAATTGCACTCTCATCCTCCAACATATTCACAATCCCTTCCAGTTTTGTGTCATCCACAAACTTGCTCAAGAAGCTTTCTTTGCCAGCACCCCAGTTATTAATTAACACATTGAACAACACCTGGCCCAGGACAGACACCTGTGGGACTCCACTCAAATCCTCCTTCCTCTCTGACATGACCTCATTGATAATTAACCTTTGCTTGAGGCCAGTGAGCTAGTTGTCTCTCCACCTTACAGTATTTTTGTCCAGCTAACATTTCTCCAATTTGTTTATGAGAAGGTTGTGTGGGACCTTGTTAAAAGCCTTACTGAAGTCCAGATACACTATATCCACAGCATTCCCTTCATCCACCCAAATTAGTTACTCTGTCAACAAAGGAAATCAATTTTTCTTTATATGATCTATTCTTAGTTAGTCCATGCTTACTGTTCATGATCAGCCTTTCCTCCTCCACATGCTTGCAAATGGCCTTCCTTAAGATATGCTCTAGTACCTTTCCAGATATTGAGATGAGGTTAATCGGTCTGTAGTTCTCCATGGCCTTTTTTGCCTTTTTGAAAGAGGGGCCTTTTTCTGGTCCTCTGTTACATGGCCCATCACCCATGCCTTTATGAAGGTCTTTATCATTATCTCCAAGATCTTGTTGATTTCATGCTTTCCATGTGTCAGGATTTGTATCAGGAAGTGATCTATTATATTGTCATCACTTCCTCCCAAGTTGCCGATCACTTTCACATCCCACACCAGTTCTTCCCTGTTGGTCAGGACAAGATCCAGGATAGATCATTCTTTTCACAGGGTAAGCTTTCAGCTCATTTTAAAAATTCTCCATCCTTCTCATATGTGTATACATGCATGAGATGCAGTCTGCATTTTGACCAACTCACTTTCCTTTTGTACCACCTGTTGTAGTCCAGTAGCTCTCTGGCCCCTTCCCAGAGTTAATTTAATTATTTTAATCATTCCCATATGGGCTGTGTTGTCTATTGCTGAAGGGTTTTGATCAACACTCCCTCTGAAACCTAGTTTAAAGACCTCCTTGTTAGGTTGGGCAGATGGTGCCCAAAGATCACCACAAACATTTTCAGTTGCATGTGACAACATATAAAATTTATACAATCATAACATCACAAAAACTTATAAATAAGAGTTATCATTAAAAGATTGCCCTGTCACCATAACACACAATATGTATACTTTGGGGGGTCTATGATGTTTAAAACATGCCCAGCCATGATTTAAAACTGTGAAAACTCATTTGTTGAATTCTATCTTTCATTTCTTTTTATTCCTCACAATATTCAACTGCTGAATCAGAATTTTACTAATTCTCCATTTGGGAGTTAAAATAATAGTCCAAAACAGGCTTTTCAAACTCTCAAAATACATTCTTGTGTGGTTATATTGAGGCTGTTCTCTTCTACCTTCAGACTTTCTGCTGATGATTTTACCTCCTCAGAATGTGCAACCCCATGCTCTGTTCCATGTAATGTAAGCTCTGTTATTGTGCTTATCTTGAAGTATTTCTCTGATGGGTTGTACTTTATAAGGCAGGCCGTTGCTCCTCTTCCTTCTCTTCAAGATTACAAAATGTGTATTCTGGTACAAAAAACTATCTTGTAAACAGTTGAACAGTTCATAGCCTGGCATAGGCAACAATGAAACTGAATGTGAGAATGTTGATTTTGAATGCAGTTAAATGCTCTTTTCCATATTTCTGATACGCTATAGACTTCATTTTCAGCAGGCATGTAGCTAGATATATAAAAAGGAGAGAGAAAGAGTTCACTGCAGTATCTTACTAGGCCAGGACTTGGTGGGTTTATTGCTGCATTAACTGATGCCCTCTCAATGGTAAAAGTCTATGTATTGTTTTTGCATCTCATTCTTACAGACCCTTCAGTACCCTGAGACCTCCATAGAGGTGCATTCTGATATACATTAAAAATGGTCTTCCTTTGGCTGAAAAACCTCTGACCGTAAATGTTAACCACTCTGTATTTCTGTCTAAAGCTGCATTTAGTAGCAGGATTTAACAAAAGCATCACAGCTCATCATTAACTTAACACGAGGGCATAAGAAATAGCTTTTACTGGGACAGACCATGAGTCCTTCTATCCCAGTATTCTGACTCACAAAATGACAAAGAGTAAATACTGATTGGGAGCATGAGCAGGGTGTGTTCAGTATCTTCTACCCTCTGCTCCTCTACCATTCCACCATCCAGTCAGATGCTTAGGAAATTCTGATTCAGAGCTACCAGCCATGTTCAATAGCTACTGATGGACCTTTCCCCAAGAATTTGGCCAATTCTTTTTGAAAAGGGTTAAGCCACCAACCTCAATAATTTCTTGTGACAATGAGTTCCACAAATTAATTACATGCTGTGTGGGAAAAATAAAATCCTTCCTCTTGTTTGTTTTAAATCTACTGCTTAATACTTTCATTTTATACCCCCTGGTTCTAGTATTTTGAGATCATATTATGTAGATCTTTATCATGTCCCCTCTCAATCATCCCTTTTGTCACTGTGTTAAAAGATGTGTCTTGTTGCACAAGTAAGATGAAAGCTAATTTTACCCCATCCTCATGGATATGAAGAATATAAAGTAGACTTTGGAGGTGCATCCGGATGAGTGCATACATGCGGTATGTGGTGCCGTAGACCCATCTGCAGTGCTGCAAACCACACACGTTGCACATGCAGGCATTTATCACACTGCTAATTTACAGCATGATGGGGTTTTTTGATACTGGAAGATCCCACTGTCAAAAAAAACCCCCTGCCTTAAAAAAGTGGGGTGGTGCATGTAATTGCAGTGTGTGCCACTCAAAACTGGAGTCTGGCTGGCCAAAGCTATGCTTTGGCTGTGAGCCAGGCTCTGCGCACCCAACTGCTACCACTGGAGCCCCAGGAGCCCCCCAGAACCCCAGGTAAGGTTGCTGGTGCTGGCTGTAGCCTCCCCTACCCCACCCAGGGCAACTTGCTGTGCACTAGAGCATGCATGCACAAGTGTTCCCCAGGGACAAGAAGCAACAACACAACTATGTGGTGCTGCAATTTGTCCCTGGGGAAATGCGCAAGCACACTTGTCTGGATGTGCCCTGGAGGAGATCCCTTAATCCTAACACATCCAAATTACCAATCAGGATTCCTAAAATTCTTGTAAGTAATGCCAGGGGATGTACCTGAGTGTGTGTCTTGTTCACAAAGCAATACAGACTTGAAAAGTCAAAGTAATAGATTTTGTCCTCAATTTAGGGTTGTAATAGTGGAAGTATTTTTCCTTTCTCTCACAAAACTCATCTTGTGGCATTAAAGACTGTAGAAGACCATTATCTGCTTTTAAGCTGAATCTTACTTTTTTTCTAATATCTTCCTCAACTCAAGCTCCCACAGTGTACTGTCTCCAATACTCTTTCTGGTTGAGAAAATACTCACTCTCCTTGGTCTTATTGTACAGATGGTCATATATCATTTTTGTCAAAGAATTATAGTTTCTTTTACAATAAAAAATTGGTGGCACACAGGGAAAAGAAAAACCCAAAAAACAAAACTTAACAGCCATTAGGGTCAAGAGTGCTCAGTATCCTGGTGGTTAGAAGGTAACCTTATAAAAGTATGGGAGTAATTGAAGTATTTCTCCCAAGACGGTATGTCAGATTTACACATTCTCCCTGAGAATTATGTGTAGTAACCACTGGCTAGCTTATGTAGGTTTCCCCCCCTCCCTAGACCCTGCTATACATGCAAATTAAAGCTCGGTAGCAGCCAGCTATAAAATTAGTACACATTTTCCAGGTCTAACTTTATAGATGGTTGGAGCTTTTTATGGTGTGATGCCTACTTTGCATGTGTAGCTGGTTTCAAGATAATTTCACAATTTACCAGTTAATTGCATAGTGTCGAGCCCGGATGACCGGTGCAACCCTGACCTGCGAGCCTTGCTTGGCATGACCGGCTGGGCGTGGGTTGGGATAGGAGGTCGGACAGGTTGGGTAGTAGCGGCGGGTAGGAGTCAGGAGATTTTAAAGCGTATTGGTTACACAAAAAGTTTATTTTTACT
Source organism: Crocodylus siamensis (assembly GCF_052110815.1). Taxonomy (NCBI): domain Eukaryota; kingdom Metazoa; phylum Chordata; order Crocodylia; family Crocodylidae; genus Crocodylus; species Crocodylus siamensis. The sequence continues at coordinate 212,576,385 of NC_143396.1, forward strand.
TACACCACAGGAGATTGCAGTGTAGGAAGGAAGTTGTGGTCGCGCAGTGTGGAAAGAGAAGTTGATTTATTCAGCTCAGGATGCAGATATTTTTTGTTGCTCAGATTATAAACTGCGTAGTGCAGATTTTAAGTAAAGCATTCAAGTAACTTCGGTCTGAAGACTTTTGTGAGCTCTTGATGAGAACGGACGAGCCGGCAAAAACGAATACACCTGAAAACTTTTACCATCGGCGGAGAGAGGTCAGTGACTTGCCAAATCGCTGACTTAACCTCTTGGGCGTGTACAGAATTATCCTCTGTAGGCGGAAATCTTTCCAAAGTTATAGCTGACAGGGTAGCCTATTATAACACGCCAGGCATGAATAAATGAATAATTACAGGACTGCCAATCATAACTGTGAACACTCTGTGTGTTTCTCTCTTCGGCTCAGGTTTCACGTGAGATTGACTGCTCATGTGTTTTACATTTCAAAAAAAAAAAAGGGGGGTGGGAAAATGCAGAACTATCATGACAAAATATATGATGTCAGCTTTTGGCTTTTTGCCATCGGCATCTGAGACCAAATATTTTTCTTTGACACATAGTACCTGTAAAGTGTAGGGAGGGCCAACCAGACGCTCCTTTTGGAATTCTGGGGCACAGACCAGTTGCACTGTTTCCCTTCCTAAGGAGGTCAGAAAGAGTATGTCTACTTCTACATAATGATGCAGGATCATTTATATTTATATGTACCTGCTTTCTATTATTAAGACTCTTTTGCTAATAGTTTAAACATCTCTCTCTAATTGTATTTCCCCTCCTTTTTTCCTTTTGGAGTGATGGTACTCATCAATCATTGGTTTAAGTTTTTCTCTAAACAAGGGGTGCTAAATTCACTTGGGGCTCCAGGCCAGATTTGGACTATGGGGTTCCAAGTGGGCCATAGTTTCATAGTTTTTAGGGTTGGAAGGGACCTGAGCAGATCATCTAGTCCGACCCCCTGCCATGGCAGGAAAGAATACTGGGGTCAAATGACCCCAGCAAGATGTGCATCTAACCTCCTCTTAAACACCCCCAGGGTAGGAGCCTGCACCACTTCTCTTGGAAGCTGGTTCCAGATCCTAGCCGCCCTGACTGTGAAGTAGCGCCTCCTGATATCTAACCTAAACCTAACCTCTGCCAGCTTGTGACTGTTATTCCTGGTCACTCCTGGCAGTGCTTGGGGGAACAGTGACTCCCCCAATGCCTGCTGATCCTCCCTGACTAGTTTATAACAGGCCACAAGATCCCCCCTCAGCCTTCTCTTTTGGAGGCTGAACAGGTTCAGGTCCCATAGCCTCTCCTCATAGGGCCTGCCCTGTTGTCCCCTGATCATATGAGTAGCCAGATCCACCACAGGATATGAGAGCTTCCACAATGGCTGCCACAGTGGTGGTAGTAATGGTGTGAGATCTGGTTGGGCCACAGGAGGGAGTAGTGGTGGTGCAAGGTTTGATAACAGTGGAAATGGGCCAAAGGGGGCTGAAGCAGGGACAGCAGGGGCTGGCATCAGTAGCAGAGGGTCTGACTAGGAAGAAAATGGGAGCAGTGTAGGATCCTGTACAGGTGGTGTGGCACTGTGGCTAGAGTAAGGCTACCTAAGTAATTACCCCCACTGGAAATTAGACCCTTTGGCCCTGATGGGCATGGCCACTGGCAGCAAATGTTGCCTTGTTGCCACTGGACCCTAAGCTCTTGCTGCCTCCAACCCCATTCCCACCAGGGCATGCACTCCAGCCACCACCACACCCACACCACCCCTACAGGATTCTCCACTGCTCCCATTTTATCCTGCTCCAGCCACCTTTGGATCATTTCCACCCCTGCTTTCACCAGACCTCTCAAAACCCCTGCTCCCTTCCATGCCACTAGCAGTGTCCACACCATTGCTACCACCACTGTGGCAGACACTGTTGGAGCTCTCATACCCTATGGTGGTTCTGGCCCACTTGGAGCCTCATAGTCCAAATCTGGCCTGGAGCTCCAAATGAGTTTAGTACCCCTTGTTTAGAGAAATACTCAAACCAGTGCTTAATGAGTACCATCACCCCAAAAGAAAAAAAGGTAACAAATTGTGCTTCAGTTTAGGAACTGCAAGAGTCTTGATTGGTTGCTGGGAACACCACATATACATTTAGACTCAGGTGGGGTACAGGTTTCCAGTTAGTCAGTGCAAAATTTCACCAGCTGTTTTGTTTCAATGCTATTTTAAGTTGTTTTGAGTTCAAAACAGTGAGATCAAGATGAAATGGGCTTTGAAACAGCCTCAAAATGAAATGAAGGCAGTCAAAATGTTTTGAAAGTTTCAAAACATTTCAACTTTGAAGCTCAAGCTGGGCTTGCCTACAGGGAAACAGAAAGTAAGGAGAGAAAGAAGAAAGAGTGGGGAAGGACATTGACTATGTAGCTGGCCAGTGACTATGATTCTTCTCTGAGGTCCCTTTTAATCCCAGTGCTCTGGGGGAAGGAGTGAAAAACAGCATAAAAGGCAGCATTGTTAGAACTGGCCTGCTTTCTGCCTTGAGGTCAGTTACTGAGCTATCTTCTGGAAGCTCAGGAGTGTTAGACAACAAAGGCTACTACTACCATTGATTTGATTTCCTACTTGCTAGCCTAGCAAGTGGGATTCCACAATACGTTTTGCTTTCTTTCTAGACCCTTTTATATTATTATTATATTAATTTATTTATTCTTTTCATTTCTTTTCCATTTAATAATTATATTGGATATTTTACTATAGAATCTATATAGGAAGGCACATATACCTTTATGTATATTTTTATATATTTAAATATTTTTATTTTTATACATTTATATCTTGCATATTATAATATAAAATGTATATAGAAGGACACATCCATTTATAATTTTTTATAAAGACAAGACACTATGAAACACCATGAAGAATGCTGGAAAGGCATCTGGCAAGCCTTCAGGGAAGGGTGGAAGAGGGGGTAAAGGGAGAGGTTTAACTGAGACAGCCTCTTTGCTACATCAAGTAGGCATGAGGCTTCCACTAGTACAGTCAGCAAGAAGAGGGGAGCAATGCCAGTGCCACTGGCTGAGTCTATATCCCCTCTAAGAGCACCATCCATAACCCCCCACCACCATGACAACAAGCAGCAGCACCATCACCAGCACCAGCATGACAGTCTCCTCCACCCCCATCTCACTTCCCATGCTAAGCCTTCCAGTGCCAGAGGAAGAGCTGGAGCTAGATATGGAACTGGGTGCCATAGCAAGGGAAATTCTGGGGAAGGAGAGGGAATCAGCTGAGTTTGTTCTCCACACCCCTCAAGTTTCCCCTAGAGACAGGTCTCCTTCCCCAGAAGGCAATTCAGAGGAGGCTGAGGTAGTGATTGTGGAAGCAAGCAGCTCATCTGAGTCCACTACTCCTGTTGCTGTGCCTCTGCCTGCTGAGAAGGGGGAAATTGCAGCATCCACACATGTTCCCGCACCCCAGAAGGGAGTGGGTAGTGTGGTCTGGGATCATTTTGAGCTGGCAGATGATCCCACATACACTATCTGCCTGCACTTCTGAGCCAAAACCAGTCAGGGCAAGAACAAAACACTTGAGCACCATGGAGATGCTGATGCATTTTCACAGGCACCACCCCCTTGCCCTTGCTCTTCCTCAGCCTGGTACCAGTGGGAGCATGCTCAAAGGGAAGTTCCCCTCTCACTCTAAAGTTCCCATCCCCCCAAATCTGAAGCAGGCCACCTTGGAACAGAGGTGGAAAGGTGGACAGAAAGTGGGGCACATTGCAAGGGTGAGTAAAATCATCCAGAGCATTGGGCAGATGCTTGCTGTTGATGGCAAGCCCTTCTGCTTAGGTTGAGTGGCCAGGGTTCATTGCAACAAAAATCATAAACACCATGAACTGCTTGGTACGGGGTGGCTCATTGGCCAGGGTGAGCTCACCCATGGTGTCATGGTCATCAACAATGGGGCCAATATGGTCAATGTGGTCTGTGATGCCAACTTTTTTGGCATCCACTGTGTGGCACACAAGTTCCACCTCATAGTCAGGGATGCCTGGGAGGGGGACAGGGCTGTTGGTGGTGGCACCAGCACTACCAGCAAGATCATTTCCAAATGCAGGTAGGTGGCAGGCTACTTTTACCATAGCATCAAGAGAGGCAAGATGCTGCAGGACAACCAAGTAGAGCTGAACATCCCATAGCACAAAACCATGCAGATGTGGAGGCTCAGTGGAACTCCACATACCTGATGCTCAAGAGGCTGCTGGAGCATCAGAATGCCATCATGAGATGGCCTTACTTGGGGAGATTGGGATCAGCGATCCCCTTAACAAAGCTGAGTGGAATACCAACTCCCAGATCTTGCTGGTTGTCAAGCCCTTCCTTGAGGCCACTGAGACCCTCAGTGCTGCCGATGCCCTCCTTAGCCAGGTGATCCCTGTAAGTAAGGGAACTTTAGAGCCAAATGGAGAGCTTCCAGGGGTTCTATGTTCCTAGCTGAGGCAAGCCACTGTCACTAGATGTGCAGGCACTGGTGAGGCAGCTAAAGGAGGGCATCAGGAAATGACTTGATTCCTTGCAGTCTAGTACAGTCTACAAGCTGCCTGACATGTGTGACCTGAGGCTGAAGGGCAGCATATGCAGCAGCCAAAGCTTGAATCAGTGGATAGATGTGCTCGTGAAGAGAGTCAGGGAGGCAGAACAGTGGAGGCGGGGAGACGTGGAAGACAGGGATCCACTGTCTCATGCCAGCAAGCCATCGACTATTTAGTCTCCTCCTCCACCACAGGAGCTGCCAATGTGGGCCAGAGGGACCAGACCCCACCATCAGGCAGGTAGTGCTCAGTCCTTGGTGGCTGCCTATCTTGCTGAGGATGCGGAGCCACTGCTGTGTGACTCTTTGGCCTACTGGTCAAGCTGCGGCCAGATGTTGCCAGGTATGGCCACCATTGCCCTGGAACACCTGTTCTGTCCACCAACCAGTGCTCTGAGTGAGAGCGTGTTCAGTATTGCTGGGGATGTAGTGACACCCCTCTGCTTGGATCCTGGTTTGGTGGAGCAGCTGGTGTTCCTCGAGGTGAACTGCTGGGGTTCCCCAAGCTCCAGGTGCAGACAGAGTGAATGCAACCCTCCTCACTTCATGCACAGCTATTTTCTTTTTTCATTAAAAAAAAAAATAATGCCCTACTCTCAGAGCTGAAGGGGGCAATCACTGCATCACCAGCCAACAGGGGAAGAACATATTCCTGTTGAGCTTCCATGCCAGGACAAACTTGGTGGGATGGGCTGGGGCTATGGGAAAGGAGGAGCCCCAGGTCCTGGGCATGACCACTAAAACTGAACTCTACCAGGGTTGGGAGGCCTGGTGGGACTTCCAATGGCACAGCAACCCCAGCAAATGCCGAGGACCCCCTGGTGAAAGGTGTGTAGCAGGCACCATAACCTCCAGCAACCACATGCAGACACACAGTACTGGCTGGGGAAATCCCAGACCTATAATTTCTTTGAGAGGTCTGAGGATTGCTGGTTGCACTGGAATTGTGAGGCTCCAAGTGAGCTCAGCTTAGCTGCCTGGGGTGCCAGGTTTCAGGTTGAAAAACCCTTTGCAGGGCAGGTAAAAATGGAGAAGTATCTGGAGAGTCAGATGTCCAGCAGGTTGTAATGTGTCAGAATTCCAATGTCTATATTGAGTCCATGAGTTCCTGTAACTATTCAGTTGGTCTGCCAAAAGATACCAGATTAGATTGACCCAAAAGACCTTGTCTGCCAGTGCATGCTGCCCTTAGCACATGGTTCTAGTCAGATAACTGGAATGACACAGGGCCCTGGGCACATCTAATATCCAGGGCTGGGTATGGCAGGGAGAGTGCTTTGGGAACTGCTGGAGAAGCTCCTGCAGGAGAGGAAGGAAAGGCTCTGTCACAGTTTGACTGCCTGAGATGCTAGTGCTACTGGGTTGCAGTGCTTACCTTTTGTTATTTGAAGTGGTGGACCAGGATGAGGCTGCTGGGGAGGAGGAGGCTTCACTGGAGAACATTACCATGTTGTGTAGAGTTCCAAGCGCCAGTAAGGGAGTACCTTAACACACACACAAAGTCACACATCTCATGACTCAGCAGCTTGAGGTGCTTGTCAGCAGCTTGAGGTGCAGTTTCCCAGAAAACTTGAACCTATCTCCCTGAAAGCTAGCAGGCTTTTTGGTCTGAGCAGGGGCTACCATGCTTGCTGTTTTCACTCCCCTCCCCCCGTGCCTTCACACTTACAAGTAACATGAGTTTTGCTTTTAAGACTTTGAGGTACAGTTTCCCAGAAACCCTTGCACCCATCTCCTTTATAATTGGCAGGCCTTATGGACCCAGAAGTGGCTACCATACCTGAATGTTTCATCTGAATCAGACAAGAAATGACAAAGTTATAGGCAGTTTTGTGCTTCCCCATTATAGCCTATAGCCTGGACCCTTGTTATTGGCTTTTCCTTGGACTTTGGATTTCCTTATGAATCTTTATTTTGGTTCTTGATCCCTGGGTTGGCTCTGTGTTTGGACTTTGGCCTCTGGTTTCTTCTTGGACTTAATAGCTTGGTAGGATTTCCCTCTGGACTTGGTAATTTGGCTCTAGAATTCCTCAAAGGCCAGATCATTAGGCAAGACTGCCTATGACCCAGCCCATAGCAGGTGGGCTAGCATTTTTATTACTTCTAGCACTTTATTTATTATTATTAATTATTACTTTTAGCACTTTCCCCATTACTTCTAGCACTTTTATTCTTATTTTCCCATCAAACTTTTTAACATTTAGTTTAGTTTATATTATATTCAGACCACTTCCCCAAAAGAATGGTCACAATTTCCCTAATCTCTGCAGAAGTCACCAAAGGATATTGAATTTTAAAAAAAATATAAGAGCTGATTATTTACAATAAGATAGCTATTAATTAAGGTACTTAGTTTCCCAAGAGAAGTTATGACCATGATAAATAATAACATTATACAGATGTGGTTATTAACACTTCTGGAATGGATGGTAAAATTACTACTCACAGGGCCATCCAAAAGGGTCATGAATCACCATTCACTCAATTTATTCCATAACACACAGTAGTCAAGGGCAAAGTCAAATTGAATTGATTACAAGTTAAGAATATAAAAGCAACTGAGATTCCAGGCCTATTAATACTGTAAAGCTTACAGTAAAGATGTTTGTCTTAAAGGTATGTAGTCATTGTAGTTTATACTCAATATTTAGGCTTTGGAAATAAAAGAAAGATTAAATGAATAGAGTAAAGAAATATGTGTAAAGCTCGTTGGAATTATATTACACTGGGAGTATATTTTGGAAGATAAATTTAATCCATCTAAAAAGGAGGACCAGTCTCTAAGGAGGACAGAGAAATGGCCTTTCCAGTAATTGTTTTGTGTGTCTCAATTTTTATTATTTTACTTACCAACTCATACCATTACAGTAAAATTATGACTTTGATATGCAGGTTACCAAGCAGCCATTGAGAGGGAATGAAATAAATCACTTCTCACTGGTATTGAAAATGAACAGTAAGGGCACCCAACCCCTTGTCCATAGGCCAGATACGGCCCCTGGCACCATTTAATCTAGTCTACATGGTTTCTGTGGCCCTGCACTCTAAATTGGTGTGGATGGTGGCATGGGACAAAATCCCAGTGTGCAAGGCCTGGGGAGGGGTGAGGCAGAGTCCACAGAGACCAGTCCTGGGCAGACAGGGATATCACTGGGCCCTGCATCATCCCTGCCTGGTCCCTGCACACCTAGATCAAGGCCTGGTACCCTGCACTGCCTCTGCCTAACCAGGAATGTGTTTCAGTTGGATGGAGATAGTGCAGGGCCCCAGGGCCTGGTTGCAGTATGTAAGGGAAATATCAGAACAACAATCTGATCTTACCATGCATCTGACCAAGTTTTGGCCTCTGACCTTTCTGCCAGGGCCTCCTGCATGCTCTCTTGTCAGCCTGTTTCACTCAGCCCACTGACTGAGGGCCTACAGTCATTTGCTATGTCTAGGGAGAAAGGGTTGGGGAGGACCTAAAGGAAAACACTGGCTCTAAAGTGAAAGGCTAAGTTTGGTTTCTTATCTTGCCCTGTACATATATTTTCCATTGAATTATTAGGGATCCCATATTATGTGTAGATCTTCCTTCCTCCCAAGGGTGTATTTGTTTAGCAGGGGTGTATTTGTCTAAACCTGTAACAGAAAAGAAATTCAGTGCACATAGACCTGTTTAAAATAGTGGAACCTGGTTAAAGATAGACCTGGATGAATGTACTATCAGATTTAATTGGTTTAGTTCAGACAAGTTTTGGCAGGGCACCTTTGGTCCTTGCCACTTTAAGCGCTACAGTAAACCACAAAGCAGCCTGCAGGTGGCTGTACTGCCCAATCAGGAGTCACATGGCCAGCAGGAGACCACTTTATTGGGAAATAAGACCAGCTGCTTATTGGGAAATAAGAGCAGGCTTTGAGCAGTAGGGCCAGAAGTTTGCTGCAAGCAACTGGAGGGAGAACATTGGCTGGAGCTGCTGCTCACATAACAACTTGGAGGTACAGGGCAGGAACTATGGGGATAGTGGAGGTTCTTGGTCTTGGGGAATGACTGAAAACTACATCCTAGTGAAAGGCAAGTATGGTGTGCCTTATAGCCTCAGCGCCTACAACCTGGTGGCTAATCCAGTAGTAGGGACAGGAAGGGGCAAGGCATGCCTATGGACACCTGAGTCCCATGGGGTATAAGACCCCATAGCCTCAGTGAGGGGTCAGATTAGGGGCCCCAGTAAGGGGGCAGAATACTGGCCTGAGTGAAGGGGCATAGAGGGTATAGCAGGCTGTGCAGAGTAGGATTCACATGGGCAGCCTGAAGGATTGTGCAGGAGGGCATATAATAGGGTTCTCATAGCCTTAAAGGCTATGCAGGGGTACATAGAGTAGGGTCTGTGTGGCCTGAAGGACTGCACATAGGCTGGCCCCAATAGCTTAGTGAAGTAAGCCCCAACAAAGGGGGCATGAGTGGAGGCCCCAGTGGGAGGGATATAATGGCCAAGGTAAGCCTACAGATGCCTGAGGCTGAATTTGGGCCAGAGGCTGAGTGGTATGGCTCAGCAAGGGAGCCAAGGGAAGTCTGATGATTTTGGATGCGATTTGTGAATCTTGGGACACATTATAGGGTAGGTCAGAGCCATGTATAAACACCCTTGGCATCAGGGCCTCATATTTTACATCAGTTATTTATACATCATATCATGCCAGGTGAGACAGGGAAGACAGCCCTAGATAGGTGAGCAGGCTGACCTTGGGACTGGCCTTGTGACACAAGTTTATCAAACTTCTACACCAGATCTCCTTCTGATGCAAATTTGGTGCCTGTCCTCTGGCATACTAGGCTCCTTTGTGTACCTACATTAACCCCTTCCCCAAGGTATAAAACAGTGAGATTCAGGCTGGGAAAGGGGCCTGGGTTACCAGCAAGAGGAAGACTCACCACAGGTGTAGAGGTGGTCCCAGCAGGAGTGGAAGGAATCCCAATGTGTTTTTGTAGTTCCTGCTTCCTCCAGATTGGGAGATGGAGCCCAGAAAGCTGCAGTTCCAGCCATGGAGAGGGACAGCTGGGTGAGGACCATGATGAGAGGAAGTAGAGAGCTTCAGCGGAAGGGAGCCCTCAACAGGAGCAACAGGGAGCCTCCTGGATCTGCCAAGCAGAGGATCACAGCAATGAGGATGAAGACAAATGCTGGCAGTGAGAATGAGGGAGAAAGAGAACTGGCATCGTGAGTGAGTCTGGGGTCTGTTAAAGGCACAGTCTCCCTTCTTTTTGTTAGTGATTTTTCTTTGCTTTGTCTCCCTCTCACTGGACTGGGGATGGGGGCAGGAGAAAAACTCGCTTTGGCAGGAACCCTTGGGATCCCAGCCTGGGGCCAAGCTTGTGAGAGGGGACAAAACTGGGGCAGGGTTCACTGTCTTGGTAGAGGGATGACATGGAGTGACTCATACACCTATGAAAAGGGGGCCTACATTGATTTAAGGCAATCCTCTGATAGACCTTGGTCAAATGGATCAAAAGTGAATGACTTTTGAACCAGGGAGAGAGTTAATCTTAGCTGATAATTTTACGGACTTTTAAAGAAATTAGTATACATTAATTCATATCAGAATTAGGACTGAAATATTGAAGGTGATTATTGTTATGGACACTCTTAATGAATTGATATAGTTTGATTGATCCATGGGCCTATGGAATACTGAGTCAAGGCAAGGGCCCCTGGGAAATAGGACAAATTGATTTGAACTTATGAATGCACTCATATGATCTGATACTAATGGACAGCCAGAGGAACAGCTGGTCAGTGCAAGTGTAAGATCCTGCCATGTACCATCAAGCTGGATGTGTAAGGGGAGTATAAGCTAGGGGTGTGTGAAACAGGCTGTATTCAATTTGGATTTGGATTTGGTCTGAATCAGGGACAGTGATTCAATTAATTGATTCAGATTACTATCCCCGCTTTGATTTGGCTGAATATGAAGATTTGATGCTGATTCAGCCATAGACACAGCTTTAAATATTTTTTCTACATACCTCAAGGTACCAGGTGTGGCATGTGAATGGTGCAATGCTGGGACAGATGAAGCGTCCCACAGGAGCATGGGGCAGCCCCTTGTGTGCTTGGCAGTGAACCCGGAAGTGGACTAGAAGTACTTCCAGTCACACTGGAGCCCCCCCCCATACCCCCCAGTTCAGCGATTGGTCACAGGGGAACCCTGAGTCCCCCCCCCCCCCCCCCGACCCAGGAGGCACCAGTCACCAAGCTGGGGGCAGGGGGCATGGGGGAGCCCTCCTGCACGCTCAGCAGCAGACCCGGAAGTGCTTCTGATATACTTCTGGATCTGCTGCCAAGCGTGCTGGGGAGCCCCCCCCCCCCAACTCCTGTGGGATGCTCCACCTGTCTCACCATTGCAGTATTCACAAGCTGCCTGATACTTTGAAGTACATAGAAAAAACATGTAAAGCTGTGTCTATGTCCGAATCACTGAGTTTTTTCGAATCTCTCCAAATTAGTTTGGAGGGTTCTGATATGATTTGGAGAGATAAGAAGGTCTCCTGATTTGATTCAGATTCAGCCACCAAATCAGGCCAAATCTTCACCAAATCCAATCAGAGACTGAAGCTTTGCACATCCTAAGTATAAGCCCCATGAAAGCAACCCCTGGGAGAGACTCCATGGCATCATTTCTCATCCTACATCCAACTCCCAATGTTAAAAGAAAAACTATTAAGACCAAGTGGGTGAGAGTAGAACACCTGAGGTAGTTGATACTGATGTTCACAGGATTGTTCCCAACAGCATATGCAAGCAGAGTAGGGTCTCCTACTCAGCCATTTAGGCTCTTTGTCTCTTCCAGGTGTGAAACTTGTTGTTTAGGAAGACACCTGGAAATAATCATTATGTTACAAAATTCAGGCCCTATTATGACATATAAGAAATATATCTATAGCAAATTCCACAATTCATATAAACATAAGAATGATAGAGCTAGATACAGCTTGACACTACCCATATGTAGAGCCTACACATGCCAAATCAGTCAGATAAATTTAAGAAAATGTGAATAACATTCACGGACACCTCAAAATACTGAAGATTCACGACACCACCAGTTTATGATCAGCTCTAATTAATAGAATTGATTATAATAAGAATCTTCATGGAAGTGATTAATTGATTACAATAAGAATCTTCATGGAAAAGAAAGTAAGAGTTTGTGACATCTAAAACTAGAAAAAGTAGTAATAGGAAGCATTACAAATACTGATATAAAATTCAAAGCTTAGTTCTCCTGTAGACATTTTAGAGGAAGTTGAATAGAATCATTCTAACTAGTGTCACTTTCAAAATTATTATTATTTTCTTTTATCTGGAATGAAAAACCATCTCTACCATTTCAGAGAACTGAAAAACCAGCAAGTTCCTGATATGATTTTTTCCCTTAATTTTATTGTCTTCTTTAATAAATGTATTTTCATGGAAGGATCAGTTCTTTTCTCATGATCTAGAGATTGGGAAAAGGCAAGTGCATATGCCTGTATGTGCTGACAAAGAAGCAAATAGAAAATATATAAATGTAGTGGAGATACTTTCATGTACTTCTTATGAATTGTGAACACAGGGAAAATTGTAAAATAAAATGTAGTACAAATATCGTAAGCCTACAAGATCCTACTGGTCACCATCATGTTGCTGGTATGCAAAACAGTCCATGAACATATGATAAAGATTTTTCTTTTCACCCCAGAGTAAAGTATAAAATGCTTTCACGAACAGCAGGGTGGTGATTTATGCTGGGGTTGCCCAATGTGTGCTGGTAAGTGTGGTCATGCATGCCCTTTTTCCTTGCATTTCTCTAGCTGGAAGTCATTGGGACCTCCCAATGAGCTTGTCTTCCAGTTACTTGTACCTAATTTCAATTAAATAATATTTTTCCTTCTAGAGCATTGGTGTATAGTAGGGCTGTACAGCATCAAAGTTGGTAGGGGCTGTATTGCTTGGAGTGTACAACAGAAGCCAGGGAAGGAAGGAGGAACCATGAGACCTCATCTGCTGCTGCAACTGGAACAATAGGGACAGTGGCAGCTGGGTGGCAGTCCAGGTGGGTAGGAGTCTAGGAACAACATATAGCCCTCAAGCTACAAGTTGCAATTGGTATATAGGATACACCTTTCCTTAAGGGCTCCTTTTTGTGGGAAAAGGGTTTATACACAAGAAAATATAAGTATTGATTCCATGTTGTATGAGTGAGTAGAAAGAGCAGTATAACAGCCTTGTTACATGTTGCCTTGTGAGGTGCACAAATGTTTACAAACTTACTGATAGCTTGCAGTCACACCTTCAACTTGAGCATGGTTGGGAATGGAACAGGAGCTGGGTTATGTGGATCAAAAGGTAATCCTGGCCTGAAGTGATGTAACTTTGAGCCACATAACAAGTGCTTTAAACTGCTTAAAGAAGTTAACGTATGGGCAGTCTAGGGGTTAAGAGCTCCAGGACCCCAAAACCAGGTCCTAAGAGGGCAAAGGTACAGAGATGATGGCTCTGTATTGTGACTTTCTGTTGAGATGAAAGACTAACAGTGACAATTAAATTAAACAGTCACATTAAATTCAATCTGAATTTGAGCTAAATTTCAGTACTGTCTTCCAATAACTCAAGCATTTTCTGTTTCCTTTTTGTGGAAATTGCCCTATACTCATTAGTGTTTTACTGTATCCAGGAAATATTGGTTTCACATATGGCACAGTTGTTCCAGGAAATGGTAATCTCACAAAACAGTAGACTGGGGTAGGCAATGTTTTTTGGCCTAAGTGCCAAAAAAATCACAGTGTCTACCTCGGAAGGTGTCGGAGTGCTGGCATGCCGAAGCCCGGAGCAACTGTTTGCAGCCTCCTGGCTGCAGCTGGCCCAAGGAGCCCGGTCTGCTTGCAGCAGGGCTTGCAGCCTCCCAACCGCCTGCTGGGACCAGCCTGGGCTCCATGGCTGGCAGCAGCTGCTTAGAGCTTGGGCTGGCGGTGGTGTGCCGAGCAAAATGGCCTTGTGTGCCATGCTCAGCATGCGTGCCAGAGGTTGCTGACCCCTGCAGTAGACCATTATTTTTCTACAGTGTAGATAACAATCTGGAACCAAATACAAAATTCTTCCTGATATTTCCATTAAGGATTGCTGACATTTCCTTTCTCCTTTAGTATCCCACAAGCTGATTTCAGTATCTAAAATGTTGGTAATTTGGGCTGGCCCCATTTATGCCTTTATTATAATTTACCAGTTTATTTTAATAATGTAAGTTCCTGTAGTTTTAAGGCAAGTGTGTGTGTGTGTGTGTGTGTGTGTGTGTGTGTGTGTCTTTGGCAATCTCTCATGGTCGATTATGATTGTCTTTCATGAATGTATATAAGACAAATACATGCACACACACATAATAAATTATAACATTTTCTGCAATATAGATATATAAAGAAACTGTTCATCAGGTATTTTCCCATGGCTTTATAACTCTAATAATTAGTAGTAAGATCTTGAAGTTCCCCATTTGTCTTTTATCTTTTAAAGGGTCAGTAGCTTCAGCTGTGGCAGATGAATTGCAAATGTTTTAGTGTCTGCCTGTCTGCCTCAGGGTTTCATTCACTCCACAAGTAAAGTGAAAACAAAAAGAGCCTTTCATAAACATCATTGATTTCATCATTGTGTGATCTCTGGTGGATGTGCTTGGCACACTTGGCTTATAAACAACATAAATTAATTAATGCATCTTTTAAGTATTTTAAGGCTGTTCTCCATCTCCACAGAAGCTCCCCTGAGCCTTCACAACTCATCTGGCTTCTTCCTCTTAAGGGGGAAAGAAAAGGTTGATAAGCATACATCCATATACAATTATTTTTGGAGAACAAAATCTATTGGTATGATGAACCTTATTTTCAGTTTTTGGTGACCACCAAATAACATTAGGAATAACATTTTATAATAAAAGTTTCAATTATTTAACAGCTGTCAAACATTTTTTTTTAAGTACAAAACATAAAACCAAGCAATGCTGCACTGAAAAAAGAGAGACTAAATTGTGAAAAACTCCACTAACAAAGCCTGGTCTTTCAGAAATGAATTTTAACAACTTTCCTCCTCTTTATATTAAAACAAAACCAAAAAACTAAATATATCACAACCCCAAACCCAGAAAAAAATCTAATTGAGAGAAACGTCTCCAGATAACCTTTGCTTTTTAAAATCAGAATAGGAAATGTCAATGATGAACCTGCATAAATGCATTGATGAAAAAATAGATCCCATTGATGCCCTTCACATTCATTATTTGATAGTAGCCAAACAGAAGAAAAATATGAAACTGAAAGATCAAAAGAAACACTTTGATCTTAAAAATCGTCCCTTTTTTTTCCTGTACCCCGTTTTCCTCAGACTATTCAGTTAAGTGTGTCCTTTCCCCAGCTCAAAGGAAAAGTGTGAAAGAATTGGAATAATAAGCCAAGTGTTTTTTGTTTTAGCAGGTTTTTTAATCTTTTCAAACAGAATAACCCTGATTCTTATTTTTTTTTTTTTACCTTGTAACACAATCCAATTATTGCAATATGGATTGGACCCCAAGATATCACAATACATCTTGAAACTGAGTCTTCTGAAACTTTCAGAAGAGATCAAACTGTCCCAATATTACAGTGATATAGCTTTGTATGGAAGATTTCCCACAAAGCATATATATTGTGCAAATACACTATATACCCACTATATACCTATTATATTCCACTGTATACAATATTGTGAAAATCATACTATTGGAGCAGTGGGTTCAAAATCATTATGCCTCTTTCCTGAATGATCAATCTGAGAATTACTTTTTTGATTTCATTTGTTATAATGGTCATGGCACCTGGCTTATGACTGTGTTTTGATACCCTGCCTTTGCATAGTTCTGTCTTTGAACGAGGATGTCGGCATTTAAACAAAACTTGGATGTAAATTAATTGTTTCATATTTGTACTAAGTTTTTAATACCCCTGAGACTTAACCACTTATTCAGTGATGGTTTGCAGAAACAGAATTAGGACATTTAGGTAACAATTTTAAAAGTGTATATGTTTACAGATGGCACACTTTACCATAAATATTTACATATTTACTCATTATATCAGATTTTGTGTTTCAGAAATAATGGGCATTTTAAACAGGTTACTTACATAAATAAGAGTAAAGGAAGCATTTAATTAGTAAACTAAATGCATATAGGGAAAAAACCCTGCAGTCTTAGAATGCTAGAAACAGATAATCTATGCCTCAATAATTTGCTTAAACCTATTGGGCGCATCCAAATGAGCACAGACATACAGTATGCAGTGCTGCAGATCTGTCTGTGGTGCCACTCACATGCAGATGTTCCTCACACTGCTAATTTGTAGCATGGGAGGGGAGTTGACCTTGGGAAATTCTGGGGTCAAAAAGAGCCACACCTAAAAGAAATGGCACAGTGCACATGGCAGCAGCATGCACCACCTAAAACCAGAGCCTGGCTAGCAGGAGCACACTCCAGTTGCTAGCCAGGCTCCCTGCTGGAAGACTGCCACTGCTGCAGCTCCGGGAGGCCCCCAGGACCCCAGGTAAGGCTGCTGGGCCAGCACAGTTGTTGCCCCAGCCTCCCCTACCTGACTGGGATAACCTACTGCATGCCAGAGTGCACACGGCATGGGCCTTCCCTGGGGACAGGTAGCAGTGGTACACATTGTGTTGCTGTTCTTTGTTCCCAGGGAAACACATGTTCCCACTTGCTCATTGTTTGCAAATGAATTTTATATGCACTACCATGGTTTACGAGGTCAGTGGTGACATTTACTTGAACTTACTTCTCTTATGGGGCTTTTATATTTTAAGCGCACTCTCACCTCAGTTCTGCAACACATGTAAGCATAAGCTTACTTCTAAAAACAAGGAGTTGCCACTGATGTCAAGGGGGTTGTTTACGTGCTTTTTGTGCTTTGCAGAATTGACGGTTGATGTCCAATGTGATGTTTTATTCAAGAAGGATTAAAACAATTTTCAACAGATGCAGAGAAGGGCTCCTAATATAAGCAGGTAACTGAAATTTTTTACTTAAAAAAAGGATACTAAAAATCCTTCTTTGTTTAGATTAGAAAAATATGAGTACAGAGAGGGGTGTAGTCTTTCCAATACTTTAGAAGACTGAACACCAGGGAGAAAGAAAAACTAAACTAAGGAGCAATGCTGGCACAAGAACAAAGGAAGATAAAGTGACCATGAATGCACATAGGGTAGCCCTAGAAAGAGGTTTTGAACCATCAGAAAGTGAGATTCTAGGATAGTTTTCTAAGAAGAGGAACTCAAGAAAATGACCTAATTAATTTTAAGATGGAACTTGATATAAATGGAATTATTTTACAGTTGTCTGTAACAGCAAAGAACTGGACTGTTGACTTAGGGCATCTCTTCTAGTCCTGTATCCTTGTGTGGAGGAAAAGAAAAGTCATTATATTGCTGAATTCCATGCTCTTCACTTGTAAAATGTGTACTAATGACTATTTTCCAAAGTATGCTCTAATATGTACAAAGAGAGTGTAGTCATAGAACATCAGATATCCCAGACTTTCAGAAACCTGCTCACAAAGACTTTCTGGGCATAGTTAAATGACAACAGCAACAAGCAATGACACTCAAATACTACCATATTTTCCTGTGCTTAAATTATTTTACTATTTTTCAACACCAGTGTGAAAGGTTGAGAAATGACACAACAGCACAATATTACTGGCCATACCAGACAAAAATTTTATATCGGGATGATGGTATGGTTGATTAAAACAGCAAACAACCAGGAGAACAACAAACAAACAGGTTTCAGAAAACGGAAGCCATGTACTGAACAAATATTCTGGTTGCAAAGAGTCTTAAAAACTGCAGTGGAATGCAAAATGCCAATTGTCATTAACTTAGAAGCCTTTTGTGGCCTTGACAAGGATAGCTCATGAAAGATAATGGTGAGCTACAGCATACTACACAAGAAAGTCAGAGCAGCAATATTTTTTTTGTGTAAGAATCAACCACATCAACAAAACAGGGACAGATTGGGTAGGAATCTTTCCCATGAGAAAAGCCCTGGAAAGAGGAAGTTCCTGATTTCCTTGGATTGAAAATAGGAATTTTTAAGACCTAGGTTTTGAAGATGATGTAGGCTTCCTAGGACCACAGAATTGGGAGGCATTTCCTGTGTCAGGAAATCCAGTCCCGTGATATCATAGGCAAATATCATACAATTCTTTTAATAATTTTTCAGGCTCTATTTTCAAAGTGATTTTGTTGTTACTTTTCCCAGTGAAAGGCTGTTTCATATCCTGATTTCTCTAATGGTTAGGAACCTTCTTTTAATTTTGACCCTAACAGATTTTCATGGGCAGCTTATACCCATTTTTCCCTGTCCTGACATTGTCCTTTAGTTTAAAATATTATTTTCCTTCTTTTCATTTTCTATATAAATCCAGATAAAAAATAGCTCAAAATAAGACTAAAAGCATAAACTGAATAAAACAAAGATATTAACAAAACCAGGAATGAATAATAGATCTGATATAATAAATGGCCCGAAACAAATAGAGAATATCAAAGAATTTAGTTACTTCAGTAACTAAACACAGAAATAAAAGGAAGAATAGGGGAAAAAGCTAGAAATATGAACCAGTAAGGTAATATATTGAATAACAAATTTCTGTCAATAAATATGAAACTGGAACAGAGTTATGGTGAATGACAACAATTCTTGAGATGAAAATAGATTCTTTGGCTTAGAGGGCCTCTGAAGAATAGTAAGAGTTAAGTGGATGATAGGCTTCCAAATATGGAAAAACCTACAGGAATATGATAAATACCAGTAAGTAAATTAATACAGAAAGAGGCAGCTAACATGTTTTGCACTCACAGCAAGAATGGAGGCACACAGGATTCCCAAACAGGCATTAAACTGGAAACCAATGGGGAAAAGCAGTCATGGAAGACCAAGTGGCTATGATAATGACTGTTAACAAATAGGTAAAGGCTTTAAGCTGGGAATCACCTGGGAAGAAGCAGAACTGGTTAGGGGCCAACATTTTTGGAACAGACATGTTTGTCCTTGGTCTGACATGGTACAAAAATAAATAAAATAACACTCTAAGAATTAATTATGCGTGTCTATTTGTTTTTTGGACTTTCTTTGGTGTGATTATACTTACATTTGTCCCGTGGCACTCTTTCTTTTCCACATAAATAGAGTAATTCTAATATAAAGGGGATGACACAATGGAGTCTTTAATTTTCTCTGTAAGCACGTCATAAATATGAAACTATACCACAGGTTTTTGAATATGCTATTTAGAGAAATTAGGCCTATTTTACAGATAGGGAAAAGTATCTGCAGACACACATGTCTTATATTTCTCTCAGACCTATAGGAAAACACATAAACTGGACCTTCTCAGGGACTTAATTCAGGAGTTTCAATACAGGTTTAAATAAAATTAATGTTAATAGGAAAATGTACTGCTAATAGAACCTAAGTAAAGAGTAAATTGGATGCTTATCTTGCTGGGATCCTATGACCCCAGCTGACTTCCTGCCCTTTGGGCAGGGGGCTGGACTGAATGATCTCCCGAGGTCCCTTCCAGCTCTGATGTCTATGAAAACTATGAAAATCTATGAAATCTAATCATACAGTTAAATGCTTTCATGAATGGGGCCCCATATTAGCTAAATATAATCCAAATACCTCCCTATGACAAGTAAAGAGCCGTGTGACTTCAGAGGAATATATTTGGAGACCAATTATGTATACCTTACTCCAGAGAGCATAATTGGGTGCCTATAGACGTACTCATTCACGTTCTAATTAGAATGTGTTGGAACAGACTCAGTTAATGGAGTCTGCTCTGCTTTATAATTAGAATGCTCTAGTATCACTTCACCATCATTTCTATTAAGTCCCAACACATTTTAAAATGGCCGCAGGGCTGCTTTGTCTAATGAAATTTAAGTAAAGTGTCTATCAGCTATTTTGAAATGTGCCAGGGATTAATGCATGTGATGATGAGCCATTTCAGTTAGAGTGGCTATCCGCTTTAATTAAAATGGCTCCCTTCCTACTTCCAAGCACATGTGTAGAGAGCCATTATTTACACTGCGAGGCAAATAAGGAGTAAATAAGAAAGTCCTTGGATAAATGATTGATATGTGGTCTGGGTCATATGTATCTAAGAGATCACTCCCCCCGTTATGTTCCATTACAGTTCATAAGATTAGCCAAGAACAGCCTCACACAGATCCCTGCTCCGAGTTCACTTGGTGAAAACACCTGGGAGGTTGCTCTTAGCAGTTGTTCTTCAGCTGTGAAACGCCCTGCCCCTTGAGGCCTCCCATAGCCCAAGCCTGGACTTCTTTCAGAAGCAATGTAAAAGCCTCATTACATGTTGCACTTTGAGCTACACAAATGTTGATTGGTTTTAGTGCTAGCTGTAGTTTGGAGCAGTCACACCTTAAACCTAAAAAACTTATCTGACTGTCCCCTACCTACATAGCTATGACTTGCCACTAGAGACTTGGTAAATAAGGACAGACTTATATCCCTGATCCATCTGGGGGTTTGTGATAGATGGGCTTGGGGGCAGGGAGAGCAGGAACCTGAACCTAGAAGGTGAAGAGTTAATGGAATAGGGGTGAGTAATGAAACGGGAGACAGAAAGGAAATGTGGTGGTAAAATGAAGAAAGTGACCCACTGAAGGATAAAATAAAAAGAAGTAAAACAAAAATAACTTAAAGAGAAATAAAGAGGAAGTAAATTAAAGAAGGCCTCATGTTTTAAGAAACTGGGATTTGGGATTAGGTTATGAGGGTGCTGGTCATGCTTATGAGGGTGCCTTATGACTTGTTGTTATTTTAAGCCATCTTGAGCCTTCTTTGGGGAAGGCAGGATAGACACATCAGTCAATTAGTCATGTCAGTCAATCAATCAATATTTTTCTTTTAAAAATATTCAAGGTTATGGTTGGCTTAGAAATGGTATTTAAAGGTTTATTTTGGAGGGAATTGGCTTAGAGGTATAGAGATATGCATCAAAAGGGTTCAGGATGGGCAACAGGTGTTAATTCATTTCTAAGAAGCTTGGGTCTCACACACAAAGTTTCTCACAACCCTGGAAACAGACAGGCTGTCTAATACAACAAGGCCAACAGATGGACACGTAGCCTAAGACAGGGGAAGGCAATTATTTTGGGCAGAGGGCCAGTCCTTGATGGCTTACTGAGTTTTGGCAAGCCATCAAGGACTGCATAACAGGCAGCCAGGGGCAGATAAATATTAATTTTATAAATTTTTTAGGGGCCTCGTGGGCTAGGTAGAATGGCCTGGCAGGCTGCATCCAGCCCGCGGGCTGCATTTTGCCCACCCCTAGCCTAAGAACTGGCATTGTGGGGGGAGCATAACACTAGATCACAACCTTCAAGGCAGACATACTGTCTAATACAATGAGGACACATAGTCTAGAAAATAACCTGGGGACCAAGGGAGCATGTACCATATGGCCCATAACATGAAATAAATTGACACTAGGTAACAAGGCCTAAGAACAGGGGACCTGAGTCCCAATTTTGGGGTAACAGAACAAATTAGGAGAAAGCCCAGAAAGACCAAATTAGTAGGTGTGCATGGGATGGGCTTGGAATGTGTTGATGACACAGATATGTGGACATGTGACCACAGAGAGACAATCAACCAGAGATAGCCACAGATGAAGAGTCATCAGGAGTCATCAAGATGGAAGGAGAATACAAAAGTAGAGACCCTTTGTCCCGTCCCTCCTTGTTGGTCCCTCCCTTTGTCTCATCCCGCCCTCTTCCTTCCCATCTTTCCCTTTGTCTCATCCCTCTCTCCTTCCCTGTTCCCATCCCCATCCTCTGGGAAGGGTCACTGAAGCCACCATGGAGGGCACACAACCAATTAGTCTCATACACTGGAGGTGAGGGGAGTAGGGGGGTGGGCTCGGCATCCCACCTCCAGACAGCTGGCATGCTAACATCTCACACCTAAGAGAGAGCCTCAGAGTGAAGACTGCATCCTGACCAGATGTACCTTGACTCCGATGACAGCCCTAGGATTTGATAGATATAAGGAATTGCTTTATTGTTTGTGTTGGGTTTTGTTTTGTTTTTTTGTTATCACATTTATCAATAAATTTGCCTATTGTTGGATAGAAAGGTCATGGCTGGTCTAAGGATGCCTCCCCCTCCCCCCAAGAACAAAGCCTCTGGGTCCTAAATCCAGAGCCAACAATTATGAGGTGAACCAGTAGCTTAACTAAATTTAGTGGAGTAAACAGAAGAAAAACAAGAATTAAGGGAAAAAATGTCCTTGGAATTAAATCTCAGCAAAACACAATTTTATATGAAGTTTTACCAGTATTTCTTCTGTTTCCAAGTAACAGTCTTCAAACCTCTGGAAATAAATGCATATGCCCAATTAAGATCAATTTTTTTTTTATTTGTTTATATTATTCCATTTTTATCTTATTTTTGGAGAACCTTTCTCATCACCCTAATTAGTCAGTGTTGCTTCTAGTGATTTAGTAAATGGCAGTCTGCCTGCTAAATCTATGCTAAAATGGTATACTCTGTGCGCCTGAAAACATGGACTTTTGGAAGAAATCTATACAATTCTGCTACTTAGCAAGTATTAAAGGTTCCCTGCTTTCATAAAACCAAATTTACTGATCCTCCAATACAGATAAAAACAATCTGCCATTTTGATGCACCTTGCAGTTTCAGTTAGAAATTTCATATTCTGAAATGGTGAAACAGCTTTGTTTAATCCTAAAGGTGACTGCTTTTCATTGTGGAATAAAAAAATCCCTCTGACCTAAAAAAATCTAATTTACCCTGAATCGCAAATCTGGGTACAGATCCAGTTTTAGATTAAAGCCTATGTTTTTAACCTGTGAATAGAATGGGCCTGATATGAACAATTAATCTAAGTACGCTAAATTCTGGGAAAGTCTAGATTTGAACCCAATGTTTAAATTCCTACATTTGGGAATGTTCAGGGGAGTTTGTGTGTGTGTATGTGTGTGTCTTGGAGAGAGATGGAAGAAAAGAAGCTTAGTTTTAGTCTATTATAACTCATAACTGTTTCAGAATCTCTCCTGTAGGTACTGTGTGGTTTTATATTTGTTTTAAAAAGTACTTTGAAGAAAGGGTAAATTATAAATGTAACAATATAATATTTGTCATACTGTACTTGTTAAAAATATTAAAATTATGCTGAAATTGTGTATCTGTATTTTGTCTCTGGCTTTCAGTTTTATTTCTTTGGCAAAAACAGATTTCTTAATGGCATCACAAACACTGGATTATTTTTCCCTATAAGATTCCTAGATAATTGTATTTAGATTCCTGGTGAATTATCATTTTTGCTGTATAATGTGCTGCAGATACAATTTCAGGTGCTTAATGTACATGCTACTACTCTGAATATTCCAATGCTAGTCAGACTTGGGGAATTCAGATTCTGGCAAGAAGCAGATGAAGGGATGTGAATATCTAAGGAAGTGTTTTGTGAATCAGTAATTATGCCCAATGTCAGTCATGCACTTTGGGTCACTTGAAATACGTATTCCCTCTAGGCCTGTCATCTCTTTACATTACCCTTTGCAACAGAGCGCAGCAAGAGCAATCTAATTACATTTCAGAAACTCAGGTAAAATTAAATGTGTGCAATGCCAAAGACCACTACAACATGGCAAAGACAAAATAAAGCCTCTTTCCATGTATCACAGAACCATAGAGAAGTAGGGCTGGAAGAGGCTTCCAGAGGTCATTTAATCCAACACCCTGCCTGGATCATCCCTATCCAAGCCATCCTATACAGATCCATAATCTAACCTCTTAGTAAAATAACTGCCAGTCTTGGCACACCATAAGACATGACACCCTGTCATATGCCACAGGTAAAGGAGGAGGATCATGGAAGCCAACTTCCTGCTTCTCTAAAAGGTTGTTAATATACTCTCAAGCAATCCCAGTAGAGGTCCATGCCCACCCCTCTCCGCCCATGCATAAAACAACCCCCGCCCCCGCCCCCCCCCCCCCGTCCATACCAATATGACAATTGGGTAACATTCCTTCCTGAACCCCAAATATGGGCATCAGTCTGGCACTGAGCAGAGGACCCCTTTAGGGGTTTTTGATTGCCTGTATGCTTTTGTTTTGTATTTGGGGCACCCTAGAACCTTCTTACATAGGCACATTTATGTCTTGTCATTTTTCTGGTGCTTCCTTCATGGTGGGACAGGTTTTTTTTTGGACTTCCAATACTGTGCCCTTTAGAAGTTGACAGTCCTCCTGGGTGCTTTATCCTTCGGTCTATTTTCCCATGACACCATGTATATTAATTCCTTGAATCAGATGGAATCCTAAGTCCTAATTATTTATGGCTATGTCCTCCAGGTATGACTTCAGCCCACTGATGGCCAAAGTGTGCTGTTTCAGGACTCTTTTGTGTTCATAGCTTTTCCTTTACATTTCTGAAAGAATGATCAGAAATGTTGTCTTTCATCTTCAGCTAATAAAGTGACTGAACTTTTAGCTTACAGAGAACTTTTGTTTTCTTTAGGCTGGACTGCTTGCAATGTGGTGCGCATGATGGTAGACAACATGAGGAAGACATGCTGAACCATTGTGGAATCAAAACAATTATGTCTAGAAAAGCCACTGAAAAAACACATTACATTTGGGCCAGATTTCCACTGATATGTTCTGATGAAAGGTAACTATTGAACTGGGGCCATTGCCAGAGCACTTTTTAGCATATGCCAGTGATTCTCAACCATGGGGTGCTGCCAAATCTTTTGAAGGGTCCTATGAGGTATGAAGAGATAAGTGAAGAGTTAAGAGATAAGCAGATAAACTAAGTAGATAATCACAGATCCAGGTGTATACCTGTCCTGACTATTCTGCATCCCCACTGACAGGCCCCTCTGCAAGGAGTTAGGGACTGTAATCTATACATTCAGTTTTTGAAGTTGAGTTCTACTCAATTTACAAAATTTATGGAGAGGTGCCTTGAGTCCAGTGACAGATACCTCAAGTCAAAAAATGTTGAAAACCACTGGTGTGTGCAATACATTGCAGAGATACTAAATAAAGGAGAAATGGAATACCCAATGTGATTTTAGCTTAGTATCAGCAGCTATGGAGCATGGAGTGATGCCGTCTGGTGTAAGCTATACTATGTGCAATTTGTTGAGTGGCTGTTTACCAGGGGCAAGTCCCTAAGTAAATTTATCTTTTAGAGTATATAAAGGCATTCAATTTAGATCAACCTAACCAGGCTTGGGTTGATTCAAATGCCCAATTGTGCAAACATTAAGAGAGCCTAAATTGCCTAAAAAATGGTGCACCCAGTCTGAGCTAGGTTACCTCATGAGGTGCACTAACTTACCCTGAGAAAGGGTAAACCTAATATCCTGAACACCTGCACACATTCACAGCACAGCCTGTGCTGATTGCTCCAGCCCTGGGGCTATGCTATACTCATCCCCTTGACTAATCTTGACTGGGATATTTTTAGCTTCCCAACCACCAACTGTGCAACCCACCAGGCTCGCCAGTCCTGCCAGTCCTCACCCCCACAAACCTGCTACCCCCCCCTTCCCAATCCTGCAGTGCCCACATCACCCTGAGTTACTTACATTGGGTTCCATGTGTAGCTTCCAGCAATAGCAAATGGCTGTGTATACTGCACCCAGTCTATGTCTGGGTGTCGTAAAGTAATCTGTGTCAACATAAGCCAGGTGTGGCCAAACGTTTTACATACTCTTAGTACATGTTTGATGCTTAGGGACGATATTGAACTTTTAGGCTCAATCATAGGCATGGGGTGTGATGTAGCTGTGCAGTTCCAACAGCAGCTCGAGAAACAAATTCTGACTCGGATACATCACTCCAAGGCACAGTTTCTCTGGAAATGCTCTTTCCTAGAAAGGCTGAATGGGCTGAATGCATGCAGCATAATCCTCCTTTTATCCAGATATCCTTACTTGCTTGAAATGAGAGGGTATATCCATTTCTCCATCTGCTCTTCTACATTACTTTCCCCCACTTTTCTGAAAATAGGAAAAAGGCATATTAGGTAAGCAGTATCTGCTCTCTCACTTACACCTTAATCCAAATGGGATGGCTCTGGTATGGTATCATGCTTTCCTACCCTTCTATCCCTCTATGGAAAATGAGAATATCATCTAACCCTTATTGGTTTTTTCTAAGCTTAGGCTTTAAAGTAATTAAACACATTGAGATCGCTACCAAAATATATTACCATTTTTTGTGTAGAGTGCTGAAAATCAAGTTGAATATTTAATTGGTACACTTCTGTTACTGACAGAGCACATGCTACTTAGGTCAGAAAATACATTTTTGAATGTCTGTGTATTCCATATTATGGAATGACAGGATGAAAGGTCTCTTAGAAATGAGATAACCAACAGAAAGGAAATGAGTAATCTCAATAACATTTGAAATGGTGATTATTAGAAGATACTGAATGCATGAAATACAGAAAGCATAGATAAAGTCCAAGAGTAAGATAAGGAGTAAGTAGAAAATTGGACAAGCCATCCCTGAAGTTGTATTTGGTTCACTCTGAAAAACAGTATCAGTGAAGATTGACTAGAGTTAATGTTTATTGTGGTCAAGAATTAAAGTAATCTGTTAACTAAGGTACCTACAGATAAATAATATTGATCTTCACTATACTGCCTTAATGGTATAAAGAGGATTTGGTGTCAATAAGAATCAGTCCCGTTGTAGAATCTCTGTCACTGAAAGCTTTTTAGTGGAGGTTAGATAAATGTTTGTCTGAGATGGCTTAGATAGAGATGATCTTGGCTTGAGCAAAGGATGACTTTGTGAGGTGCCTTCCTGCTTTATTTTGTGACTCTAAGTTTCTCAGTGTTACTGGTTACCCTTTGAATAATAAGAATTGAAAATTTCAAATTTTGAATGTAGCTCTTCCTACAAATAGAGCGCATCTACACGTTGCCCTATGGGCACATCTACATGTCACACAAATTGCTATGTTGTTGTACCACCCATACTGCACTGTGCTTTAGTACTTCCAAAAGCACAGTGTTGTAGCAGTGCTGCCATACAACACTATGTAGATGTGCCAATAGTAGAATACAAATGAATAGAGGAGTTTAAATAAATTATTTCTAGAGACTGCCTATTACCAAAAGATCCCAAAGCCCCTTACAGATACTCTCTTCAGGTCTATCTTGGCATGGAATTGTATGGAGATAGGGAGGAATATCATGTGACAAATGGCTATTTGTGCTCTGAAAATAACATCCTCATTGGTATGCCTTTGGACAAACTTTAGTTTTCCGGCCACCCATTAGTACTTAAGGACGTTGAGCAACAACCACATTTCTTTTGCACTCAGTCGTGTCAACAATTTTATGGTGAGATATTCAAACAGGTTTTATACACGTATTCCTCAACTGTGGTAAAGCAAAAAAATAGCCACATTATTGCTGATCAGGCTCCCTGTGACCTCTACCTTTAATTGCACTCTTGTAGAGTCAGTGATAATTTAGGTGTATACATATACAAACCACTGAAGTGTATTCAGCACTGGGTAGGTGATGACAGTTGTTTAATACTTTAATTGATGGTTGCATTGAAAGGCAGAATGTGAAGGGGAATATTTTATTTAGTTTAAATTCGGCAGAGAATTCGGAAAAGCATAAATTAACCATTCATACCAGAATATGGTTAGGAAAACTGCTTCTTTTCTAAAAAAAAAAAAATCTTATATATTTTCACTGCTTTGCAGGGACACTGTCTGGATTGGGATGGAAGGATCCACTCATTACGATGTTCAACAAAGATAAAGAGAGAGGTAAATAACTGCATTGTCTTCACAACAAACAAGCGAGAAAAACAAACCCATTAGCTCTTTCCCACATGATCAGTAACCTCCTCCTCCTGCCCCAAATCCAACAACTAAAAAGATGCTCTGAAGTTTTTCAGTCTTTAAAAATCTCTTGACTTCCTCTTTCATCACAATGCATAATTCCAAACTTCCTTCTTTTGCAACATTAAAATGTTTACTATAAAATATTCACAACATCTTGGAGGTTTCGTCTGCATACGCTCTAGAAATGTATTTGACTCTATAGTCAAACTATAGTGGTTGACATCATAAAATAAATATTTAATGATAGCTGCCCACCTAGACGTACCATTTTTAGTGTGAACGTAACGCGTGTAACAGAAGTTGGGACCAGGGAGTAGGCTGCAGAGCTGTGATGTCTGTTTAATTTGGACTGCAACTCTCAGAAGAAACCAGGGATGGGGGGCAAGGGAAAAAGGAACAGAAAGCTTGAGACAGGAATAAGGGGAGCAGAGAGCAGTGTGTACTTAGAACCTGATCAGCCCTACACAGTAGATTGCATAGTAGAGATGGAGATCTCACTGGCTGGATCAGCCAGGACTGTAGACTGTGGGAGCTGGACTCAGACTTGGGTGCAGCTGCAGGCTGCTGTTTGAGTGTTTTGGGGACTAAAGGCTTGTTTGAGGACACCTCTGGAGGTGTGAGGGGGAGAAATTAAGGTGTTGAATTAATGTTACCACTGTGCTGATTTTTATTTACCTTTCCCTTCCCTTTGGCCTGTTGGCTTGTTACCCTGGCCCCTGTGATTTTCTATACAAAAGTGGGGATTCCCCCTTGTTTCTTGTGCCACTTTCTGGGATTGCAGACTTGCAGAAGATACGCACATTATTTCTTCCTGTGGAAAGTCTCTAGCATAAGCTGGCAAATGTAAAGTTTGTAATGGCTGTAGATCAGTGGTTCTCATCCTTTTTTTCACGGACCACTTGAAAATTGCTGAGGGTCTTGGCAGACCACTTAATAAACTTTTTTTGTTCTACAAATCAAAGCTCACAACTCATATTTTAATATCAGCAGTCTTACATTACAGGTACAGATGTTCTTGATTGTTCTGCAACTTTTCTGTGGACCACCTGAATGGAGCTTGTGGACAACAGGTGCTAAACTTTAAAAAGGCTGACTTTAATAGTCTCAGGGGATTGGTTAACAGGGTACTAGGAACCAAGAGCCTAAATGCTTTGGGGGTCCAGGATGGGTGGACATTCCTCAAGGATACCATTCTTTGGGGTCAGAGTGAGATAATCCTACGGCAGAGAAAAGTGGGCAAATGGGCCAGGAATCCCCTTTAGCTAACCAGGGTCACCCAGGATACCTTAAGGGCAAAAAAAGTAGCATATAGGAAGGGAAAGCAGGGGGTTGGTAGCAAGGAGGAGTACACTTCCTTGGCCCGCACCTGTCAGTTAGGAAGGCCAAGGCAGCTCTAGAACTCAGGCTAATGGCAGGGATTAAGGACAATAAAATGTCCTTCTTTAGGTACGTTGGAAGCAAAAAGGGGGTGCAGGGTAGCATAGGACCCCTACAAGACAGGCAGGGGGGCTTAGTGATGGATAGCAGGGACAAAGTGGAGCTCTTCCATGAGTTTTTTGCCTCTGTCTTTTTAAATAGGAATCTAGATGAACTCTCAATATGCATCACAGACATCAACAAGGGGAAGATCAGCTGACCAACGGTCAGTGCCGACACGGTAAAAGGACACTTAGAGGGAATGGACATGTTCAAGTCACCAGGACTGGAGGGAATCCACCCGGGGTAATGAAGGAATTAGCAGGTGTCATTGCTGAACCACTAGCAAGGATATACGAGCACTCATGGTGCTTGGGTCAGGTCCCAGAGGATTGGAAGAGGGCCATTGTCATCCCAATCTTTAAGAAGGGGAGGAAGGAGGATTTGGGGACTATAGACAGGTCAGCCTTACCTCTATCCCATGGAAAATCCTAGAAAAAATTATCAAGGAACACATCTGTGGGAGTCCACTGGCTAATGTGATGTGGAGGGGTAACCAACATGGTTTTATATCAGGCAGGTCATGCCCGACTAACCTAGTTTCTTTTTATGACAAAGCCACCAAATGTTTAGATGCAGGAGTTGAGGTGGATGTTATCTATCTGGACTTCAAGAAGGCCTTTGACCTGGTATCCCATACCATCCTTATTAATGAACTGAGGAGATTTGGATGATTATATGGTAGAATGGGTAGCAAACTGGCTCAGGGGTTGCACTCATAGGGTGGTGGTGGATGGGTCAGTGTCAACCTGGAAAGATGTGTACAGTGGGGGCCATTCTGGGGCTGGTGCTGTTCAACATCTTCATCAGTGATCTCAAAAAGTGGGTGGGAAACACCCAGTCTAAATTTGCAGATGACCCAAAAATATGGGGTGAAGCTAACACCCTGGAGAGGAGGAACCAGATCCAGGCTTGACCTCAACTGGTTGGGGAAGTGGGCAGAGAGCAACAGGATGGAATTCAATAAGGACAATTGCAAGGTGCTGCATCTAGGGAGAAAAAACTGCCATCATACCTATGGGCTGGGGGGGTGACCTTCTCAGCACCACTGAGGCAGAAAGAGATCTTGGAGTCACTGTTGACTCCAGGATGAACATGAGTTCTCAAAGTGATGAAGTAGGCAGCAGAGCCAATTGCACCTTGTTGTGCAACTGTAGGTGCTTCACAAACAGGCCCAGGGAGGTGATTCTCCCTCTCGACACAGCACTGGCCAGGCCGCAGCTGAAGTACTGTGTCCAGTTCTAGACACTGCAGTTCAAGAGGGACGTGGACAACCTTTAGAGGGTCCAAAGAAGAGCCACTCTTCTGATTGGAGGCCTGCTGGGAAGGCCGTACGAGGAAAGGCTAAGGGACCTTAATCTTTTCAGGCTCTCCAAGAGAAGGCTGTGAGGAGAACTTTTGGTGGCGTACAAATTCATTAGGGGAGAGCAACATGAAGTAGGCGATGATCTGTTTACCAAGTCACCCCCTGGAACAACAAGGAACAATGGCCATAAGCTACTAGAGAGTAGCTTTAGACTGGACATTAGAAAAAAGTTCTTCACGGTCAGGGTTGGTAGGATCTGAAATGGGCTTTCAAGGGAGGTGGTGCTTGCCCCATCCTTGGTAGTCTTCAAGAGAAGACTGGACAGGCACCTGGCTGGGATCACATGATCTCAGGTTTGGTGACCCTTTCCTTGCCTGCCAGGGGCAGGGGGTTGGACTAGATGGCCCACTGAGGTCCCTTCTGACCCCAGAATATATGAATCTATAAACAGTTTGAGAACCTCTGCTGTAGATCATTTAGGTACTACTAAAGTATACAGGAAATCTTCATAAACTTCTTATAAAACTTATCTTGAGGCTATTTCAGCATTACCACTTCCCAGGCAGGACAAGAAAAGAAAAGAAAAGCAAGAGAGGTAATAAGTGGGGGTTGCTTCTAAAAGTTTCACAGAGTGACTATAGTTTAACTGACTTTTCATTGTAAAAGAAAGGGGCATTGCTGTTCTTATTTTTTTCAGAGCTGAATTACCAATTTCTAACAAAAAATCTTCACTTTGTTTAGAACATCTGTATGTCTGTTGGTATCCTTTGTTTTGCTTTCTTCTTTGCTAAAGAAAAAAATGGCCTTTAAAACAGCTTACCATCTCCTCCCCTTGTTCCTTTTAACATTTTGCCTAATTTATAGGCACATATTAGTATTTAAATGTATCTGTTTGGAAAGTCCATTATTTCATTGTGCTAAGTAAACAACAATTGTTTATGAAAAGCACTTTACATGTTCAAAATCCTATACAAACATTTACTGCTTAAATTAAAGAAAACAGACTTTGATGGCACACAGTCTGGCTGTTTCCATTGCTGGGTTCTTCAAACAGAGGCTACATTAACTTATTTCAAAATCTTGTCTCTTTCTGACAATCAGATTTATCAGTCTATCAACATGAGCCAACAAAATATGTAACCATGATCTGCTGAATACCTGTTATTCTTCTTCTGATGTACTCTTTCAATAAGCAAATCTCTGTAACAGGCATTTGCTGAGGACTTGATGAAGTATATATGGAGTTGGTATATGGGAAGTGTATTTATTTAGCAGTTCTATTTCCGTTAACAAGTCAACTTCCAACTGCATTGTATTTGAGCACAATGGAAATATATTACTTTAAATATATGGAAAAATACAGATTTTACTATGTCTATGAAAAGGTTAAGATATACGATTTTATAAATGCACATTCACATATGAGGATTTACTTTATTAACTTGCAGTTTGTTTAACGGAAAGTAATGGCCACATCCAGACAAACATGGCCTTGCAGTATGTGGCACTGCAGACAAGTCTGAAGAACCATATACTGCACATTCACCTGTTGTCTGTGCTGCAAGGGACGAATGAGAGTTTTTTTTCTGACCCCATGGATATTCGGGGGTCAAAACAAAACATGTAAAAAATGGAGTGGTACATGTGGGGGTAGTGCACACTGCTCAAACCCAAAGCCTGGCCAGTTGAAGCCACACTCCAGTTGCTGGGTAGGCTCTGAGTGGCAGGATTGCTGCTGCTGCAGCTCTAGGAGGCCCCTGTTTCCCAGGTAAGGCTGCTGGGGTCAGCCCAGTGCCAGCCCCAGCCTCTTCTACGCCACCCAGGGTAACCTGCCACACAGCAGAGGGTGCTTTGCACAGACTTTCCTCAGGGACAACTAGTGGTGGCACAAAGGATAGTTGCCCCAATGGAACCAAATGTCCACGCTTGTGTGGATGTGGCCAGTGATGGCAAAAACTTGAGATAGGTGCCAATGACCTTACACTACTGGCCGATCTGTCAGCCAGCTTCAGCCGGAGAGGTGAAGGAGACTTTACCCAACCCAACACATTGCCTAGTGAGCTCATTTTCATAAGAATTGGGAAATGTGGCCATACATGATTCCCTCCTGTGCCTTGCCAGTGTTCCTTGACACTATTCTGGAAGGGTCTCTTTAGGGGAAAGAAATAATTTGATCTCCATGTTTATTCAGTTCTTGACATTTCTGGGATTTCCAATTATTGTTACCTAGCATAGACACCTGCTCTTTGAAAACAAAACAAGGTATTGATAAACTAACACATTTGAAATTCATAAATATGATTCTTTCTGCTTGGATTTTAAATAAAAGCTGTCACCAGTGATTGGATCCATAGGAGCAGATATACAGATGAGCATGGATGTGCAGTATGTGGCACCGCAGACCCACCTGCAACATGACACATCACACATGCAAGTGTGTCCCATGCTGCTACCTTGAGGTGCAGGGGGAGATCCCAGGGTCAAAAAAAACCCATGGCAAAAAAAAATAAGGGGGCGGGGGGCAGCACACCTGGTGGAAGCTTGCACTGCCCAAAACTGGAGCCTAATCAGGCAGAGCCACAGTCCAGCTGTGGGCCAGGCTCCCAGCTCAAGGAGTGCCATGGTAAGGCTCTCCATGGTAAGGACCTCAGGTAAGGTTGCTGGGGCCAGAACAATTGTTGGCTCCAGCCTCCTCATCCTTCCAGGGGTAACCTGCCATGTGCCAGAATGCACATGGTATGGGTGTTCCCCAGGGACAAGCAGCAGTGGCACAAGGTGTGCTGCTGCTACTTGTTCCCTGGGAAACAAATGGCCATGCTTGTCTGGATGGTGCTACAGGGTGTATTTACACAGGATGCTTTATTGTACAGTAGACTAGTCTACTATGCAGTAAAGCATCATCATCTACATGTGCTCATATTTACTGTCCAGTAAATCAGTTTAATGTGTAGTTAGCTGCTACCTATAAATACAGGTAGTAAAACGTGTAGAAACCAGGAGCAAATTTTCTCCCTGTCAGCCTAGCCAGCAGGGGGCCACAGGGGACAGAGAGCACTCTGCCCCAGTCCTGGTATTGCTCTGCTCCCCATCTATACCCAGGAGCTGTGAGCTGATCAGTGCCAGGACTGGGGAGATCTCTGCCCCCTGCTCTGGCTCTCTGCATGGAGCTGGCTGGTCTGGTCTGAAGCAAGGGCTGGATTCCAAGCCCCCTCCCCTCCCAGAAGCAACCAGATCAATGCCAAGCAGGGTAACTGCCAGCGATCTCTGTGGCCTCCCCCACCCCACCACCTCCAGGAAGGAGCTCCCAACCTTGCAGGGGGCTTGCTGGCAGCTGCAGGTGCAGATGGTAATGGGGCCAGGAGAGCTCTGCCCTTTCCTAGGGCAGAGCTCTCCTGGCCCCATGCACATCAGGTTCCCTCCAATGTACATGGAGCCAGGAGACAGCAGCTGCTGCAGCCAGCATTGCTCTTCTGGCCTCATGTCTACTGGAACCACCCTTTGCTCCTTGCTAGCCCCTGGACTAGCATGGCACAGTGGATTGGAGTTCTGCCCTGGCTCTGGACCACACTGTCACCACCACAAGACCCTGGTCCCAGAGCAGCTCCCCGCCCAGCCACGCACCCTGCCAGTGCTGTTGGGGCCTGTCTTCATGGAAACCCAGGCCCCGTGCTGTCACATCCCTGCCACTGCTGGGAAGTTGGCCACAGTGATGGAAAATGGAGTCTGCTGTGGGCCTGCTTTGGCCTGTAGGCCAGACTTTGTCTTCCCTTGCTTTAAAGGGTGCTGAGATGTGCCACTCAATATTAAGAAAGTTAAGTGTGCTCATGATTCACTCAGGAATTTCAAAAAGGGATCCAAGGTTTAAAAAACATTTTGAAACCTGTTGTAGTCTTTCTGAATTCTGTGCAATGCAAGAATTGCTGTAGTATGTTTCTATAGTCAAAAAATGAATGCAAGTTAAGAGCTGGCATTTTCTGAGGGGTGCCGTGAGTCTAAAAATGTTGAGAACCACTCCTCTAAACTCTAATTTCTAAGCACTATATGCCCTCATGCCAACATAGATACCTATGGGAGAAGTAAAGAGTTTTGCCTTAAAGAAGCAGTGTAATGCACAAAATTCTTTCCATTTTCCTCTCATGCACACACTGAAATGCTGAATTGCTTTGACAAGGTTTATTATAACTCTAGCCCATTATTATACCATTTGAATGGTAACATACATCTTTCAGCCTGTGTAGGCTAGAACAGCAGTTTTCTAGTTCTAGCACAAACCAATTTGTCTGACAAATGTTCTAAGGTGAAGTGGCATTATTTTTAGAAATCAGGTCAGCAGATAATTATAGAGGAGAAAAAGCCAGTCTCATCCATGTTAGCTTACTTCAAATGTTTTCCTTCAGCTGGCTGCAAAATCTTAAAACACTAATAGGAATTCAGCACTTCATTAAATAAATAAAATGAAAAAGTGAAATATCAAAGGAAAGGAAGATCAGGCTATTTTGCTTCAGGGGATTTTGTACATTAATCCCTTCTATTGTGATGGGGTATTCTCTAATGTTTTGTACTAGAATCTAAATTACATTTCTTACACACCCATATATTTTAATTCTGCAAGAAAACAGAGATAATGAACTGCACTTAAGAGGAGTTTTCCAGAGCTGAGTAAGTCCTTCAGTGAAAAATGAATCCTATCTTTTATTCATTGTGGTCTAAATTAATATTTAGATCCAGGTCCTCACCTAATGTAAATTAGGATTGCTCCATTGATTATAGTCACTGAGGATTTAGCCCTAAAACTATAAACCATAACCCATCACTGGGAATTGATGAAATGCACCATGGTTTCTTATGATGGCAATACAACTCAGGGTGCAAGAACTGTAAGGAGCTGGAATGGTAGACTGCAGCTCAGAGAATTAGACATATTTAGCTTGAAGAAAGAGGTGATTAAGGGTGGAAAATGATATCTGAAGGTCTACCGTAAAGAAGAAGAAAAACATATTTTCCCCCTTTCTGCAGAGTAGGACACATAGCAATGGACTGAAATTGTAGTCATAGATTGGATATCAGGAAAATCTCTTTCACTGCAGGGAAGATGTGGAATCTCTTTCATAATGTGTAAGTGTGTGTGTTTGTGTGTGTGTGTATATAATGTGTATACGTGTGTGTGTGTATATATATAAAATATATAATATCACAAACATCTTATAAAAAGCTTAATACATATTATATAATACATGCTATTTATATAGTGTTATATATATAGTGTGTATGTGTGTGTGTATCACAAAGATCTTATCAAAAGCTTAACTAACATGTTCAGCATATCTTTTCGTATATATTGTGGAACTCATTGTCATTTATACTGAAGTCACTTTACACTGTTCTGGTATTATAAGGAACTTTTAAATAATTGTGAGTGTAATTTAAGGTCCTTTAAATTCTGTCAGAATTAAATGAAGTAGCTCTAGAATAAAAGGGAATCAGGCCTTCAGATTTTTTCCTTCTTACTGTCATTGCCTTATGGATGGTAATGTACTGAAAATGTACTGTGCAGTCTTTTGGGAAGCAAGATGGTTTATTTGCTGCTATACCTTAACAAAAGTAAACCAAGAGAACCATTTTGGTATCATTCTCAATCTTATTTCTCTTAGTTTGGCTGCATTGGCTTTTATTTTTTAAAGTCATACATCCCCTTGACCTGGTCCCAGGAGGAAGTCTATTGAATCAACATAGACTTAGAGAAAGGTCCTGAGAAGAAGGTTGCCACTGTGGACAACCATACCGAATTGCTACATTTTTCAAGTAAATTACTTTTATTGTTAAATTTCTTGTAAACATGAAATTTCAGGCAGATTGAATGTAAAAACAAAATAATGAAAAATGTTGTGAATCATTTTTTGCAGTTTCACATAGCCCTACCTACTGTGGCATACTTCCAAGAACCTTAGAGAAGCTTCAATTTTGAATTTGTCTTGCATTATGCTGTGGCAGTAGCTACACTACAGGTAACATTGTGTCTCACATTTCAGCTTTGACTGAAGCTATAAACTTAAGTTTCCAAAAAACCCATTGAAATGGCAAAAACTGGATGTTGAGAACTATGTGATTTTTTTCATGGCAGTCTGATGAAAGATGCCTTGATACGTAACTAATAAAAGGGATTAAGAAATTAACCCCTTTGGCATTTTTTTAAACCAGAAAATCTCAGCAGCACACCTAACACAAAGTCTTGACAGTGATTTCAGTGCTATGGAAGAAGCACTTCCTAAATTCATGGACTCTTTTACAGACACCTGAACAGATCCATTGGTATAATTGATATAAAAGCATACCTTTGGGCATTGCATTACAATGTGTGTGATGGAGCTGAGGTACAGGTTGCTTTTTGATATCTATTGGAGAGGGAAGCAACACCTTAATGGAGTGTTAGTGGCAAAGAATAACGTAGATGTGTACTTAAAAGTCTTTCTCTTGCCTCCTTATTTCTCTTCTTTTATAGCTTGGATGGGACAAATATATATTCTGTCATAACTTTATCACTGATACGCCATGTGCAGACATTCATTTTCTCTCAGGAGAAACTATGGGTGCACAAATGTTCAGGATTTTTCTCCCAGAGCAAAAATGGCCACTCCGGGGGAAAAAAAGACCCAGGAAGAAACATGGTTAAACCACTCCCAGGAGATTTCTTTTAGGCAAAGTAAATGTCTGTACTCTCTTCTGAGAAAAATCACAGTACAGGCCTCCAACATTCCAGGGTGCTTTGCTCCCATCCTTCGACACAGAGACAGTGTCATTTGCTGGACTCCTTTGTTCTAGTGAAGCAGGAAGCAGGAGATGCCCCATTCACAAACCACATTGGACTTCAGGGAGACGCAGACTGACTTTGAGCAGTCTGGGTCAGCCAGTTAGGGCTGCCCTGTGAATTGCTATCTATTTATCTCTGGGCAGACTAAGGGAGTCTGCAGAGCATGCTGAGATGTATGTACAGGGCCTCCCAGTTGTACAGCATCTATCCTTCAAGCTCTCTGCTCTTCAAGGGCCCAACATTTGAATATCTGTTCAGGCATCTCTGGGTAAGTTTTTCTACTGGAAGAACAAACCTGGGAGAATTCTCCCAACTTATTTGAATGTGTGTATGCAGCCATAGTTTTACTAACATAATGTAAATAAACTAGTAACCAGAACAATTGAACCTCTAACTTGAAGTTTATCTTTTAATCTTTTCCCAAATGTTTATACCAAAAATATCTTTACATACCTTGAGGTGGCAATTAATTCAGCTGGAGATATAGTGTGAAATGGGTGGAAAAGTTGCATTAAGAAAAAAATCAAAGAAGTGTACTTTTGAGATGGTTTAGCATTAAGGATAGAAGATTAGATGGATAGTGGACAGGTTTATTTATTATCAAGTTGTTTAGCTGCAATTGTCCATAACATTAAATGTGTGGGCAAAAACATAAATGCTCGGAGAAGCTTAGAGGAATTAAATTGTTGGATAATTATTTGTAGCATATGAGAGATGTGCTAGAGGACCAGAATTGCCTTTTCATCAGATTTCTTCTTTCATTTATTCAAAGTGTTTGTGGTGCAAAATTAAATATTATAAAATTTTAAAAGTACCTGGAATGTACACTGACAAACTTGTCCAGCCAAAGCAATTTATTAAGCAAGACCTTTTTTCTTCATTTAGTAAACAGACAATTTTTACTTTTAGCAAGGGTTAAAACTGACAGACAAAGTCAAACACAAATAAGCACTGGTTTCCTGAAGTGGTTAAAAAACTGTATTGATTTTCGGCTCTTTCATCGGAAGCACATTTCAAATGCCTTTTGAAGACAATGTAATAATAAGCCAGTCTGCCTAGACAGTGCACTGATCTGATTACGTATGTTCTGACAATATAAAACAATATGACAGACAGTTGTGTTTGTGACCAAACAATATGCAAATTACATGACATTACCATTCTCTTATCAGTCTGGAAGCCATAGAAAATCTCATACTTCTGGACTATCAGATAGTTAAGTCATGTAGAAATAAAAATCATGGGCCAATAGGACAGGGCTATATGCTACTGTGTAAGAGATTAGTCCTTGAAATTTGCACGCTATTTCTCTTTCAAAGCTGGAGATACAGAAAATGATGTCATCTTGGTAAATGCTAAGTGAAAAAATTCTTTTGTCACTTTGGAAACTATTCATGAATGTTCCCTCTCTGAAGAAAAAAAAATTGCCCATTATATGCCTACACTTAGGCCTTGCAGAAATGTCATGATGCTCCAAAAGGAAAAAACCTGAAAAAAATGTTTTATTTTTAAAAAAACCTTCTCTAATAGATAATATTGGCTTATGTTTTTTACTACTGCTGTATCTAATTGTGTCTCATAAATTACTTAATTTTACAGGTTCTGACTGGATTAAGTCATGCTTGTTATCCTGGACACTTTCAGAAATTAAACTCATGGATATTGGACATGAGGCACCCACCCATAAACCTTAATACTTATATCAGCATTGACTAAACCCCCAAAGTCTGAACTCATTATCATTATGTACTAGGACTCAGAATAAATCCTGTGATATATCCTCTAGGGACAATCTCTGCTTTGATTGCTGCCAAGCCTTAATAAGAACCTAAAGAAGATGCTGATGGGCATTTACAGTAGTCATGAGGCAATGAGTTAAGAAACATCTAGACTTGAAGTATGGAGACTTGTATGGAAAGTCATATTAGATTTTGGGCCAAGAATCTTTTCAGTTAAAGACTCATTTTTTCCCCTCATTTTTCTAATCTGTAAATTGAGATAACGAGCCTGTTAGGCTTAAATCCAAGTATGTTTGTAAATGTACTCTGAGATAATTTGCTAAAGGGTGGTATTCAAGGGCAAACAATGACCGTTTATGGAAAACTTAGAGGCTATAGTTTCAGTTGGTTGATGTAAGCAGTACACTGGATTACAATTCTTAATGAGAAAGCTAGAAGGAAATCAAAATTACTCATTGGCTTTCAAGTGGAGCAGGACCTTGGAACACAAGAAAGGTAAAAAAAATCAGTAAAGTGTAACTGGTTTTCCATGCATACTTCAATTCAGATGGCTCAAATTTTGTATCTTTTTCTTTATGTTCCATATGCATGAACTTTTCAGAGACTATAAGTAGGGTTCTTCATAAATTGTGCAGGGAGTGATCCCCAGCAACAGTGTCTTTAATCTTTTTCGTTTTGCCATTCCTTGCCCTGTCCAATTGGTAGAGGTTTTAAATATGCCATGGTTTTTGCTTCCCTGGAAATCATTGGCAAACAGCCCAGACTGCGGTGCCCCTGTGCCAATTGGGAGTGGGGGAGTCAAGCAGCAAAATGAAAAATGTTAAAGGAGTCACTGCGGGGGGCACTTCCAGTGCAATTTATGGAGATCCCTAACTATAGGATTTGACTGCAATTCAGAAGGATCTTGACAGATTGGAAAGCTGAGCTGGAGCTAACAGAATAAAGTTCAAGACTGAAAAATGAGAGGTGCTGTACTTCAGGAAGGATAATCATAAATACAAGTATAAACACAAAATAGATGACACGTAGCTGGATTGTAGCACTACAGAGAAGGATCTATGAATGTTGGAGGATCACAGACTCAGTGTAAGGCTTCATTGTGATGCAGCTGCACAAAAAGCAAATGTGTTTTGGAAGACATTAGGTGGAAGACATGAGCGGTGATAATGCCCCTCTATTCAGCACTGATTAGGCCTCATCTACAGTATTGTATGCAGTTTGGGGCTCCATATTATGGATGTGGAATTGTTAGTGAGGGCCCAAACATTGATGACAAAAGTAGTAAAAAATTGTTTTGGAAGGCAAATAATACAAAAACAGGTTGGAGAAGCTAGGCATGTTTATCTTGTGGAAAAGGCACTTAAGAGGGGACATGATCACAGTCTTCAAATAAAAAGAGGAAAACACTTCTTTCTTGTTGCAGACAGTAGGATTGGGACTCATGGCTTTAAATTGCAACAGAGTACCTTATTTACCCAAATCCAAGAAAGCTTTGACTTTTAGATGACCCCCTCCAGTAAAATTATATATTTGTTATATTTTTCTATGTATAGAATCTAATTAGTGGAAGGCCATCTTAAATCTTTCCCCCGCTCTTCCCCCCCGCTGTATCAGGGAAAGCAGTGACAGGGGAATGAGATTCTAGACCCTCACCCCTATCTCCCCTGCCCCTTATCCTTCCATGCCTATATCTATCCTACACTGCCTGCCCCCCACCATAAGCCCTTCTTCCCTGTACCCTGCATTTGCTTCTCCATGCCTGTGCCTGCCCCCTGCTGCTTACTCCCTGCTCCCTCTCCTTATGACTGACCCTCACTCCTTGCATCCCTCACCTATTGCTCCTCTGTGCCGTCTGCTGCTCCACTTCTACCCTCCATGTCTGTGCTTGACCCTTGATGACTGTCCCCCAGTTTCTCCCCCCTCAACGCTGTCTGCCATTCCTGCCTTTACCTTCTATTGCAGCTCTCCTCCTCTAGCACACTGAGCAACAGTAGTGCCCCTGCCCTGACCCCATCCTACCCCAGTTAGGGAGAAGCAGTGGCATGTCTTGGTCAGGCCAGGTGGGGGCTGGAGTGGCAGTAGGTTGTGCTAAAGATAAGGGGCCAACTGCGGGGGGATGAGAGCAAGGGGTGAGGGAGCACGCTGCAAGGGGGAGCAGGAAGTGGGGTGGCAGGCACAGACACAGGAGGGTCTTGCTCTTCCACTCAGGGTCAAACCTATCACTGTGTTTAGGGTCAGGAAGGAATTTTACCCCATGATTTCATAGCTTTCATAGCTTTCATAGATTTCATAGACATTAGGGCTGGAAGGGACCTCGGGAGATCATCGAGTCCAGCCCCCTGCCCAAAGGGCAGGAAGTCAGCTGGGGTCATAGGATCCCAGCAAGATAAGCATCCAGTTTACTCTTGAAGGTGTTCAATGTAGGTGCTTGAACCACCTCCGCTGGCAGACTGTTCCAGACCTTGGGGGCTCGGACAGTAAAGAAATTCTTCCTTATGTCCAGCCTGAAACGGTCTTGCAGGAGTTTGTGATCGTTCAATCTCGTCATCCCTTGGGGCGCTCTGGTGAACAGACGTTTCCCCAGATCCTGGTGGTCACCCCTGATAAACTTATAGGTGGCCATCAGATCACCCCTGAGCCTGCGCTTTTCCAGGCTAAAGAGTCCCATGGCTCTCAGCCTGTCATCGTAAGGTCTGTTTTCCTGACCTCTGATCATGCACGTGGCTCTCCTCTGGACTCTCTCAAGCTTCTCCACATCCTGTTTGAATTGTGGAGCCCAAAACTGGACGCAGTACTCCAGCTGCGGCCTCACCAAGGCCGAGTACAAGGGAAGAATGACGTCCTGGGATTTGCTCAAGAAGCATCTATGGATGCACACCAGCACTTTGGTCACTTTACTAGCCGCAGCATTGCATTGGAGGCTCATGTTCATCTTGTGGTCAATGATGACCCCCAAGTCTCTTTCTTCTGTAGTGCTAACCAACGTAGCACTGCCGAGCCTATAAGGGTGCCGCAGGTTTTTCCTCCCAAGGTGGAGAACCTTGCATTTATCAGTGTTAAACACCATGAGGTTCTCATCTGCCCATTTGATGAGCTTGTCCAGGTCAGCCTGGATCACCCGCCTGTCTTCTGGCGTGGATGCTTTGCCCCAAAATTTGGTGTCATCGGCGAACTTGGCCAGTCCACTCCTAACTCCAGTGTCCACATCGTTAATGAAGATGTTGAACAGTATGCGTCCCAGGACAGAGCCTTGAGGGACCCCACTGGTCACAGGGCACCATGATGAGTGACTGCCATCAATCACAACCCTCTGGGTCCGACCACGAAGCCAATTTCCCAGCCAGCGGATCGTGGTGGAGCCAAGGCCACAACTGGCCAGTTTGGCCAAGAGGTGATCATGGGATACCAGATCAAAAGCTTTTTTGAAGTCAAGATATATGACATCAATCTCTTCTCCCTTGTCCAGGTGATAGGTCACCTGGTCATAGAAGGAAATGAGATTGGTCAAACAAGACCTACCCGCAACAAACCTGTGCTGGCTGTCCCTTAGAATGTTAGCCTGGGCCAGTCCCTCAAGGATGGCCTCTTTAATAAACTTTTCTAAGATCTTCCCCAGGATAGAAGTCAGGCTAATGGGCCTGTAGTTAGCCGGATCCACTCTCCTCCCTTTCTTGAAGATCGGCACCACATTGGCCTTCTTCCAGTCTTCGGGCACTACACCAGAGCGCCAGGAGTTTTCAAAGATCCGTGCCAGGGGCTGGGCTATGACACTCGCCAGCTCCTTGAGTACCCTGGGGTGCAGGTTGTCAGGGCCAGCTGACTTGAAGGTATCCAGCTTCTCAAGGTGTTCCTTCACGAGGTCAGCATTGATGGAGGGTAGGGGATCCCCCTCACCCAGATTTCCCTGTCCCATAGCAGGCATGGGCATCCCGTGGGACTGATGAAAGACTGACGCAAAGTACCTATTTAATAGGTTGGCTTTTTCCTGGGCATCAGTTGTCAGTTGCCTCATCTGGTTTAGCAGGGGTCCAACATTGCCCTTGCTTTTCCTCTGGCTCCCCACATATCTGAAAAAGGACTTTTTGTTGTCCTTGATGCCTGAAGCTAGTTGGAGTTCAGTTGCAGCCTTGGCTTTCCTGGTTTGGTCCCTGCAGGACCGGACCAGCGCGGAGTAATCCTCTTTGGAGGCGAATCCCATCCTCCATCCTTTGTAGGCTTTCCTTTTTAGCCACAGTAGGTCTGCTAGGTCTCTGGAGAGCCAGGGGGGCTGCTGTGCCTTCTCGCTGCCTTTCCTCCGTGTTGGAATAGATTTAGCTTGTGCACTGAGGATCGCTTCCTTGAGAAGCAACCACTCTTCCTGAACTCCCATCTCCCTGGGGTCATGGTCCCTGAGGGCCTGACCAGCTAGCCTCTTGAGCTTATCAAAGTCGGCTTTTCTGAAGTCAAGGACTTCTGTGTTGCTGACTGACTTGCCAGCTTTACGGCGGATGGTGAAGGTGATCAGCTCGTGGTCGCTGTCATCCAACTTCCCATCAATCACTAGGTCACCGATTAGGTCGTCCCCCGTAGCCAGTACCAGGTCAAGCAGCGCTTTGCCTCTCGTTGGCCCATAGACTTCTTGATATGATAGCGACTCAGGGAGAGGAGTTGCCTTCCTCTGTAGCAGAGGGCATGGTCGTCTTCCTGGGATCTCTTTAGCAGTTAACAGCCTTTCAGTAGCAAGATATTGGCTGCTGTGCGCCCCCCCTCCACCCCCCC
Source organism: Crocodylus siamensis (assembly GCF_052110815.1). NCBI lineage: Eukaryota > Metazoa > Chordata > Crocodylia > Crocodylidae > Crocodylus > Crocodylus siamensis. Next base: position 212,620,058 of record NC_143396.1, read on the forward strand.
CCACACTTTACCTGTGGCAAGTTAGGGCGTTATGGTTTAGATTTTGTACCAAGTTTGACTTTGTAGTTTCACTAAGAGGTTAGACAGGTGGGGGTTTGGACTAGATGATCTCTGGAGGTCCCTTCTAGCCCTACTTCTCTCTTATTGTATGATTCCCTAATTCCATGATTCAGTTTTCTTACTGAGGGGAAGGGACTCAGTATATAGGCAGAAAAGCTCAGGGGCTTTGTCCTCATGAGTAGGGATGTGTGGTTGCTGTGGGGAAGAAAGCAGTGGCACAAATTCATGTCACTGCTTGTTGCCCAAATGCATGCCCCTGAATGTGGGGTTTTGCCTGGGGAAACATGCTCCATATGGGGTAGGGGAAGCTGGTTACCTGGAGTCTTGGGGGCATCCCAGGGCTCCAGTGGTGGCTATCTGGGAGTGCAGAGCTTGGCCAGCATCAGGAAAATGACTCTGGCTCATGGTTTAGGTAGTACACACTGCTCCCACATGCACCGTCCTGCTTTTTTCAGGTGCAGGTTTTTTTGACACCAGGATCTCCCAGTGTCAAGAAACCCACCACGCTGCAAATATTCAGTGTAGAAAATGCCACACGTGCGTGCTCATATGGGTGCACCTAGGGAGGTTATTCCATTTGTGAAAATCCTGTTTCATTCCCAGCTGGAAATGTTGAAAGCGGAAAGTGTCAGTTTTGTTTTTGTTGTGAAAAAAAAAATCATTGATCTGGGTAGTGACTTCAGTTTGCAGAAAGAGGTGTCGCTCTTGCATCGTTTTACAATATCTGCTGATCAAAAGTGGCATTAACCTAACTTTAGTACAAACTCACTTTAGGCCTCTCAGATAGAAAAGAATCAAAGGTACATGATGGATATGACTATTATAAAAGAAGGGGGAAAACACAGATACTCAAGCACACCAAACCATTAGCAAGATCCAGGTCGAAGTATATAGAGAAGATACTAACAGTAGCATTGCAAACCATGTGTCTCTTCACATTCCCATGAAAATCATGGCAACCTTGAGTTCTGTAATGCATTATAGAAAAAAAAATTATAGTTCCATAACTAATGGTTCAGTAACATGTAATTTAAAAGGCCCCCACATGCCTCATTTGGAAAAATATATATTTTCCTATAAATTTCCAGAGTTACTCTGTGGGCAAAGAACAAAATAATTTGTTTTGCATTTGTTCTTGTAAAGTTTACAGAAAAAAAAGTCAAGCTATTTAGGAATTGTATATTACATAAAAACACAACAAGAATGGAGCAACATCAGAGAAATGTCATTTTCTTCTGGAAGAAAAGGCATGACCACTTAATATTTCATCCTTTCAGAATGCAGTACTCTGATTTGAAATTTCCCTTATGTTACATTGCAAATATAAATTTATGTCAAACTCAAAATGAAATATTTATTATAATACAAGATTTTGATCATTTTGACAGTATTTATTTCATGCATTTCATTTCACAAAAACACTCTGAATTCTCTATTTTCATTCTGATTTGGAACATAATGAATTTTAAAACTGCAGAATTTCCTGCATAACAGAAATTTCATTTCTCAAAGAGAATTAAATGTTACTTAAAGGTGTACTAATTTACTGCAAAAATGTAGAATCAAGTCCCTTATGTCTGTATTTTCATAGGCTATTATGTATATATGCAAGCAGGTTAGCTAGTATTAGGACATTAGGTGGAGCACTGAGTTAGACTGCTTGCTTGAACTGGATTATCAGACCAAGAGAATTTCCTTGCAGCTAACAACAGACAAATTGAATAAGTTTCTAGAAGGGAAGCTGATAAGTATTAGAATTATTTAAGGATGGGGTATTAAACTGAGGGCTCTGGGCTGCAGTTTGGCTGCAGCAGACTGAATCCAGTCCAGAGCATGAGGGCTCCCACCATGGCAAAGATGGTGTCAGCTGTAGTGGTACGGGATCTGGCAGGGATGGGAGCAGTGCAGAGTCTGTTCGGGGCAGGAGTGGTATAGTATCTGTCTACAGTAGGGATGGTACTGGGTCCAACAGCAGCGGGAAGAGGGGCAGTGCAGTGTGCCATAACAGTAGTGCAGGTTCTGGCTGGAGCCGGAGTGGTGATGTTGCAAGGTCTTGTGGGGGCAGTGTCTGTGCGGGGTCTAGTGGTGGCTGCAGTATAGAGCCTGGTAGGAACAGGAGTGGCATGAGTGTAGGTGAGCCAAGTGTCCAACTTCAAGTGCCCTCTGGTAGCCCAGTGGGTGAGATAGAGAGGCTCTGCAGACCGACTTTGGCCTACAGGGCTATACATTTGACTACCCTGATTTATGACACTTTTATATTTTGAAAATAAACATAAAAAATCAAATTAACAACATTTGAAATGGTGACAGAATTTCAATGGGAAACACAAGTACTGTGCTAATAAATTAGTGGCCAGTAGGGTGGTTGGGTGACCTGAGTCAATTTATAAGTTCATTCAATTACAACACAATTCTACCATTTATTGTATAGGTTTGCAGTTTATTACCTTAATATCGATGTATATGGCTCAACTATAGTTAATTTGTTTTCTGTATCTGAACAGTTCTTTTTCTTTGTATTTATTTCTGTGATTTGACATAGTTGTTTCCCAATAAAATCATTACATTTGGCACATTTTCTTTTTATTGAATTATTTCTCCAATGCACCTGCCTGCAGTAGCTAGATTATTAGAGTGCATACAATAAACTGGAGATGTAAAACCGTTTCCTTGATCTTTAGTAAGATAAAGTTTCTGTTTCATTACATTAAAGATCAATGGCAAAATAGATAATATACCAACTCTGCTAATGCTCTTAACTCATGAATAACATTTGTTTCAGCTTTTGCTAATTCCTCTTTTAATCCTCTCTCTTCATTACACAACTTTGAATAAACTTTGCATGTCACTTTGTCATGTCTATTAATATTCTTTACACAAGATTTCTTTCTTGTGTAAGAATTTTCTCTCTCTCATTTCAAGAAATAATTACAGACTCATTACTGCTATTGCCCTTTCTTCTGATTTCATTGCTGTCCCTAAAACCAGCCATTTGTTGAATTTCATTAGTATTAATAAATAAAGGACAAGGTTTAAGAGTTTCTGTTACCCTGAGTGAGACTAACACATAATACTCCTCTGGGGTTTAGACAGGGTGAGTTTCTTTAGTAGTATTTTATAGTAACAAAATGAATGGATAAGTCACTATAGACAAAATGCCAGTAAAATACTCTATTCTATCTTGCACAGGAAACAGTCATTAGGTAAAGGAAATCTGCAATCATGGTGATCAGATTAATACCTGACTTTTGGAGATGCTGGATACAAGCCACTCCTATGGGATTTCAGTCCTGGAGTGTGCCAGGTTGCAGCCCCTGCACCTCCTCCTCCAGAACCTCCTGCTGAGGTTCTGGCTACAATTCTCCCCAAAACTTTTTATTTATGTACTCCCTATCCATGGCCCCACTAGGACCCAGGACCTCTGGGTCAATCGCCTCCTAGCCCTGGCCCTGGCCCTGGTCCTGGCTCTGGCCAAGTTGGTCATGTGGCTGACCAGGCAGGAGGCTCTGGTCAGGATGGTCCCCGGGGACTGTGGGGCCTTCTTCCTGGGTCTCTTGCGTTCCTGTATCCAGGTGCAGCACCACTAGGCAGTAGCCACTCTCTTGCTGTTTTTGAGAGCTGGCGAGTGCTGGCCAGGGTGCTCTGCTTGGTGTCTCCCCAGACTTGTTTTGTCCTTCTGACCTCATGAGCAGGCCCTGTTTTTTCATTATTTGTCCCAAGCACTTAGTTGATGGCTGGAAGTCCTACCATTGCCCACCAATGTCTTCTTAGTGGGCTAGATCCACAGCCCTAGTTATCAAATAGGTCTATGGGATTTCAGTAGGAGCTGTCACATACAATGTCTTAAGTTCCTAGTAGTATCAGACATTATGGACGCCTCTATATGTACCTCTTTTAAGTGGGCTTAACCTAAAATCACCATTTTTAAGGCATATTAAGGGCACATGTCTACGTGTGCACACCCTTAATGCACCTTAAAAATGGTGATGTAAGGTTAAGGAATAGCTAAGTTGCATTAGTGCATGTATAGACGTGTGTCACAGGGGCACTCGGGTGCCCTGTTCCTAGGAAGGAAAAAGGGCAGCTTCCACTCTTTAGGGCAGCCCAGGTGTTGGTTGCCAGAGCAGCCAGGCTGGTCACATGACCAGAAGGGGGCAGGGCCGGGCCTTTATAAACAGCCCAGGCCAAAGCCTAGCAGCAGTTCCCTTCTGGCAGCCTAAGGTGCAGGAGCTCTGCAGGAGACCCAAACAGAGCAGAGATGAGCGGTGCAGCCTGAGCACCCAAGAGGCTGCACCATGGTAAGGGTGGAGAGAACCCTGACTGGGAGGCCTTTACAAGAGAGCCAGGTGGGCCTAGATCCTATGTTATAGCCAGGAGGCTTATTGTTGCATTACAGCCAATTGGCTTATGGTTATGTTCAGTTATTGTTATACCGGAGGACCAGGTGAGGCTGTAGGCGTGGAGGAGGCCTCATCAGGAGCTCCCCAGGGAGGTGGGGTGCTCCCAGCGCCAGAGAGAGGTGCTGTATTGCGGGGCGTTTAAACCCCGGCCCCAGAAGGGGTGAACAGATTGAGGAGCCCGAGGAGGGCATGTTTAGTTACAGGAAGCCCAGCGTGGGCGTAGGTAGAAGCTGCAGGGGGGCAGGACCCAGAGAAAGGGGTCACGGGGGCCAGGTAAGGCTAGGGCCGCCTGAGCCCCAATTGGAGAGTCCCAAAGGGGCGCCACAGTGGTGGGGACCCTGGGGCCCGCAAGGGCACCATAGTAGGGGTACTACCCCAGCCCTGACAAGGTGCACAGCACCAGCGAGGGCACTGTAGTTTGGGGTGCAATACCCCAGCCCTGAGAAGGGGCATAGAGGATTTTTGGGGGCCAGGCACGGCTAAGGCCACCTGAGCCCCACTTGCAAGAAGCACCAGCGAGCAGCCCGAGGGGCTCACATTAGGCCCAAAGGGGGGCATGCAGGAAGAGAAGCCCAGGGTAGGGTGTGACTATAGAGACGAGCCCAGAGAGGGCGAGTCTGCGATTATAGAAAGCCCGGAGATGGCAAGTGCGCGGAGGGACAGGCCCCAGTGGGGGCACTGTCTGTACATGGAGAGGCCCCAGGAGGGGCAAGTATATTGTGCAGATCCCAGAAGGGGGGCGGATATAGTTAGTAGGCGGATAGAGGGGCGCCGGTTGCGTGACAAGCCCTGGGGTGCCGGTGAAGGGGCGCCGGTTGCGTGACAAGCCCAGGGGCGCCGGTGAAGGGCGCATACAGGAAACTGACCAGATAACGTCCGGTACATCTGCGAGGCTTGGAGCATGCTAAAGGGGAGGTTGGAGGCACGCATAGCCCATAAGCCTGGGGTGCACCAGGTCACTCCTTATGGAACGAGGGGACAGTGTAAGCATAGCACAGTGTCCAGGGCGTCAAGAGGCAGCCTCCCTTCTAGAACCATATAACAACAAGACGTGGCGGGCGAGTAAGAGGGTGCTGGACCGCCTATTTGGCACGGCAGGGGGCGCTAGAGAGAGATCACGGCTTCTCCTGCGCCCGGCTCTGTGACAATGTGCTAATGCACGTTAATGTGAGTTGCGTTAATGAACGCACATTACATTAATGTGCATTAGCATGTCTGCATGTGTGCTAATGGAACTCAGCTATTTGCACCTAAATTTAATGAAGCCTTAATGAGCATTAGCGCATCCACATATAGACAAGTGTCTAAATTGCCTTAATGCACCTTAAGCAAAAGCACATTACGTATGTTTAGGCACTTGTAAATACACATGTAAGCAAACCCTATGATTATTTTACATGCAACAAGACAAAAATACATCATGGCATTCATTCTTGTAAGCTGGAAATTGTGTTTCACTTTGTATAAATAAACCACAATTTACTTGAGCAGGGTAGGAACTTAGCTGTCCCATGTGAGTGCTCCAGTCAGCAAGCTGGAATGTCATTTTCACTAGTTTGAAAACTTCTATCTTAATTAGCATTAAAGTGGAAGAGCTCCAATATGAGAATTTGAGGAAAAATAGTTTTAGAATGCCTAGTGGTTATGGAACTCTACTAAGAAGTGATTAATGTGGGTTCAACAGGCAGACTTTAACACTGAATTTGTGTGACTATTCCAACCTCTGAGGTGTTGAATAAACGGTGACTTCCTCTGGCAGGTTGGTAAATAGAGCCCTTCATTACTTTTTTCTTATAAATGAAAACTTTCATCTTGGATAAAATGGATCATTTAACGTGAATAAAATCATTATTTGCTGTTCTGTGTTGTCAAACAAAATGTTGTTTAATCTAAGAGATAATTTTTGTCATTATTATTCCATTCAGCTGCCAAACTGGAAAAAAAAATCATGCAAGACAGCATTTAAATCATTGTTCTATCTATCTGTGCAAGGGACAAACTTTTATACCAGTCAAGATGAGATTTTACTTGTGTTACAGGACAGTTCAGTTAAGCAGTATTTTTTTAGAATGCTTTCTAAATTTTCTCCATACATATTGTAGAAATTTTAACTTTATGTTGAGAATTGGTTCTACTGGGACATTCTTATTTTTATGTTTTGAACCAGGCTAGATGGAGGTTTGTTCAACACCTCAAGGTTTAGAGTGAAAAACAAGGTGAAAGAGCTGGTTCTGAGAGATTTCCTGCTTACAGAAGACATGGTTTTGGTTGCCCATAGTGAATCTTCCATTGGGAAGATTTTCTGCATCATGCAAAAGCTTTGTATTGGCAATTAGTCTCAAGAAGACTGTGAACATGTACCAAAGGGTAGAAGAATATTTGTGAACATTTACTCTCCAGGGTAGACCTGAAGTCACCCGGGAGAGTAAATCTCTTGGTGCCACTGACAGCTTTTGTCACTTGGGTTCTACAATCAGCAGAAATCTTGGCCTTCAGACTAAACTGAGTAACAGAATTACAAAAGCAGAACTGTCCATGGAATAATAGCAAGCTATCAATTAAGGTGAACATTCAAATCTACAAGACTTGTGTGCTGTCATCTCTGCTTCATGGTTTAGAAATATGAACTACATATACTAGGCACATCGAGAGATTGAACAGCTTCCTCATGAGAGGTCTCTGTAAGATCCTGGAAATAAAGTGGAAAGACAAAATACTAAATACAGAGGTGCTGGAGTGCGCAGGACTGACAATTAGAAACCCCTATGGAGAAGAGGAGTTTGCAATGGCTTGGCCATGTCTGGAGAATGGAGGAAGACCGTATCTCCAAGAATATTTTGTACATGAGATATGAGGGAGCTCTAGAAAGCAGGGTTGCCATCTATGGTGGTACTACATGGTGTGCAAAAATGATATGAAGTTGTTCAACATCAATATAGAAAGCAGGGAGAAGCACATAGAATCCTGTCTGATTGAGGGGGAGCGTCTGGAATTGGGTGCAACACAACTTGAAGTTGCTTTGATCCAGAGGATGGAAGCAAATCGAGAAAAAAGAAAGAAGAGTTCTTTAAACTTGGACTCCAAGTCAGACAACACATACATCAGTGAAACTTGAAACAAGCTTTGTTGCTCCCAAATTGGGCTTGTCAGCCACAAGTGGATTCATCAGGCATCTGTTTAGGCCTCTTACACCATGGTTCAGAGAATCAACACTTACCTATTATTTATAGCAAGAATATATTTTATGGATTGATATCTAGCCCAAAATTGAAATAAGGAGGGAAAAATGTAGACTTTTTCATTTTCTCCTCTTTTAGATCTTGAGAAAAGTTCTGGTCTTGATTTGATATGCGTGAAAACCTTTGAGGGAGTTCATCCTGCATGTTACCTGGTTCACCCCTTCCTGTGAAAATTTAAATTTGATTTATTTGCCCCAGACAGCCATTATTTCTGGTTTACTTTTCTAAATGTTTACATACTGTAATTGCTTTTGTATTTAGATCTTTTAAAAGAGAATTCCCATAATACATAATTGCATGTCTCATTTTTTAGAGTTTATCTATAAAAATGTCAGTTTGTATGCAGTTAAAGTTAGACTGCTGTTATTTTTAATTTGGACACAATGAACAATGATATAAATGTATGTGATTTTGTGGGGTTTGTCACTTACATACTAATTAGTATTATGTGGAATTCACCAAAAATAATATAAATTGAAAATATATGTGAGGACAGCAAATATCAAAACCAAGTGAAGTGTGAACTGAGTGAAAATAGAATTCTATTCTAGCTCAGATTTTTCTGTGAATAGTTCTGAAAAGGTGTACAGTGAGCTGCCACTGAAATCCATAGGACAATTATCATTTATTTCAGTGCTATTTGAACTGAGCTCTGAATGAGGCAGATCTCCTCAGGAGATCTTATTTTATTCACTAGTCCTGTGGCAAAATGAGGCACCTATTTCTGGCCCCTTTTTCATAATTTTTACTTCAGAAAGGCTGTACTGTGAAGTGTGTGTGTGTGCCAGACGGCATTTTTTTGTCAACCAAATCGAAGGAGATATATCATAGAAGTAGGGTTGGAAAGGACCTTGTAGATCTTCAAGTCTGACCCCCTGCCTGGGCAGGAGAAAAACTGGACTCAAATGGTAGGCATCAAGCCTCCTCTTAAAGACCCCCAAGATAGGAGCCAGGATAGGAGCCAGCACCACTTCCTTTGGAATTTTCTATATTTTTCAACCAGAGAAAAACTAAGACTATTTTATCATTGTACTTTCTGCAGTGGCAGATGCTGCAGCTTTCAGCCAATTTAACATTTGCAACCATTCACTGAGGTGTATGGAGAAAAAATTACAATACAATCAGATAAAAATATATGGTGAAAGAGATCAAATAAAATAACATACAAAATTGTTACCTTTATCCGAAGTCAGATTAGTAGTGATCTACTTGAGTTACATGTGTGATACTAATGAACATCAGCAATGAATGTTAGTAAAGGTTAGGACCTTGCTATACATTGTACCTTAAGCACATACTGAAGTGAGAATTTTTGCCTTTTCTAGCCTCTGAAAGTACACATGGCAAAACAGAAGCACACAGATGCAGAGCAGTTTAAAAGCCCCTGATCCCACAAAAATCTGGACTCTCATTGCATGAGGGTTCAGCTTAAAACACTCAGAAATGGAATGGCTTCAGTAACTTGTGTTTGTGCTGCTCCCCAGTACTGGTGCTGTTTTCAGAATGGGAGGTGGGAAAGGGAAAGGGGTTCAGTCTGAGTTTTTTTTCAGCTAGCACTGGAGGAGGGGGTGAGTGGATTGGAGTCCCCCCTCCCCTGAAGTGGGGGAGCTCCAATTCACCCACCCCATCCTCCAGTGTCATCTGGGGAACCCCCATAATGATCTCTCTCCACTCCCTACTCCTCCCTCCCATTCTGAAAACAGCACCAGGGCTGGGAGGGGGAGGAGCATTGCTAAGTGAGGTCAGTTGCACGCTTGCAGCCAGGAGCTGGATTCTCCAAGCCCTCAGGCTCAACAGTGAACCTCTGTTGGGTCTGGGGGATCATTGCAACTCATAGCACTTCCTGTAACTCATGACAGGAAAATGTAGCTGGGAGGTGGAGAGTTGGGATGGGATGGGATGGGGGTGGGTAATGAAATTGGAGGTGAAAAGGAAATGAGGGTGGGGAAAGTGTTGTAATGGATAAAATGAAACAGCAGTAAAGAGAAATAAAGATAAAGTAAATTAAAGAAGGCCTCAAGTTTTAAAAATTGGGATTTGGGATTGGGCTATGGTGGGTGCTGATCATGCTTCCTGGGAAGTTCCGAGCTGGGAGCAGTGAGAGAAGGAAGTTTGGGGGGAGTTACTGCCTCTGATCCAGAAAAGAAGCCCCATCTTATGGGATCTCAGTTGGGCCCCCTAACTTGTTCAGCACCCCGCTGCCCAGACCCCACTCCCAAACCTGCCCATGCTGTACAACCTGGCTGGCTGGCATGTGCTGTGCAGGTTTTTTGTATGGAGTTGAACCCCTTGTGGTGGGAAGGTCACACCTGCAGGCATGGGAGTGGGACATAGCTTGCTGCAGAACTTCCCCCTGAGCAGTAGAGTTCATCAGGTGGAACATTTGTCCATATAATACAGGAGAGTGGGGGAGGGGACATTACATCCTGAGATGCTGGAGGACTTCAACTTGGGCAGTTCATCTGTGGGGAGTGTCCATGTATTAATGAAACACAAGCTGGATAACATGGATGAGAGAGAAGTGTGTCCTGGAGTAGCATAACTTCAAGCCACCTAAAGTGTGTTTAAAACTAGTTTCAAATGTTAATGTGTGGACAATCCAGGGGTTAAAAGCTCCAGGATCCAACTGAGCTGAATGTGTAGTCTGAAGAACTTTAGGAAGGCCTTCAACACTGTGGTGGATGGGGCATTTTTGACCTGGAGGGATGTAGGCAGTGGGGTTCCCTAGGGCTTGGTCCTCAGGCCTGCACTGATCAACATCTTCATCAGCAACTTGGATGAGGGGCTGAAAATCTCCTTGTTCAAGTTCTTGGATGACACTAAGATGAGGAGAGAAGTGGGCATGTTAGAAGGGAGGGACAGGCTACAGCTAGACCTGAACAAGTTACAAGAGTGGGCAGATGAGAATAGGATGGGTTTCAATACTGACAAGTGCAAGGTACTGCACCTAGGAAGGAAGAACCAGCAGCATACCTACAGGCTGGGGAACTCCCTTCTCATCAGCATAGAGGCAGAAATGGACCTTGGAGTTATTATTTATTCCAAGATGAACATGGGTGACCAATGTGAGGACGCAATCAGTAGGGCTAACTGCACCTTGTCATGCATTCACAGATGCATCACGAGCAGGTCCAAGGAGGTGATTCTCCCCCTCTATGTGACATTGGTCAGGCCACAGTTGGAGTACTGCATCCCATTTTGGGCACCACACTTCAGGAGGGATGTGGACAGCATTGAGAGGGTCCAGAGGAGGACCACTTGCAGGATCAGGGGCAGCAGGGCCTGCGAGGAGGAGTTACAGGACTTGAACCTGTTCAGCCTTCACAAGAGAAGGCTGAGAGTGGATCCGGTGGCCATCTATAAACTTACCAAGGGGGACCAGTGGGGAACAGGATAGACCCTGTTCCCCTGAGCACTACCAGGAGTAACTAGGAATAACAACCATAAGTTGACTGAGAATAGGTTCAGGCTGGACATCAGGAAGTGCTACTTCACAGTCAGGGTGGCTAGGATCTGGAACCAACTTCCAAGGGAAGTGGTACTTGCTCCTATCCTGGGGGTCTTTAAAAGGAGTCTATATAATCACCTAGTCGGGGCCATTTGACCCCAGCATTCTTTCCTGCCCATGTCAGGGGGTCGAACTTTATGATCTGCTCAGGTCCCTTCTGACCCCACCAACTATGAAACTATGAAATTATGCACTGGTGAGGCCACATCTGTAGTACTTGTTCAGTTTTGGGCCCCCCACTACAGAAAAGTTGTGGACAAGTTGGAGAGAGTCCAGAGGACAGTAATGAATATGGTTTGGAGGTTGGGGCACATAACTTACAAGGAGAGGCTGAGGGAACTGGGTTTATTTAGTCTGGAGACGAGAAGACCGAGAGGATTTGATAACAGCCTTTAAGTCCTCTGAAGGGCAGTTCCAAAGTGATGTTCTCAGTGGTGGCAGGTGATAGAACAGGGAGCAATGGTCTCAAGTAGCAGCAAGGGAAGTTTATGTTGGATAGTAGGAAAAACTTTCTCACTAGAAGGGTATTAAACCAATGGAGCAAGTTACCTAGAGAAGTGGTGGAATCTCCATCCTTGGAGGATTTAAGACCCAGCTTGATGAAGCCCTGGCTGGAATGATCTAGTTGGGGATAGTCCTGCTTAGAGCAGGGAGTTGGACTAGATGACCTCTTAAGGTCCCTTCCAACTCTAACTTTCTATGATTCTATGACATTAATTCATTGTTTGCTTTTTTGGTGCAATTCTAAGTTATTCCAACTAAGCTTTTCATTTTTTTTTCAAACAAATGAGCAAAGTAGTCCCTTCTTCCATCTTTATTTTGATGTAGCAGCATTTTGCAGTAGACAGATGTCGTATTAGGATTTGAAATTGGTTCTAATTTCATCCCTCAGACTTCTGAGGAATTTAGAACCCAATAATGGGAAAGACGTGCTAAAATTTTCATCATGGTATTTCTACTACTCTATCCCTGGTGAGCCAAACAGTTATGTTTGGTCATGAATGAACAAACAACCTCTATAATATCCTCTAAAATATCCTTCAGAAGACTGAAGATGGTGCTCAGAACTTGAACTGGAGTCATAATCAAATGATTAGTCAGCAGGAATTCTGAAAAGTTGGTGTAATCTACTGTCAACACAAAGGGTGAGCTCCTGTGAGCATCTAGAATTGCAGAGTTGGAATTGCCAATTTTTACCCTGAAAAACGTCTCTTTGTTAGATCTGAATTTTTTAATATGAAAGAATATTTTGACAAATTCATCAGTGAAATATATTGAGCAAATTTTCAAAATTTTTATAACATTCTACTTCTAATTGGCACACTGGTACTGACTGATTCCCTATGGTGGTTTCAGCAGTAACTGAGGCCTGACTAAGTCTGTACACTGAACTATCTTCTCAGTTCCTTTAATGACTTCCATATATAGCCTGAGCCTGCTTTTTCTGGATTTACTGCATTTGTTCTGGTTTTCATAGAGGTCAAACCCCAAAATGTTACTAACATAAAAATGTGATCTATCCATCATTCACATGCTTGGCTATTGTGGCTATATTATAATTTATTCTGTATGAAATAATAAACCTATGACAGATCCCCTGCTAGTGACCATACAGCTCCCATTTCTTCTTTGATAAAAAAAATATATTTCCTTGTATCGTAGAGCTCCTAAAACAATCTGTAACTATTCTTAATTACACTTTTTTCCATTTATATCAAAACACTTATATTATTTACTTTTTTATGTTTATTGCCAATCTTTCTCCCATTAGCACCACCTGTCATACAAGGATACAAACAACTTTCAGATAGGGTTTAGTAGGAGTAGGAGCACTCTCCTTAGGGTATGTACTTACATCATTCTAATATAATTGAACGGTGGGGGGGGAGGGATGGTGAAGTGGGGCCGGACCTCGAATGGTGGGGGGGGGGGGACCCAGACATGGTACTCTGTCCCCACCCACCCCTCCTGTCATTCTTTGATGGGTAATTATGTAGGTCTGGGGTCAGGCCAACTCTCAGGATCTCAATATTGCGCTATTAGACAGGAGGGTGTAACACAATTGCACATATATAAACACATAAATCAATTAGGTGCATACACATGCACACTACCAGCTCAAACACATACACATCCAAACCAGTCTAGGCACATGCATACCAATCACCAATTCAAGCACATACACTATATACCCCAAAAGTTAGACACACATCACTAATTCGTATATGATGCACACAGTGCCATACACACATACACACACAAGCAACTCAGATATACACACGTTCAAAATAACCAGTCTAGGTTCATGCACACCTATCACCAGTTTAAGCCCATTTATGCTACACACACCAAATTTTAGACAGAATCAGTTACCAACACCTGAACATCCAATACACATATGTGGATTACTAATTCATATACCACACACACACAATGATATCTATATATGCGTATTCACACACATACCACCCACCTATGCATACACACAGGTGAGTTCCTAAATTGGGTGTTGTGATATGTATGTATGTACATGCTTGGTGCACTTGGGATACCTGGGGAAAGGTTAAGCTAAGAAAGTAGAAGTGTAGGGAGTGAAAGTTGCTGGAAATGAAAGTCACCAGGTCCGGGATTAGAACTGGTAGACTAGAGGGGACTGGGCTGAAGAACTGAGGCTTGGGGGTAACTTTAGGTTAATTAATCTTAATTGATTAAAAGACAACTTCCAAAGCCTGTAGAACAGGGAATCAATGCTGGCACAGAGGCTGAGGCTGGGACTGGAGCCAGAGCTACGGGGGAGCTGAAAAGGTAGGTAGGGAAAGGGAAAACAGGACTAAGGGAAAGTGTGGGTGTTAAAGAGGGGCTCTAGATGTGGGGAGCCAGAGGATGGCTCCGGGGCAGCTAGAGAAGTTGCAGGGAGCGGCAGTAGGTGCTGGGAGCTGGAGAAAACTGCAGGACAGCCACGAGGAGCTACAGGGGTGAGGGGATGATTACAGAAGGTGTGGGGGAAGCTTGAAAACAGAGAGATGGAAATCACAGGAAAAGCAGCAGGAGAGACTGAAAGGTGGTAGGGGCAGTGAGAAAGCAGAGAAAGGCAGCAGCAAGTCATCAGGAAAAGGCAGGAGGAATTGAGAGGAGATCGGGAAACTAATGGAGAGGGTGGGGGCTGGAGATGAGAGAAAGAGAATGAGGTTGGAATTTAAGATCAGGAAGGGACTGGGATTTAGTAAAACATGACCCAACTCGGGGTTGCAAATGACAGTGGTTTTATTGAATAGGGGAGATGGTGACACAATGCCAGATTGGGTGCCTTGCGCATGTTCAGACATACACACACACACACTGGCAGCAGGGGTTAAAGAGGCTTGGTGTAGGGGCTGAATAACAGGGGAGATGGTGACACAATGTTTTATTGGTTCCCTTGTGCGCGTGCACACACACACACACACACTGGCAGCAGGGGTTAGAGAGGCTTGGTGCAGGGGCTGAAGAACAGGGGAGATGGTGACACAATGTTTTATTGGTTCCCTTGTGCGCGTGCACACACACACACACACACACACACACACACACACACACACAACGGCAGCAGGGGTTAGAGAGGCTTGGTGCAGGGGCTGAAGTCCACTGAAGTCCAGGTGGAGAGATAGAGACAGAGAGAGAGAGTCCAAATTGTAGGAGGAAGTGTGCAGGTAATATCTACCTATCCAGGCTGGAAAGGGGTCCTTGTCCAGTAGATGTTGTCCAGAGGGGGTCGCCGGCAGGGCCTCTGGGTGGATAGGTGGTGTGGCATGGTGCTGGTCCAGATGGAGAGGGTGTCCCACTAGGTCTGTCTTCACTGCGCCTTTTTATAGGGGCAGAACTTGTGTGACCCTAGTGACAGGAGGCATGGCCAGGCAAGGATCAACCCCTGGCGTACTGAGCATGTGTGCTCCATGCAGGGATGTGCAGTTTCCAGTGTCTGTAATAGTGAGAGTTGCTGGTTCTACAGGGTCTTTTGTCTTTCAAATGCTGGGTTTTTGTCTCCATTCCTGGGTGTGGTCCATGGTTCCTGGATGAATCAATGCAAGGTGATGGCCCAGTCATTACAGGCCATTCAGTAGAGGCCTGCTACCATTTTATTTCAATCATTCCCAATCACTCATTCATCCAGGAACCATTTTATATGGGAGGGGTATGTGACTCATACAGCTGCAACATGGGATGCCCAGGCAGAGGACATAAGATGGAGACTTGACATATAAAATACAAACTTGACATGACTTTGGTTCACTTACAAACACAGGCCTAAACCACACAATATTCATATGAAAAAATAAAAATCAATACAAACCTAATAATTATACAATATAAAACAGTGGATATCCACAACGAAAAACTTGCTACCAAAATAAAAATGTTAAAGCTTATCCTACATCTTAGCTTACTTAAACTTATCTATAGGGAATAGAGTGGGAGATAAAAAGTCATAAATGGTTGGGGAAGGGGAGGGAATGCATTTTAAAATAAATAAATAAAAAAGAAAAATGGAGTTTTGCTATAGTACATATAAAAGACTTAGTCTGTCTTTGTGTGTGCTTGTCTGTGAATCTGTCTGTGAGCTGTCTGTCCATAATGCTCTTCATCAACTGCACTTGCACCGCTGAGAGGGCAGCGATTGGTTGCATGGGTAGGTGTGGGGTGGGTAGGGGCAAAGATGGGGTCACAGTGGTGGTGTCCCCATGCTGCCTGGCTCTGATGCCCCACTGTGCCCAACGGGGCAGGGTGCCTGAGGTGCACATGCACCCCACAACTTTTATTACCAACACCCATCAGGAGGAGAGAGGCAATGAGGAAGGAGGGAGGGAAGGGAGCAGCTAACCTCACCTAGCAGTGCTCCTCCTCCTCCCAGCCCTGGTCCTGTTTTGAGAATGGGAGGGGAGAGTAGGGAGTGGAGAGAGATCATTCTGGGGGTTCCCCAGCTGGCACTGGAGGATGGGTTGGAGCAGGAAGGGACCTGGAGGGGAGGGTTGGAGGTGGGGGAAAGCTCCACTCTTCCGGACAGGAGGCACAGGTGAGTGGGAGAAGGGAGCCCCACGCCGGAGGCTGGAGGAAGAGATGGCAGAGGGAGTGTTTACATGCCCCCCCCACCCCTGCACCCCACTCACCCTTCAGGAGTGGCCATGTAAACACTCCTTGGAAATCCATCATTCTTGATGGGCAATTGGCTAGTGTTTCAATAATGCATTGCATGGTTATGTAGGTTACATCTCTGTGAGTAATGGAAAAAATAAAGAAGCAGAAAATGTCCTTTGCTGCTCTTGCAGAGCTTTGTAATAGAAGTAAGCTTAGGAGGAAAGGAGGAAAGCTCCAGCTTTCCTCACTTGGCACTCTGCACTGCTTAAAGCCCCTCTTCACAAACCCTCAGCTGGTAGTGGGGGCAGGGGCAGGTTAGTCAACTAAATGGACACACTAGGAATGAGAGGAGCCTCTCTCCTTCTCATGGAATTGTGTTCCATGGTGCTGGTTCAGTAGTAAGGGAATCAGACTGGTGCACAGTGCAGGGCAGAAGGCAAACCACATTAGGTTAGTCAAGGAGATTTTTATTCCAGGTCTAGATGTTCTTGAGAATCAGCCATTTAGTAGTATTTGTAAATATATTGTAAAGATTAATGAACCAGACATTGTTGAGTGCTTGTCACTGAGATGTTTTTGTTGTATAATAAAGGTAAATTAAAGCTAATAGGTTTATGATTTTGTCTGCTTTAAATAAATCATATTTAATAGGGATGTTGGTTGCAGCCGTGTTGGTCTAAGGACATAGGCAGACAAGGTTCTATGGGTAAATCTGATATCTTTTATTAGACCAACTAAAATACACTAAAAGTTGTGTTAACCAGCATTCTAGTAACTGTAATACTCTATTAACTGGAATTTCCAGCCAGCAGGCTGGACATGGGGGTCAGCAGGGAAGCTCACAGGCGGCCACCACTACTCCTTCCCCTCCCCCCACTGTGTGTCTAGCCAAAAACCCCTACCTAAAGTAACCAGAATTTTTAGATAACCAGCACCCTTCTTACACCATGTATGCTGGATAACAAAGCTTTTACTGTGGTTGGAAAAATTCTTCTTTGCAAGCTTTCAGCTTCTTTGCAAGCTTGCAAGCTTTCAGGCACAAATGGAAGAAGGGTGTTTTTGCCCAAAAGCTTGCAGGGAAGAATTTTTCCAACTATTTCAGTTGGTCTAATAAAAGATATCAGATTTACCCAAAGAACCTGGTTTGCTCATATGTAATAGACCATTCTATTTTATTATTTGTATCTTTTGTTGTTAAAGAATGGCTGTTTCCACCTGGGAAATATTTAGAAAATTTTGGACATGATTTTGCTTATCCAGTCCATTGACTGAAATATAGGATCCAAATTTTGATGAGAGATTTCTAATGACTTTGTGACTTTCATATTTGTGGAACAAGTCAGGTTCAATAATAATAAATTATAAAACCTTGCATCTGGCAAAATTCAATGAATTGCAATGGGAAGGGATATTCATGCCATCTGAGGGTGGAGAGTGCAATCACTACTAATTTCCTTGAGGGTCTGTATAGTGTTAAGGAGTAATAAATTCTGTTACATAGCCAAAAGGCATAGGTTCTCTTTCTGCAGAAGCTCAGAGCATGAACCACATGACCCCATCCTAGGGTTAAAGTTCTTTGTAATCAATATTATTCCAGTTTGGGTGGATTTGACCTGCTGCATTCCATTGGCATTCAGTGCAGTTTTATAGCAACAGTTTGTGCTGCTACAACCGCTTATATGTATTCAACATCCCTTGGCAAATGTTTAATCACTGCTGACATGGTGAGTGGACTTATATTGGTTTTTACCAGTGTCAGCTAACCACTGAGTCTGGTCCACTCTTAGAAGTTCGATTTCCTTGGACATGTTTGTTTGTTTTTAATTTTTGATGGCTACGGATAATTGCAGGGACATGTATTATAAAATACCCTATGAGCACTCGTTGAGCATTATATAACTATTTCCAGAGAGTGATGACCTTGTATAAACTATAATAGAAATAATGTAAGTACCTGGCTAATGTAGAGAAACAGAAAAGAATAAACTATAAAACAAAGATTCCACTTTCAGGCAAATGTGTTCTGATAATAAATAGACAAAATAAATGAAGACAATTGGATGCAGACTCAGAATTGTTATTCAGCTGAACATTTATTTGGTGTTTCCTATGAGTTGTAGGGTACTCTTTAATTTATCCTCTTTGTTATGCTGTATGACATAACTTGAAAATTTGAAGTGATGTACTTAGAGAGATGCCATTCCATTCCTGTCATAAATAGAACATCATGTTGAATTCATAAATATTTCAAGAAGTTTGATGGTATCCTGGAATGAAAACTGCACAAAGACTTCAAGTCATAGTCAACTCCAGAGCCAACTTTCTGCATTGGTGAAGGCAGTTCTACTTCAGGTAGAGAGCATTCTTGAGGAACATACATACTATTTCTACCAGCTGTTTAAGACAGCAACCTTAAATTGACTCTTTTCAGGAACTACTATTGAAAGAAGCAGCTCTAGGGCACAATTAATATTTATCCACATGGAGCATATCCATATTTCCCAGTTAGCATTAGTCTGCACTAGCATTAGCCAGTTATCAGTCCTGGGGAAGTTTATGGAAAATGTGTGCATCACAGTAGCAACTCTCAGTCTCTGGCAGGATTTTCACACACATTTGACTTGTCATCATTATATATATGTTAAGTTGTGTCTGCATAGACCCTTGAATAAATCAAACTCTTGTTGATCCCAGTACAATTAAAATCAGCTTTGGGAGAGGTCCTTCTGAATAAGGCTTTTGTACTGGTAGAACTCTGTGATGTTTTCCTAAACTTGTTTTTCCCCCTGAAATTTCTACACCGTACAATTAAGTACCTTTCTTCAGACACCACTATATTCCCTACATTGAGGGTGTGTCTACATGTTGTCCTGTGGCAACATTACTACTGCTCTGCACTTTAGTACTTCCTTTGGAAGTGCTAAAGCATGGCGCAGTAATTGCCCATACTGCACCATATGCACAGTACATGGTTATTTTTAGCAGCTATTTCACTATAGAACTGCACTATACATGGGGAGCATACCACTGTGGTGAAGTAGCTGCTGGTCCATGTGTGCTACATCACTGTAGCATGTCTCTATGGCGACGTACCGTTACATGTAGACAAGCCCTGAGAAACTCTTTAAAAAATTATCTTAATTCCTATTCTGTAGTTCTTTGGTGCATAGTACAGATTTGATTTTTTCAATACTTAATGAAAGATTCCTTGATGAATTCTGATACTTTTCTCATTATGCTAGAACATGAGAAAATCCTACTTCATAATCTTTTTGGAGAAGGTGCTGACCTATAACGGATACCCTTTTTCACTCATGTTATTTTAAATTGTAGTGAGTAATTTGCAGCTTGGAAAGACAGCGAGAAAAAAAATACCCACCCAACATCTAACCTTGTTCAAGAACAGACTCACTAAAGCACTACTTTATCAGTGTGCCAACTGTACCATATTCAATTAGTTTCAAAGGCCCATAATATCATTCTGCAAGAAGTAGTAAAGAAAAAGAAAGGTGGCCTTAAATGACTCCCTATGGTACAGAATGTTTCATAAATTGCCCAATTATTGTTGGCTCATTTTACATAGGTATTTTTATTTCCCCATGGTATTATCAGTAAGACACATTACCTACATGCCTGATAAATGATGCCCCAAATTCTGTAAAGCTGATGCTAGAGAGATTTAATTTACCTAAGGCCTTGTCTATATATAGTGTTTTATAATTGCTTTAAGGATGTTGATTAAAGATGTGATTTTTATACCAAAAGAGTTAAACTGGTATTATTCCTCAGGTGGAAGTATTGGTAAACTTTACAGCAGCATCAGTAGGATGCCTTAGGAAATCATTTCAGCATAGACTAGTACAATTTTTATACACAGGAAACATCTTAGTTTGATTTTCAAGATTTCTGACAATCAAAGTTACCTTTAATTCCCAAGTGTGAGTTCACTGGAGCCCCAGTAGAGACAGCTTTGGAGCGAACATACTGAACTGTAAAGTACCTCCCTAAGCTACTTTGGTTACTGCAGTTACCAGCCAGCACCACTTATGGTATTTAGTTTTTGCTTCTGAGCCTATAGTGTTTGAAAGTCCTACAGCTCCAAGTGCCTAGGCTGAGCTGACTACAGTAAAAGCTTTGTTAGCTGGCATGAGTAGGTTAGGGGGGTGCTAGTTATCTAAAAATCCCAGTTAACTGAGAGTAATACGGAAGACAGTGCCATACTTGTAGTGCAAATACTTGATGTGCATGACGGATAGACTTGGAAAAGATTCTGGTTACTAAAGTAAGGATTTGTATGGGGGGGGCGGGAATTGGAAATTAATAGAGTATTTTGATTAGTAAAATGCCAGTTAACATAGCTTTTACTGTATATGTTTCAGTAGTACCCCTGCTCAGATTGTCTGGGCATGTCTACAGTGTGTTGGACAATGCCAGGGAATGCTTCCATGGAAACAGTTTTGCCCCTTCACCAAGTACAGAAAAAAGTAATCTAACTACTACTGTAACAGCAATGGGCATGCCTAGCACCACATGAACAACAAGCATTTCCAGGATTGAAATCAGAATTGGGTGCATTGTGGACCACACCAAAAAACCCAGGCATCTTACATGCTTTGGTATGTGCAGGAGAGGAACAAATGAACATGGCATGTCTTCATTCATTAGCATTCATTAGCATGCCCTGCTGCAATGTAAATGTGGCCCTGTTTGGGGAAGCAAATTCTCTTAGAGATTCAGATTGCATTATAGACCACTACATTGTGGATTGCTTATGCACTTTACTTTCCCCCCTACAGTAGTTTCAGTTCTTCCAGGGTATATGGCAATAAAAATAAACATGTGAGCTCAAATCATTTTAGGCTAATGATTTCATTAATTCAGCTATAAGGCTAATACTTAGGAGTAATGAGAGGGATTCCTATTAACATTGTCCAAATCCTGTTAACCAGGACCAAATCCCCTTTGCTAATTTTTCTATAGGCTAGCACTGGAAAACTAAATAAAGTTATTGCAAAAGTTCACATTGCTTTAGCAGAGAACTGGTTGTAGTTTGACAGTTTCAGAACCTACTCTCTTTTCCTGCATAGAGCAATAGTGTGAGTAGCAGCTAACTTTTGATTCTCTTCCAGTAGGGTAGATTTAGATTGTAGGTACCTCCTTTGTCCTTCCTCATCCACAGTTTTCACCATGAGCTCACACTAAACAAAGTATAAAAGTGAACTAAATGAGAAATCTTATCCCTCATTGTTTTCCAGGGAGGGATTTGATAGGCCATTATACGTTACAATAATTTATGATTAAGCATTAAATTAAATTCAAGGAAATGGAATCCTGCTGCTTTGTTAATTATTCAAAATATTTGTCTAGTAGAAAAGGAGCTTCTGAAATGTAATGTTTTATTTACAGAAGTCACTGACAAGCAATTTAAATGAAAAGTTGTTCTACCAAGCAATGAAAAACAATCCCTGTCTTGCTCATCATTTTTAAGCAAGTGCGTAAATAGATTAGACATCAGGCTTTGAAATAGTAGGTAACTTTTTAAAATGATTCAGGCAGAACAAAATTGTCTAACATGCTCTGTGCTCCCATCAGATTTCATAAGCTCAGCTGGGTTAGTACTTACACTCAAGACCTCCAAAGGAAAACAGTTCCACAGGAAGTGGTATTGATAAGTCAGTAGGTGGCAATGTTTTCTCTCAATCAGTAAAACAGTAAGATGCTTGAGAGTTGCTTGACTTTGCCTCTGATCTTCTCCCCAAGTAAAATTTCTGATCTTTTTCTCCAATTCTCTTTATATTTATTGCATGCAGTCATATAGCATGTGGATTTACTGCCTATGTTCTGAGCTCATTTGACACCTATAAGACTCCTTTAAGTACATTTGATTGCTGAAACAAATGTGTAAATTAATTTTAATGACAATATAGAAATTATACCATTTTCTTCAGTGTTGGTATATTCACGTTTAGCCTTTTGTAGATAGGGTTCATGTACAAACCTTGATTTATTTTTAAAATATGTTTTTCAGAAAATGAAAAAAAAACCCAGCCAAATAGTTTGGTAGAATACATTTTGGCATGAGTTATTGAAATTTCTCATCAATTAATCATTTATTTATTACATATGTTTTGCTAAGTCACCTAAGCCATATACTATGTCCTTTGCTTTTTGTACTGGTAAGTAGTTTTTTTAGGAAAGGTCATATGATCATCAGGAACTAAGGCTGAATGGGACCGTCTAGTCCAACCCATTGCTCAAGGAAGGATTATGCCAGCCAAATGTCTGTCAACCTGTTCTTGAAAACTTCAAAGGATGGAGTTTCCTCAACTTATCTTAGGAAGCCCATTCCAACACTTGACCACTCATAATCAGAAAGTTCCTCCTAAATTTATCTCCAATCTAAATTTCCCCTGCTGCACCATGAGGTCATTAGTCCTAGTCTGTCCCCTGCTGCCACAAAGAAAATCCCATCTCCATCCTCTCTACAGTGACCTTTCAGGTATTTAAAGACTTATCAAATCCCCCTTCAGTACTCTAAAAATGACTAGTTCTTCTAGCCTAGGTTGTAAGTCTTGCCTCTGAGGCTCCTAATACTTTTTGCTGCTTTGTGCTGACTCTTTCCAAACTGTCCACATCTTTCTTGAACTGTAGGACACATACAGAAAATAGTATTCCAGGTGAGGCCTCACCAAAGCTGTATAGAGTAGAAAAATCATTTCTATTGATTTGCAAATGACACTCTTGTTAATGCAACTCAGCATGCTGTTGTCTTTTTTTTTTTTTTTTTTTTTGCAGCAACAGCACACTGTTGGTTCTTATTAAGCTTATGGTTTACTGTTACTCCCAGCTCATTTTCTGCAGTAGGGCAGTCTCACCAGTCTTTCTCCAGTCTGTATTTGTGACGACACTTATATTGTCCCAAGTGCAGAGCTTTACACTTGTCCTTACTGAATATCATATAGTTGGTTATGGACCATTTTTCAGCCTATTTAGATCAATTTGGATCCTATCCTTATGCTCCAGAGTGTCTGCAACTCCACCTAACTTGGTGTCATGTGTAAATGTGCTAAGTTTGTACTCATTCCATCATCCAAAACATTAATCAAGATATTAAATAATACCAGACCTCTAGGGAACCCTATTTGATACCTCTTCCCAACTAGATATTAAGCCACTGAGGGCTACTCATTGAGCATGCTGATCTAACCAGGTACATATCCAGTTTACAGTACTTTCATTTAATCACTATTTCCTTAGCTTGTTAATAAGAATGTCATAAGCAAGAGTGTCAAAAACCTTGCTAAAGTCAAGGTATGTCACATCTACTGCTTTCTCCTGATCCACAGAGCCTGTAACTTTATCACAGAAGAAAATCAGGTTGGTCAGGCAATCTATGCAAGCTATTCCTGATAGCCTTGGTCTCTAGATACACCACAGTAGATTCCTTAGGGTCCTTAACCATGATCTTTCCAGGTAGTGGGGTCAGGCTGCAATTCCCCAGATCCTCCTCCTTCCCTTTCTAAAAGATGGGCATTATATTTGCCCTTTTCCAATTATCCAGGACCTTACCCAACCTCCATGAGTTCTCAGAGGATAATCAATGGCTCTGGAATTACTTCAGTAAATTAATTCATTACCCTCTCATGCATCCTGTCAAGCTCAGCCAACTTGAAAGCATCTAGCTTCTATAAGTTATCTTATTCTGCCATTACTCTATTTATACTGTATGCCTCCTTTACTATTTTTGTTGCCAATTGCATTCGTTATCTGGTAGCTGCCCCTATTTGTGAAAGTTGAAGTAAAAAAAGAAATCAACTGTTTCTGTATCATCCACAACTAGACTGCCTTCAATATTCCATAATGGACCTATGGTTTCTCTGGCTTTCCTCTTACCTTTGATATACTTTCAGAATCCCTTTTTATTGCCTTCTGTGTTCCTGGCCAGCTGCTTCTCAAATTGTGCTTTGGCCTTCCTAATTTTCTCTCTGTATTCCGGTGCAATACTCATATATTCTTCCCTAGTATTATAACCAAGTTTCCACCTTTTATAGGATTCATCTTGAGTTTTAATATTTGACAAGATTGTTGTTTAGCTAGGTAGGTATCCTGTTACATTTCCCATTTTTCTATCACGTTGGGACAGCTTTCCTCTGCGCCCTTAAAAGGACCTCCTAAAAATACAGCCAGCTTTCCTGGACTTCTTTTGCTTTCAAACTTTCTTCCCAGGGGATCCTGCCCAGTTTCCTGAGTTTATTAGTCTGGTTTTCTGACATTCTGTGTCCTTATTCTGGTGCTCTCCTTTATCCTTCCCCTATGATCTTGAACTCTATCATTTCATGGTCACTATCACCCACGTTACCTTTTACCTTCACTTTCTTAACCAATTCCTCCCTGTTTGGGAGAAGTAAGTCAAGAAGAGCTTCCCCTCTTGTTGTCCTCTTTACTATCTGTACCAAAAGATTATCTCCAACACACTCCAGGCATTTGCTGGATTCCTTGTGCACTGCTGTGTTTCCATCCTAGCAGACATCCCATTATTTAATGGATCCCTTAAGAGCCATATTCTGTGAAGTGGAAGCTTCTGTTACTTGTTTAAAGAAGGTTTCATCCAATTTCTCCTTCTGGTTTGGTGGCCTGTAGCAGACACCCACTGTGACATCCCCCTGCTGATCTCCCTTCCCTTTACATAGTGGCTTTCTATAGGTCTACTTTCCACTTCATACTGAAATTCCAAGCATATGTAAATCTTCTTTATGTATGAATATGATGTTATAAGTGAGGAAATAGTCTAATGTGACTCCTTGGTAAATTGAGTTAGAATATAGTTGCCTACTTGGAAATTCAGTATGCTCTTGGCTCGATGATTGTCCATATGGAAGCGATGATAAATGATAAAACAATTGTGTGGCTTTACCACATTAATGGTGTGTAGAGAGGGAAATGAGGTATGTGAGAGAAGAAGAAGAGATGATGCTGATTTATTCATGCTTCCCACGGACCTTGCTCTTTTCAAACATTCTGTCTCCCCCTGAACCTCTTGCCACTGGTCTAGAATGAAACAGAGATGCCAGGGTTAATACTTCCTACTGTTATTGGAGGGCTTATCAGTCTGTGTTACATTGAGTAGGACCATAAATCTGGTTCATTGGCAACTGGCCACCCCAACCCTCAAGGTCGTATTGCTTTCCTGAGAGAGGTAGGGGGTCTATGCAGATCTACCCAATACAGACGCACACCCAGCCATACTCCAAAAGGCACTGAAAGCTTTTTTCAAGCCCCACAACTGACGTATTACAACAGCAGCAACTTTGGGTTTTGCTGGTGCACGTCCAACCAGCACCTCCAACTGTTCAGCAGAGCGCCTGCTTATAAGCACCACTCCAGGTAAGATGCAGTGGGAAATGAGAATTCTCCCTAGCAACCCCAACTCCACACTTCTTCCCTCCCTCTCCTCCTGGAGAACTGGAGAAGACTTATCCCTCTGGGACTGGGTGCTTGCTTTCCCAGCCTTTCAGGCTGCCACAGCAGGGAGCTGGGACCATGCCATCATTTTTTTCCCAGCTGGGAGGCAGCATACAGGCATTTTATAGCACAGGCAGTGATGGGTTGTGAGCAGCTGTGTGGTTTCCAGATTTCGGCATGGGAAAGGATCCAGACAGGGGACTCACCATAAGTCCCTTGGTGTTTCCCTTGTCTATAGAGTCTGCATTTGTGCTCAGGAGTCCTGGTCATGTAGGCCAAGATGTTGGATCCAGGATAGTCAACCAGAGATGTGTGTAAATGGTGTTGATGAAATGAGGACCAAATTGGACCCCTGATGTGGGGTGCTGAAATGGACAGGTTGGTGACTGCTTACACCTGTGCTGCCCCAGCACTTGAAAAGTACTTAAAAGGTCCAAGAATAAGGTCTACAGAGGGTCACCCACTATCTGAGGGGGGCCACCCTCACTGCTATGTAGCTCAGAGTAACAGTGCCACATGAAGGAGTTTATACACAAAGCCAAAGACTGCTTAGTATCCAGCTATGACACTCCTGAGTAGCATCAGTGCTGCTTCCTGCAAGTAGACTGTTGCCCTCCCAGGCAGGAGTGGTGGGGCAGGATGGCACCCATCCCATCCCCTCCCCTTCTAACCCTCCAATTCTCTACCCTCAGTCACTGGTGGTTACTGGTATAGACGCAAGGCCCCAAAGAGGTTCTAGGCTAGTCCAGAAGGGTGTGGAAGCACTTAGAATGGGATGGGATGGCTCACCAACCCGCCAGGCTATACCACTCTGGGCCCAGGTCTTGCTGTGGGGGAATGGTGCAGCATCTCTAAGGATAGGCACCTCCCTGGGCTCTGGTCCAAGTGCCAGAGTGGGCAACATTCCACAGGGATTTTTTTTTACTTTGCACATGAAAAGTTTGGCAGCTGCAACACTTAATTAAACTGAGGGGTGGCATTTTTCATAGATTTAATAGATTTCATAGATTTTTAGGGTCAGAAGGAACCTCAGAAGATCATAGAGTCTGACGCCCTGCCCTGGGCAGGAAAGAGCACTGGGGTCAGATGACCCCAGCTAGGTGCTTGTCTAGTCTCCTCTTAAAGACCTCCAAGGTAGGGGAGAGCACGACCTCTGTTGGAAGCCCATTCCAGATTTTGGCAACCCTCACCTTAAATAATTTTCTCCTAATGTCTAATCTAAATCTGCTCTCTGTCAGTTTATGGCCATTGTTCCAAATAACCCCAAGGGACACCCTGTTAAATAAAGTATCCCCTATTCCTTGCTCCCTCCCCCTGCCCCAATTAATTTGTAGACTGCTACAAGGTCCCCTCTCATCCTTCTCTTGCAGATTCAGGTCCCTCAATCTCTCCTCGTAAGATCTTATCTGTAGGCCCATAACCATAAAATTAGCCATCCTCTGTGCCCTCTCGAGGTTATCCACATCCCTCTTGAAATGTGGTGCCCACTCTCCCTGCTGACCCCAAGACTTTGCGTTTGTTAAGTCCCCATGGCTTTCTATCCCCCTCCAAATATATCATAACCTCCCGGTGAAGCCTGGGTCTCTCCCACTATCTCAATGTTAACAGAGAAGAAAATTCCATATTCTGGAATGGGCAAAGTTGTACAGTTCTTCTTTAACAAATGCATTAAAAGTTTGGCAGCTTCAACATTTGATTAAAATGAGACAAGTCTTTTTCTTGGGTCACATTACCCTGCAGCCCTGGTGTGTGCCCCTGGGTGGGGGTTGGGGATGGAGAGAGGAAGGGGGATGGTGCCTAGGCAGCTGGGCTGTTGGCAGTGGTACCCATGACAGAGGGCAGAGGATCTCAGGGCCAGAGGCCCATGGCCTGGTGCAAGGGTGGGAACATTTGAACCCCTCTGGCCCTACTCATCCAGGGAAGAATTCTGGTCCATGCAGGTGAACAGCTACTTGGCCAGGGCTTCACAGACCCCAACAGTCTCTGGCTGTCCAGGGCTGGGGCCGCCAGCATCAATGGGGGGAATACAGGCATCCAGAACACACACACTCTTGGTGGGCACAGGGTGTGGTGGATGGGCATGCATGGGATGGCTGGCTGGTGGCTTGTAGCCATGAAGGCACATCATGATGAGCAGCTGCTGCATCATGTCCAGGTGGGTGGCAGTGATGTCCTTGCTAGAAAATCATGGGTGGCTTGGCTGTTCAACTCCATTCAGGAGTCTTCTGAAGCCCAGGGTGCTCGTAGGGCATGCTGGGATGCATGCAAGAGCCTCCCTCTACCTGCTAGGCTTGGGCTGTGCAGGTAGGCTCAGAGTCCTGTGCACCCCCTCAGACCTCAAGGGCTAACATGTGTTCTGTCACCAACCTAACCTTGGGCACTTAAGTAAAGCTTGAAAGTTAGAGCTCTTCTGCCTCAGGCTTCTAGAATGACTATACTTAGCCCCAAATACTGTTTTTCCACAGCAAAAAGAGAAGGTGATGTCCTCACACCCTGCAAAAGTAAACCTCCAACTGCTACTTCTATACTATACACTATAAGTGCTGCTCTGCCCTCTTCAGTGTTGAAGCCCAAGCTGTTTCTGGGAACATGAAGTGTGCAGTTGCAGGGTGGGAGGGGGAAGCAGGAGGATGGGGTGCTCTTTTAGCTCCCAGGTATGTCCCCTTATGCAGCAACTGGAGCCCATGCCACACTCACCTTTCATCATTACACTGCTGCAGACAAATAATGCAGCTCCTTGGTCCAGACTTGTTCCTTTCTGGATTGAAAAAAAAGAGGAAATCAAAGATTTCAATCATCAAAGTATGTGTTTTCAGGCAAACTGCAGCACTATGCACTCTAAAATACTGAAAGAGGTTGAATACCAAGTTAAGAATAAGAGGATCCCAAGTTCTGAATCTTATCTGGAAACCAGTTTAATAGGTTACTTTATCTTAACTGCCATGGTAAAATAGTTTCCCCTTCCTGGGTTTCCTGTCTTGTTAAAAATGGGTAAAAACGTGCTTTCTACCTCATAAAGAGAGTTGTGATGATTAATTTGTGTTTCCACAGTACTCTGAACGCATAAAGTGCTATAGAAATGATGAGTATTATTATCTTTAAAATATGACTATTACCATCTTCTTAATAGGAGAATTCTGAGGTTTAATTATTAACTATTTGCAAAGTGCATTCAGGTCCTTGGGTTAGACAAGATGTTGAAGAGACTGGTTTTTGCTCTCCCTGAATATATTCTGATATTTTATACTAGGCATTAAAAGGTTTTATTGATGGTTATGACTTAAAGCAACTGAACTCCTGTGTTTGGGTTCTCTACCAACTAGAAACAGCAGGTACCTAACCAGACTTCATTGCTATGATTTCAGATATGTGCTGATCTTAATCTCTTGGCAGCTTTCCTTTTCTTAGTACTCAAATGCAGGCCACCCTAAGTTTCAAAATCAAATTGCATGGTCGGGATGCAATAATAACAGCAGAGAAACAGTCTTTCTTAAAGGATTTATAGATTTTGCAGAATGCTATCTGGACTGCCACCTCTGCCCACATCACTGATTCATGAGTTCATCTCTAGTAAGACAGCAGCAGAATTACTTTGCTATAGAGAAGTGATAATATCTTGGGGGAGAAGAGGGTCACACTGTCACATGGTGACTATCATACAACATAAACTCAAATACTATAAGCTGTAAAAACTCATCAAGTATCTCACAAAATGAGGGCCTTGCTGCTGGGTTCCTGTCAGGCAGCAATTTTTACTTTGATTACCTAAAGTCACTTCATCTGTTTCTTGGCATTACATTGCCCACAACTTCTCCCTTTCTCTCAAAAGGTTATTGGATGCACTGTCAATCTTCCTCCAGCATTTGTCAGCTTGTATCATATATGGAGCCTTTAAAAACGCTTTGCCTCTTTATGTCCCAAATTTCAGGGATGTTCCACGTCCCCCTGCCCCCCCCCGACACACACACACACACCCCTATCTAGTTAGCCATTCTCAGAAATAAAGATATTGACCTTTGGATGTATTTCAAGTACATCTGTTTGTGTGATATTCATGTCTCCTGCTACTGCTTGTTCCATTTTATATTTGCCTTGTCTAATTTTATTCCGGTCAGGGTCAAAGGCAGCAACAAGGCCATCTGCCAAAACCAGCTTTATTATGCTGTGATGCTGGTTCATAGAAAAGGCAGCCTTCTCTGTATGAAGTACAGCTAGTATCCCCCTCCCCCTGCTCCAGGAAGATTGAACACTGTAGATCAAAAATACTTTTTCAGAAAAATGCAATGGTTATATAATTCAGTGGCTGCATCTGTACGAGATGCTGACTGCACAGTAGAGTCCCCAAATGGCTTTTTGGTGGTGCTGACTGCACAGTAGTTTGTTACTACTGCGCAATAGTATTACGTCACGCTTTGTGCCACGTGATGCTACTGTGCAGTAGTAACAAGCTACTGCACAGTCAGCACATCTTGTAGATGCAGCTAGTGTGTAGGATATAATCATTTAGTTGTGATTCTATAGTTCAGTGTGTAGGAACATCCTTACATTTTCACAAGTCCTCTTTTATCATTTTACCATTGATGAGCATTTTCTTAGTAGCCCAAGAAGTAAAATTAGAAACTGTCATATTTAATATGCTTAAAAGCATATAATCATCACTGCAACATTACTTCTATTGCTAATTTTAATGTCTGAACAGCACATTAAACATGAATTTGTGCAACTGCTAACTATTATTATTAATCATGACAATATTATTCCTTATATTACTATTCCCATTTCAGAGATGGAGGAAACTAAGACAAACTGAGGTCACAGAAGTTAGTAGCCGTGCTGATATTAGTGTGTAAGATTTAGGATTAAAACAGTGTGAAAGTATAAAGCACTTTAAAAGACTATAGACAGTTTAAAATTTAAATTTGTGACTTTAAAAAACGAAGCTATTTGATCACCTGAAAACTGATTCAGCATATGTTGATTAATGGGATTAAAAGTGGCTTAAATGCTAAAACCACCATAAAGATTGAAAACACCTTAGTACCTCACATTTTAAGAAATATTTTAGGAATATGAAAGTGAAGGGGCACTTTGACGTTGTTAAAATGATTAGATAGTGGACAGGGGCTGTTTAGTAAAGCTCTGGGTGAATAAAGAGAAGGATATAGAAAGGGTTTTGTCCTGAGGATGAGGAGGTTGATATTTTAGGGAGCGAGGGACTCTGCCAAGGGTCCTGTAATTTTCTGGGTGCCTTTCCTAGAGTTTCTGGGTGTGTCTACATGTTCAATTAAAGCACAATTAAAGTGCTTCCAGGGGGAAGTTTACACATCTCACAGCCCCAATCTCCCCAAGCCTGGCAGGGAGCTGCCTACCTAGACAGGACAGTTCCCCTCCACCCCCTGTGGCCCTCTGCTGCCTAGGGTGACAGGAACAATTTGCTCTGGTCAGCATCTACACATGTGCATTGGTGCATTAGTTTAATGTGCCATTTTCTAGTAAGTTGCATGCACAGTAAAGCATCTGGTATGCTCATACCCTCTAATTCCTTTATGAAGGTTGCTAAAGACAGACCCAAAGAAAGCATTGTCAGCAGGACCCCAATTGGCCACCAGTTGGATTTGTGGTGGGTGCTAAAAGAAGCTCACAGTGCTCTGGTTTATCTGGGTGGGAGAAGCAGAACTGAAATCACTGATCTGTACCAGGTGATGGTTCATTGGAGTAGAAGCTGATAAGGCAATCCTATCAAGACCAATACAGACAACCAAAAAGAACTGTTTTTGGACATTCATTGCTACCACAGAGACTAACTCAACTATAAGTGGTTTGTTTGTTTTTTTGGTTGAGTACTGTACATTGAAAAAAAGACTGGATCTCTATTATATAAGGTTGGTTACAGGAGACTGGGACATGTATTAAATCCAGATGTATTAATATTGAGTTTCCTAATTTGTATATAAGGGCTTTTTCTACATATTTCTTTTGACTGCTTTCTCTTTCCCCCCTAAATTAAGAAATAATATTGATGTTCCAAGTTCCCAACAGAGTACTGAATGACTACCAAGGGAAATATTGCCTGGAAGGGTGATCAGAGAGGTTTTTCTTTTTACTATTTTCCAGAATCTGAAAAAAGAAGCGATGGATGGGGACTTGACTCATAGTTTTATCTTTCAAGGAGTCCTACAGTATGGCCATGTTACATTCCTACATCTCTTCAGTCCATTGCCATCCATTCACTCATGAGTCACGTGTGCCAGTACCAGAAATGAGGTGGCTGCCACCTTATGCATCTTCCACTACTGTTCTCAGGCATGTCAGAGACAGAGATTAAGGATAGCCTTGGGGGGGACAGGAGATGCCCCCGGGGCAGATTCAGTGCAACATACTCAGCAGTGCTAGGGAAGCAGTATGAATTTTCCAAAAGGATGTCAAAAGCCCGACCCTTTCTGCTCTTGGCATCTGCCAAAAGGAATATGTTCTTCCAAATTTCTCAAAACGTTGAGAAATTCTCATCTTTTTGGGTCAATCTGTATGAAACATTTATGAAATAGGATTTTCCCTAAAACAAGTTTATAAATACAATGAAAATCAGATTGAATTCATAGAAACAGCTTGCATAACACACCTTATTTGAATATTCTGCAAAAGTCTATTGAAGCAGGCTCTCATTAAATCTACAGAGAAAAAAGAAAGTCCTTCTCTCAGCTTCTCTAGTCAGACAGGCAACCTTTTTTCTACTGCATGCATAGATCCCACCCATTTGCTACATCTCACCCACAAAAGCCTTTTATCAGCATATCCTCCTTTATTTTCCAAAATAGGTAATAAAACACCTGATGGATTGCCTCCTTCATACGATAGAAAAGGCAAGAATGTCCCTTAGTATCATTGGTATTTATAGCTGAAATGCCGAACCCAAGTCCAGTTTTGAACAGATAATAATCTCTATCTTCAGTTTATTCCAGCCTCCTTTTAAACCCTTTTTCACGCATTTTTTCTTGCTGTGAAAAGCAATTATTAACAGACCCCAGACTTCATCTTAATAGAGATGTTCCATACCAGCTACAGAAGTGTTAACTTCAAGATTGCTGCCATTATACTCTGTCACAGAAACATTTGCTGTACTTTACTGCTTTTCCTAGCTCTGATATAAATACAGGGGATGAAGTTATATCGATACTATTATTTAGGTTGTTCTTTTTGCTTGGAGAACATTGAGGTCCATGATATTTTCTGCCAAATAAGAATTAGGCGTTTTGCCATTGCATAATTATATTGAGCACAATAGACAGCTATCGGAAAATACCTTTTTCTAGAATTGTGTTCGTGGACCAGGCTATTGAAAGAAAAATACAACTGGATTTTTACACTTAGTGTGCAAAAATGTGTATTATTTTTTAAATACAGAGCCAGCTGTTAGGAAATATATATTATCAGGACCCATGCAATACATACTGTAGTTACGGTTAAGTGATCAAAAAATGTGCTTATCAAAAAGATCAACATATTCACACACCAACATAAATAAATGAATAATCTGCTTTATTATGAGTTGGATAGTTGGGAGAAAAGACAACTATTTGAGCTAAGTATAAAACATTTTGTTTCCACGGGGGCTATTTAAATTACTTTTTATGCAAGATAACTAGCTTAACATTTTTGTAAAGTTGCATATTTTTGGATAGCTAATGTGATGATATTTTAGAAGGATTTTACATTAAGAAAAAAGTTGTCATTATGTCTTTCCACACTGTTTAAAGAAAAATCCATTTAATCTGTTGAAAGATTACTTTCATTTTAAATTGTCATACAGCACATCCAAAAGGTGGTGTCAAAGTCCCCTGCCTGTGAGAAATTAAGAAAGCTGTCCCAGCTTCAAACATTTTTCTCTCCCATTGTCGGAGAGAAAAATGTTTCCTCAACCAGTTCTGAGTAAATTTAACAGAAACATGTGGCTGTGTGGAAGAAGTAATTAACACTTACAATACCTTCAGGAAAGTAACTTCTCTTCTTTTATTTCAAATGACCCAAAATAATTTAGCCATTGCATCGAATAGCACTAGGAAATCACCTTTGCCAGCCCAATTACATTGCACAGAATGGTTTTATAGGCTAGATTGCTGCTAGCAGAGACTTAGTCAAATTTGTCATATTTACTTGGGGTTGGGACAGCATCTTATATTTTTCTTGAAAGGAATTTAAAGCTCTGTGAATAAACATCTACGCTGCATCCACATCAGCGTGGATGTTTGTTTCCCCAGGGACAAAAAGCAACAGCACACTCTATGCAGGAGGTTACCCCAGGGAGGGGTCCAGGAAACTGGGGCCAGCACTTGACCAGCCCCAGTAGCCTTACTTTGGGTCCTGGGTGCCTCCTGGGGTTGCAGCAGCAGTGATCCTGCCATGCAGAACCTGGTCAGTAGCTTCAGCTGACCAGGCTTCAGTTTTGGGCAACACATGCCCACTTTTTTGTTCTTAATTTTTTTTTTTTTTTTGCATGGGTTTTTGGACTCCAGGATTTCCTGAGGTCAAAATCCACCCCACGCTGCTATCTTCCAGTGCAGAGAACAGCTGAATGTGTAGTATGTGGCACTGCAGATGCGTCTGTGGCACCATGCTCATCTGGACACAGCCTTATGGCATGTATTTCCAAAAGCTGGTAGGTGCCTAAATGGAATCTAGGTATACATAATTGACTTTTAAATGGTGTCCTTTTCCAGCTGGACAGAGTGGTGGCAACGAAGTGGTGGTCCCAAGCACAGCTAAATAAGTAGGAACTGGTCTCTAACTTTTTCTTCAGTGCCAAATGTGTACCACTGAGGACATCTGAGGTTTAGGAAGGAAAAAGGATTTGTTAAAGAATGCACATGCGGTAGGGTGATACAAATATGAATTGGAATTCAAAGGTGTATGTGTGGTACGTGAGAGAGGAGCAAAAAGCTAGAGTGGTAGAGGTGATGCTAATCATTTTCTCAGCTATACGGAAGTGTCTTTGAGGCCAGTTGAGAACTTACTTTAGCCAGTCAGGTGGTTTAGATGGATAGTGCACAACTTCGGAAGATAGAAGCACGCATTATCAGAACCAGGGTTCATCTTACCAAATTTTGTTCTGAGAGCAAGGTTCATAAGAAAGAGGGAATAAAACAGCACAATCATTTATACTGTGAACATTATTACCTGTGCAGAATTTTCTTCTACCTTCCTCTTACTTTTTGTATCTGTGTTTGCTTATCCTGCACATGTATTAATCTTCTCATTATGTATACATTTTCCTATTATATGTACATTTAAAAAATGTTGAGCTGTTAATTTCACTAATAACTTGTAGCAAAGAGTGGCATGACTTAAGTGTGTATTTCAGGAAGGAGGGCTATATCTATAAGTATTAAATTTGCTGCATTTCAATATCCTTAACTATCTGCTTATTATTGTACTATGAAAAAGTGAATAGAAGAGCCTGATTTACTTTCTTTATTCATTATTATTTGTATCTCTATTATTATTCTCCTGTTTAAAACACATACCCCTAATCTTTTTAATTCCATTTAGAAATCTTTTCAACCTCTTGTTGCCTAGTGTCTGTTTATTGTTCTCCAATATTCTTTTTGAGACAGGATGACCAGGAATGGAACATTGTAAGCCATCTTATTTATTCACATTTTAATTTCATTTCCCAACACAGTCTTTATTTTCCAAAACATACTTTAATGCTTCTTATCACTGTGTGTTTCTGTGATTATAAGCCAAGAATGTTAATTCAGTATTCAGGTCATAATTTGGATCTCTATAGGGAAAATAGCCCTAGGGTCCATGGTCAACAGTGACATGCAAGGGAAAGGTTGAAGGAAAAAAAAACTGAGGACTTATCCCTCAGCACCTATGACTCTCCTGCCAAGTCTCCTACTGCTGAGGCTGCTGGGATCTTTCAGCTCCCCTTCTTTCCCCTGCCCCTGGGGTATGGAGGCCTGTCCTGCTGTGGCCCAACCAACACACAACCCTTGGTGGGGATTGGGGGGAGGTCCTACTATTTACGAGCCATACAAGCAGGGGGCTTCGGGGCGGGGGGGGGGGCTGCATGTGAAGTGGCACCCCCTGGCCATTCTGAAGTTGGACATGACTGAATTAATGGCACAAAATCCTGGAGGTTCATTACTGCACTGTAGAGGGAATTAGAATTCTTCTTTGGATCTCTGTAGTTACACAGACTCAGATTACTGATTCTTTTGTGAGTACTATTTGTTCTTTGGTCAATGCTGTTCACAAATAATTCCCTCCAGAAAATCCTTGTTCTAGGATAGTAGCACCTTATCCTTCTTAATTAAAAGTCCAGAGTTGAATTTGCCCTGTTCTGCCTGATGTGATTCCTGGAATGTGATTCCTGTTTTCTTCCTTGGGTGGGATGTGGTACTAGTTTACAACACACCATCTATATCCCTTCCCTTTTCTTGACCTCTTTGGATAGGGACAGATATTACACATAAACTGGTGTAAGTGATCAGAAACTGACTTAAACCTGTAACACAACAGATGTTCGGTGCACATAAACAAGTTTGAAAATGGCTGAAACTGGTTTGAGATGAACCTGGTTGAATGTAGTATCAGACTTAGCTGATTTGGGTCAAACCAGTTTATGCAATGTCTGTCCCAGTCCCCTTGCTGGTTTAAGATAAGCAGACTCCCCCAGCATGCTCTCTGGGCTGGGCAGGTGGGTCTCTGCTCCAGAGCATGGCTAGTCCCTCCCCTCTGCTTCCTGCCTGGAGCTTGGCACAGACTTACAGGCATGGCAGCATCTGCCTGGCTTCTCCCTGCCCTACCCCTCCCTCACTGCTCAAGCAGAAATCCCTCCCTCCTTCCCTCCCATCTCCCACAGCAGGGACCCCAGCCCCATGGACCCTAGGTATGTGGCATGCTAGCAAATGCTGAGAGGTGTTTGTGTGTGTGTGTGTGTGTATCCAATTTTACTGGGATGGGAAGACAGAACAGTAACCACTTAGGGCTATTTGGAGCTAATCAACAGGTCAGCTGGTAAGCTGTTTAAGAAGAATTTGAAATAATGGAGGGAGGCTATTGTTTTGCTGATCAGGTGATAAACACTGTTATCAGCCTCCTGCTGCCTTGCCCACCTGTCAGTTTGTTGCAGACAGTATAAAGAAGCAGAGAGAGAGACTGAAAAGCTCCCTATCATCAACAGATGCATGCTCTGCATTCCCCACCCCCACTTGTCTCAGAGTACTGGCAGGGGTCTGGGATCTGACAACACTCCTGCCCCTTCAGCAGCAAGTGGGGAAAAGCCTGGGATGCTGCAGGCAGACGTCCTTAATCAGAGCATCTTGCCAGGGCCTGGCAATGCTCCCCTCAGCTTCATGCTGTGCAAGGGTTGCTCTAGCACCCCTCCCCGCCCCCCACCCCGGCCACTTCTAGCCTGAGTCACTGCAGGCATGTGCCTGAATTTCCTCAGTCCAGAGAGAATGTCTGTGTCCAGTTACAAACCAGTTCAGCCTAGCCTGGTTAGACTAATCTGCGAAGACTGAATCAATTCAGGCTCAGGCTTTTTTAATGTCTTTCCCTAGCCTTTAAGAACGAGTTGACTTACCAATGAAGAGTTGCTATAATTGGGGTCAGAGTACAGTGATGTTCTGGATGATTGGGGCTGACTTTTCTGTTGGGCAGTAGATGAGGAGGACCCTCTGTTTGTCTTGATAGCTCAGTGGGCCAACAGTTTCAGAGCTCTTTTCTTAATTCCAATTCTGTCCTAATACTTGATACTGAAGGGGCACATCTACATGAAATGATTAATGCACAGTAAACTAATTCTACTGTTCATTAGCATGGTAGGCAAAAACCATGCTAATGCACAGTAGAATTAGTCTACTGCACCTTAGCATCACAAAAAATATGTGCCGGTGCTACTGTGCAGTAATGCTGATTATGGCACTGTAATTACAGTGCATTAATGAATGTAATTACCCCAACTGTAGCAGTGACTGGCTCACTAGCTCCAATTGTGAGGTAGATTGGACTCTTGAAACTAAGGCAACAAGGAGAGAAGACAGTCCCGGAAGAAAACTGATTATAACCACATTCAGGGAAGAAACTTAGAACTTAAATTTAGGTTTTGATTGATCAGTGATGTTTAATGCATGAAAAGGGTGAGATTTGATGCTCACTTACGATGCTTGAGTTCTGTTGAATATGCCATAGAGATTCATACACATTCTTGACATTGGTTTCAGCTTCACCATTTTCTGTTTGCCCCATTCTGTCTTTTTTTGTGTGATGTATAATTTTACTCTCTAAGTCACCTTTTATCCAAAAAAAAAAAAAAGACTGTAAGGTGGAGCTGTGTGAGAATAGCTTGTGAGGAGCAACATGATTTTTTGGGCTATCCCTGATTAAAGACTGGCTTCCCAGTGAATTTTCACACACACCTTGTTCCTTCAACTCTTTTGAAGTGAGAACTGAGATCAAGAACAGCAAGTGCCAGGTTCAGCAGAGAACTTTTCACGTTGTTTTGGTAGTGAGAAAGAGGTAGGAGAGGAAGTTGAATTTTTAAACGGTGGCTATTTCAATTAGAGCAGGCAATACAGTGATATTGACTGGGCAAAAAGCATTTCTGAACTGCTGCAAGTTCCTGAATAAATTTTCAGGACAAACAACTTTTTTTCCCCCTAAAGCAGCCACTGGGAGGTCATAGAATCATAGACTCATAGTTAGGGTTGGAAGGGACCTCCAGCCCCCTGCTCAAAGCAGGACTATCCCCAACTAGATCATCTTAGCCAAAGCTTTGATTAGCTGGGTTTTGAAAACCTCCAAGGATGGAGCTTCCACCACTTCTCTGGGTAACCTGTTCTGGTGTTTTACTACCCTCCTAGTGATAAAATTCTTCCTATCTAATCTAAATTTCTCTTGCTGCAACTTGAGGCCATTTCTTCATGTTCTGTCACCCAGCCTACTGACCTTACAATGAAGTATTTTCTATCATCACCAACAAAACAAGGATGTTTAGAGTTATTGCTGGCTTCTCCATCCTTATTTCACCCCACTGGGCACATCTGCACATGTAGGGGCATGCACTTGCAGCAGCAAAAAATGTAGCAGCATTGTACCAGGGGAACACAAAAGAACTACTTTTTGCCACTGTGCATGCCCCTG
This sequence comes from Crocodylus siamensis, assembly GCF_052110815.1. NCBI lineage: Eukaryota > Metazoa > Chordata > Crocodylia > Crocodylidae > Crocodylus > Crocodylus siamensis. The sequence continues at coordinate 212,658,985 of NC_143396.1, forward strand.
CACATGGGCTTTGGTGCAGGGGGAAATGCCCTGCTTTGGAGAAACTGCCATTTCCCTACTTCTTTAGGCTCCTGGTGTGCTGGAGGAGCAGGGAAACATTAGAGAAGGGTGATATCCCAATAGGATCGAGCCTCTGTGCCTGCCAATGCATGCTCCTATGGAGTGTGCCATGCTGGTTTTTATTGCAGTGTTATTTTTTGCTACTGGGAAATCCTGGTGGCAAATTTTGCTCCAACACTGAAAATTTGCAGTGCAGGGCACATTTTAATGTTCCAAGCATGAAGTTTGTGGCACCGCAAAGATGTTTGCAGTACCACATGCTACATATGCCTGCATGTCTGGATTTGGCCATTGAGTAGAAAGATAATCAGAACTCAGTGATTATCTTCTTCCTGTGCACAGTGTGCCATCATATCTCAGGAAGCTGAACTCTCTGGTCACACCCCCACATGCAGGGGCATGTATTTGCAAAGGCTAAAAAATAGCCACTATTTTTTGCAGCAGTACATGCTCCTGCATGCGTGCTTTGTTGTGGGACAAATTGCCTTGCTTCAGGGAAACTGCCCTTTCCCTGCTCCTGGTGTGCCAGAGAAGCCAGAGCACAACTAAGGAGTGGAGATCCTCTGGCCAGCAGCCAGAGCATCTCCCAGGAGGATCAAGCTTCCGTGTTTTTTAGTGCATGCTCTTCTCATGTGTGCTGTCACCTTTTTCTGCACCTTTTTTGTTTGTTTGATGCTACTGACATTTCCTGGTTGCAAAATTTGCCCCTGTGCTGCAATTTTGCACTGGAGAGCACGTTTAACAATCTGGGTTTGTGGTTTGTGGCACTGCAAAGAGGTTTGTGGTGCCATAAATCACATGTGCCTTCATGTCTGACTGCAACCTTTAAGTTTTATTTTGATAAGTTTTGAACATTAAGTATGTTCTTGAGCTTGATTTTAGTCATTTCCTTTAGTTTTTTTAAAAGGAAACCAAAAGAGGAGCCTCAGTTCTAAATTATTTCTGAAATACTTCTACACTAACATTAACTTTTTAAACACCGTGATCTACATCTGGGAGGGCACCATATAAACAGCTATATACAGGAAACCCATGGACCACCATACTTACATCTGCAAATCTGGCAATCACCCTAAATACATTGTAAAAATAGTGATCTACAGTCAGGCCCCTAGATACTACCATATCTGCTCTGAGGAAAGTACTTATGACACTGAAAACTGCCTTTACCCAACATGTACACTCCAGCAGAGAAATAGACTGTATCTTTGAATGAGCCACCCAAATGATCAATGACCTGGAAATGGGGGTGCACAGTGAAATCTCAATTTTTTTAAATGATAAAAAAATATTCAAGGTTGTCAAGCCCCAAACTGATGAACAGGAGTGCAGAAAGATCTTGTCAAACTAAGTAAGCAGGCAAAAAAAAGAAAATTGACAGATGAACTTCTGTGATGACAAGTACAAGATAATGCACTTGGGAAAAAATAACCTCAAATATGCGTACACAATGCTGGGTTCTGAACTGTCTAATACAACTCAGAAAAGAGACTTTGGCATCATTTTAGATTGCTCTCTAAAAATATCAGCTAAACCAAAAAAAACAATAAAATATTGGACATTAACAGAGACTGGGTGAACTGGGAATTCTGGACTCAGCTCCTGGCCATGGCATGTGAGCAGGTGGTGGAGCAGGGAGCAGACTGCAGTTTTGGGCAGGGCAGTGCAGGCCATTGATAATGTTTGCTGGGTGCTGGACACCATCCTGGCCCTGGCCATTGCCTTCACATTGTCTGCTGCTGAGCACCTGATCCTAGCCCCATCTGCCCCCTTGGCAGCTACATGCCACTCAGCAGCAGGGCCCACCCCAGGCCTGGGTGGAGGTCCGGTGCTGCCACCCAGCAACGCAGCCTGGACCTATGCCTACTGTTTGCCTTGGCTCCACATGGGTGTGGAGCCAGAGGTACTTGCAGCAGATCCAGGACTGCATGCTGGCCCTGCTGGCCCTGGACACCTGCTGCTGGAGGGGGAGCCATCTGTGAGAGGGCACCACCGGCCACCATCACCCCTGGGTGAGTCCCCAGTTTGCTGTACTCACCATAGTGTATACACTCATGGGAGAATTGCCATAGTCCATGGTGCCAGCTGCAGGTCTGGCACCCCTGGCATGAAGCATCCACTATGCAATAAGGCTGGCAGGGCAGAGTTATAGATCATCCAGGTCTTGTGGGCACTGTCCTCCCAGCTGGCACTCAGGTTTGTGAAGGTGCCAAAGTGGTCAACAAAGGCCTGGATCACAACTAAGTGAAAGCCCCTCCAGCTAGAGTAAAGGTGGTCCCTGTTGGGTAGGCAGGTAACAGAGATGTAGGTCCAATCCAGGGCCCCAATGCACTGTGAGAAGACCAGGACATGGAACCCCACCACCACCACCAGTGGGCTGTGTACATGGAGCATTGTGTGCCCCAATGTGTCCTGGAGGGTGCCACACACCTCCAGGATGGCTTCCTTAGTAGTGGTCTTGCCCACCCCAAAGAGATGGTCCACATAGCAGAGGCTGGTGGGCATGGCCAGCATGATCAAAGCAAGGGCCAACAGGGAGGGCCGAATGCATGTTGCTGTCCTACCACTCCTGGTTTGGGCAGGAGGTTCTGGAAGATGGTCTGGGTTATCTGAAATGTCTCCAGCCTTTGCGTCTCATCCCAGGTATGCGGCCACATTTCTGCATGTGTGTTTTTTTCTACTTCTTCCCCCGCATCCCAATCCTCCCCAACTAACAAATATCACATTGATAGATCTGCAGTCTTGAGAGTGTGGCCTGCTGCAACTGGAGGAGAACTCCTCCAGAGAGATGTTCTGACACCTGGCTAGAGTGTATCTATGGCTGCCCTGGGCCCCTACTGCCCCAGCACACTGCCTCAGCATGCTGGGGTAAACAGGAGTGGGGCAAGGCTGCAGCAGTGACCCCAACCCAGGCACTGTCCCAGGTAAGCAGGGACCTGGGGGTGTGGGGGAACTGGGGATGTGGAGGGAATGTGGGTTGAGGGACTGTGGTGGTAGGGGGGACTACATATGGGTGGGGGGGGACTGTGTATGTGGGAGGACTGTGGGAGGGGTGGGGGGGGACCTCTCAGGAGGGGTGGGTCCCTTGCCCACCCCACACATGGTGTACAACCCTCTTTTCCCCCGCAGCAGCAGCAGCAGCTGTTCAGGCACTCAGGGCCTGTTACTGGCACAGCCCCCACCATGGCACAGCATGGCTTTAGCCGCCTGGGACCCAAGACCACCTGTAACAGATGGCATGGACCTCACCCTGCTCAGCCCAGCCAGGGGGAATGCACCTTTGAGCAGGACCAGGCTGCTCTTGCTGTTACCCAGGGCCCCTGGCATTGCAGGCTGGGCTGCATCCTGCCTCCATGGAGCTGGCCTGGCCTGGGGGGCATGCAGGTCACATGGAGGCAGGACCCAGCCAGGCCCAAGGGTGTGCATCCCCTATGTGAGGTGCCAGGACCCCAGGTGACAGCAAGAGTGGCCCAGTTTTGTCCAAGGTTGTGTGAGTGGGTTGGGCTAGCATGACCACCCAGTCTTTATTAATATATGGCAGTGATGGTGCCAGGTCCAAGGTGGCCAGAGCTGCACCATACTGCTGGTATGTGGGCTATGAGCTCTGGGATGTCCACTGCTGCTGCAGGAGGGACTGTGCATCATGCAGGGGGGTGGGCAGAGGACCCACCCCTCCCAAGCAGTCTCACACAACCACCCACAGTCCCCCCTATACAATCCTCCCTACCTTCACATTCCCCCCACTCCCATACAGTTCTCCCACACCCCAACCACAAACCCTGTACCCCCAAACCACCCCAAACCCCCACTACCCTCCTGAACCACTGCACAGGCCCCCTACAAGCCTAACCCCCACAAACCATGCACCCATCCCTACAGCTACCCACAAAACCCCACAATCCCCCCACAACCCCTCCACACCTTCCCACCCAAACCCTACATAACCCGCAACAGCTTGTGCCCTGTGTACCTAGCCACCAAACAGGTTGGGACAGGACCTGCTGACAGGAGCCACAGTTTCATGAGCAACTACCACACTGCACCTGTGTCCTGTGCCCACACTAGTACTGGGACATGTGGCCCCAAGAACCACTTGGGTGTGTGATGGGCTGGGGGAAAGAGCTGGAGGTGGCATAAGGGTGGTGTGTGTGTGAGAAGGAGAGATAGGGATTTGGGGAAGGGGAGCGCTGCAGCTAGGAGAGGCCACCAGTGTCAGGTTTAGAGCCCCGTTGCCCCCCTAAAGCAGCCTGTGCCAGCTTGGAAGGGAAGGGGCTTGCCTCAGTCCCTGAGCCCCAGTTGAGGGCTTCTTAGGAATGGCATGGGGATCATTGGGGCCTGAGCACAGGTGCAGGGAGCAGAACATCAAAGGCTGGAACTGCTCAGAGCCACAAAGCAGCAGTTGGGACAGCTGCAGCTGAGCTCATGTCCTGATGCTGGGACAGAGCTGCAGCTGGGAGGGAGCTAGTAAGGGCAGGGAGGGACTGTGGGTCAGAAGTCACAGCTGTAGGGGCTGTGGGTTGGGGGTGAGAGGCAAAGGCACTGGCATATCAGTGTTGCTCAGTGCTTCACATCCTGGTGAGTGAATGGGATAGAGGGAGCTCTGATGTTTCTATGGTAAAAAAAAAAGTAATGTCAAAGTGTATAGATATTAGGCCTGCATGAAGTGGCTAGTATTCACTTCAGATTCAGATGTGGCTGATTGAGGGGACAGTGATTCGATTCGGTGATTTAAATCACTGTCCCAAATTGATTTGGCTGAATCTGATTCAGAGATTCAGCTGCTGCCAAACCACCAAATCTCCAAATCACCTAGGCCCCATTCCCTGCCCACTTTTCCAGCCCCAGCAATGGCTGCCCCACCCACCCCATCTCCCAGCATTTGTAAAAAAGAAAAAAGTTGTGATTCACTGGGTGCTGCTATGCAGGGGGGCAATCCCTGCTGCCCCCCCACTGCCCCATGCTGTGTGGGGGGCTCTGCATAAGCTCCCTGCCCTCCCACTGTCCCTCCCCCCCATGGTTGCTCCCACCCACTATGGCTCCAGCCCTTTAAGAAAAAAAAAATCCCCAACTCACTGAGAGCCGCAGGGTGGGGGAGGAGGGTGATCCCCGCTGTCCCCTACTGCCCCATGCCATGTAGGGGGTTCTTCCATGATCCCCCCCCACTCCCCTAGTTCCACCCTGTGGCTGCCCCACCCACCCCATCTCCAGCCCTTTAAGAAAAAAAAACAAAACCCCAAGCCCCCGGACTCACCATTCCTTCCACATGGGGGGAGGAGATCCCCACTGCCCCATACCACATGGCCACATGGGGAGGCTCTGTATGAGCTGCCCAAATCCCGAGGCCACTGCAAGAGTGATTTTCTCGTTTGTTTTTTTTTAAAGGGCCTGAGCTGGGGTGGGCGCAGTAGCCATGGGGGAGCTGGTGGAGTGAGGGGGGGCTTGTGGGCTCATGGCAGAACCTCCCATGCAACATGGGGCATTGGGAGGCAGGAGGAATTGCCCCCCCCACCTGGCAACACCCTGTGAGTGGGGCTTTTGTTTAAAGCACTGGGAGCTGAGGCAGGCAGGGCAGCCATGGCAGGAGCTGGGGGAGTGGGTGGGGGTATGGGGTCTGGCAGGGGTCCCCCCATGGTCCCCTGCCCTCTCCTCCATCCCCCTCTTCTGCCCCCTACTTGCCAGCTCTGAGGCCGGCTGCAGCTCCCTACTACAGCCCCCAGGGACTATCCAAATCATTGAAAAGATTTGGAGATCTTTGAATCAATTCAGACCTTTTAATTGGTCACCTGATTCAGTTTGGATTCAGAGATTCAGCCACTGAATTGGGCCGAATTTCCTCTGAATTGAATGAGCACCCAAAGCTTCGCACAGCCCTAATAGATATTTAGAATTTCATTTTATAATGATGATAGAGGCACTGGTAAGCTTCCAAAATGCTTTAAAATTGTAAATATGTCAATAAAATATTACCCGACAACATGGAGAGGGTCCAGAGGAGGGCCACTCGCATGATCAGGGGACAGCAAGGCAGGCCCTATCCGGAGAGGCTGCGGGACCTGAACCTGTTCAGCCTCCAAAAGAGAAGGCTGAGGGGGGATCTTGTGGCCTGTTATAAACTAGTCAGGGGCAACCAGCAGGCATTGGGGGTGTCCCTGTTCCCCCAAGCACTGCCAGGAGTGACCAGGAATAATGGTCACAAGCTGGCGGAGGGTAGATTTAGGCTGGATATCAGGAGGCGCTACTTCACAGTCAGGGCGGCTAGGATCTGGAACCAACTTCCAAGAGAAGTGGTGCAGGCTCCTACCCTGGGGGTTTTTAAGAGGAGGCTAGATGAACACCTTGCTGGGGTTGTTTGACCCCAGTACTCTTTCCTGTCATGGCAGGGGGTCGGACTAGATGATCTACTCAGGTCCCTTCCAACCCTAAAAACTATGAAACTATGAAACTGATCTCCCTATATATAGTGGTGTTTCATTTTAATAGTAGAAGAACACAGATTTTGGGTATTTTTATGAGAGTATTTGGATATCTTATCAGACAATTTGCAATTTTTAAACAGGGAACACCAGGATCTCTGCTGGTGAGATCTGGGGAAAGTTGCCTGCCCAGGGCCAGCACCAGGGAACTCAGCTGGAGGGCAGATGAGGTGGCTGACTTGGCCATTTGGGGCCAAGAGGACATGCTTTGACAGTTCAAAGTGGGCCACTGCAATGAGCACATCTTCTGGGTGACAGCTGCCCAGATAGTACAGTGGGGGCACCAAAAGACACGACAGCAGTGCTGCCTGAAGGCCAACTGTGCAGCCACGGCCCAGTGGCAGCTGCAGGAGGTGCAGGAGGCCCTGCTGCAATGCCTATAACAGAGCTCAGGTGACCATGCAGTCCCTGTCTGGGTCTGGCTGATGTGCAGCCATGGGGCTGCAGGTGGCAACAGGTCACAGCCAGGCAGCAGCCCCCACTGCCAGACTGCTGCAGTGGATAGAGGGTGCAGGGGCCTCTCTAAATCAGGGCACCTTCAGCTGTCCAGCTGGAACAAGGGGCTAGTGTCCCCAGCTACCAAATGGCTGGGCCTCAGAAGCTCCTGAAAGCAAGTAGTCCTGAATTGCTTGCCAGGGCAGCTTTTTATACTGCAGGGGCCACCACAGGTGCTGGCCCCATACTCCAGATTCCCCTGGCTGCAGATCCAGGAAAAGCTGGGCGAGGTCAGTTTGGCCCAAGTGGCACAATTTGCCCCACACCAAAGTGCATGTTCAGGCATGTGTGCTGAGGCACAAATCTCCAGCATCAATTTGTGCTGTTGCTATTTCAGCTGCTGCAAGTGCACATGCCTGCATGTGTGGATGTGCCCAAAGAGTCAGATGAAGTGTCTTCTGTTCCTGGTAATGCAAAGGGAACTTGGAGCAGCACAAAATGTATATTAACAGTGGGCACATCTACACATGCACTTTAATGCACAGTAGCCTATTCTACTATGCATTACAGTGGCATGTAAAAACCTGCGCTAATAGGCTACTGCACAATAAGTATCCCCTGATACAGCCTAAGGTGCATTTATTTAGTACCTCATATTGGAGTTACTAAATGTAATGTGCATTAGGAAAAGTGGATTAATGCACCCACAGAGCAGTGAAGAGAGAAAAGAAAGTACAGGGTTTACAATAAATCAGAACATCTTTTTACTGTAAGAATCGCAAGGCATTTTCACAGTGCCAAGGGATAAAAGGTGATTGGAGTAGAACAATTGATTGAAGTGTTGATATGGAAGTATGTATTTTCTAGATATTACTTCTTATATATAAGATGCTACTTCATACAAGACTACACATAGAAATAATGTGTGTGCTACAAGCACATTTATTGGGGGATAGGTTAAAAAAGTTTCTGTGCATAAATAAATTAAGGACAAATTGTTTTGAGATAAAATCCTATCTGGGGACTCATGCAGTCAATTCAGTTAAAAGTAAACACCACAGTACATAAAGAAATGGAAAGCAAGAAGCAGAGAAAGATCTTGTAGTCTTGTATGAAGTTGCATCTTATATATAAGAAGTCAAAAGGACTAGTCATGGTCAGAAGGTAGTCAACCAGGAAAGAGCCTTAGTTACCCATGAACACTCAGATATGAAGTTTTAAGTGGAAATGAGAAAGCTGCTTGTAATGGGCATTCAATCCTGAGTCATCACTAGCAGTTTTGGGAGTGTTAGAATCTGTATATGGTGCAGATCCAAGAACCAATAATTTGTTGGTATAAGAATGATTTTTTTAAGTGTTCAAGGGTGTTGGGGTGTTGGAAGAGAGGCCTATAGTTTTGGTGCAGTGGTCATATACATGCACTATTTATGGGGAGTGGAAAATAACTCCAGTTTCAAAGATATTAGCATTTTTTAGGTTCGAAGTGTCACTATGCTGAGATCAATAGACCACAGCAGTAAAAGATAAGGAAGGATCTATTTAATAAGGCAGTAATATTGTTTCCCTCTTTCTGGAAATTTTAAACGTTTGGCTATAGTAACCAGTGAAACATCCAGAATGTAAATATATACACATATATACAAATGATCAGGAGGTAGATGATAAGGTAAAGTGACGGACTTTTAAGGGGCATTTTCATTTAAAAGAATTTTCCCTTTTACAGTTTTAAAGGGGAATAGAACAATTGATTGAACATTTGAAGTGTAAGTATGTAATTCAACATGTTCTGTTCCCTAATTATTGCTTCAGAAAACAATTACTGATTGGGATTAATTTCTTCTTTTGTGTCCTTATGTGACAAGGTAACTAGCAGAATTTTCAGATTAGTTGGAATATGACACAGCCACACAGCGAGTGTTTCTAATATGGCCTCTAACTTACAACCTCTGGGCTGTACAGTTGTGCACTTTGGCATCCATACCACTCCAGCCTCCACTGGAATTGTTGGAAACTAAGTATCTGTGTACTAATAAAACAGTTCCAAGTAGAAAAATGGAGTCATCCTTAAGGAACAAGAATAATTTTGGGAATATTATGTATTCCAGATAGTATGGTGGGCAGTGATCAATCAGATCCTGATAACATTTCTGTGTTTCTTTAAAAACATCTGCATAGGTGAGAGATTATGTGGCATTTTTTTCACAATCCTGTGCTTTTGAGAAACCATCACAGCTGACTGCAGTCTGAGGGGAAAATATGTATCAGAGTTTTCCAGGAAGTAAAAGAGGAGACGATTCAAAGAGAAGTGAAATACTTGAATAACCTATGTAAAGGGTCTTAGGATAAAATATGAGATTTGGAAGATGGAAAGAAAAAGAATGCTGTTGGATATGGTAATGTTTTGTGAGCCTCATCTGGCCTGTTAAAGAACGTTCCAAAGTACCACAAACCACTTTTAGGGATAAACTATTTCTTCTTTATCCAGCAATATTTTTTAATTGCATGGGAGGTTTTCTAACTTTGGCAGATGAAGAATGGGATTTATTTATGGGACCAGTAGGAGACGATGGAGGTTTGCACAGTCAGCTCATCTTTCCATGTGCAGCCAGGTTAACAGGAGAATTTTGTCAAAGGTTGAGTGATACCTGATCTTTGGCCTTTCACAGATTTTCAAAGCTCTCTAGAGTAGAGGCATATTATAAACTTCCTTTCTGAAGGCCTCTGAGGATGTGTTGTTTTTTTTTTTTTAAGGAAATGGGAGATTTGGATTACAGTAAGAATTGGAGGCTTATTGACCTAACTGAACCTGGATTAGAAAACTGAGATTCCTTTTTATCCCAGAGACAAGGAAGATATTGTATTTGATCTGATTTACTCAAAGTCTGCATAATGTCTGATACCCCATATACTTTGCAGAAGGTGTTTGATATCTGTTGGTCAGAGCTGCAGCCCTTTTTGCCTTAGTCTTCTAACAGACTGTCTCAGTGTTTCATAGTCTTTTTGTCTTAGTATTTTCATAGACTGAACCTAACATGTTCTTGGTATTGACTCGATGTTGTATTTTCCAGTGGTTTATTAGCCAACTACAGGACTTCTATGTTTAGACACTTTGCATCTTTAGTGTATGGATTGATAGGAGATGCAATAAGTACTGAAGAAAGGCTGTCCTGCAAATCCATGTTTTTAGTATTTTCTCTGGGAAAAGACAAGAACAGAACACCACCTGTCTCCAATCTCTCAAGCCTGATCCTCAAAGAGAATTTACAAGCACTTTTCATAGACAAGCCTATGAACTGCACTTCATCCTACCTCCTAGATAGTAGGTATAGAAACTCATGGACTCAATATTGACATTGGAATTCTGGCACTGTGACCTGCCAGACAAGCATTTGAGATAAAGTGTCATAAAAGGATACTGAATGTTTCTTAGACCCCCTGAAAGGTCTCATAGATGGGTCATCAGTTAGATTGGAACAAAACCTGAATTTAAATACTTTGGGCATAGTCTAAGAATAGAAAGAAATTACTTAGAAAAGGATAACAGAAAGCTGTGTGTCAGGGAAGACAAAGAACCAAGGAAGTGATTGCATGAAGACATGAAAGGCTATCTTCTATATAAATACAGTAGCAAGGCTGACAAACCAAGTGGAGAGTATCTGTCCATCATGTCCCTGGTTTTTTATATTTTTAAAATTTAAATATTTAAATAGCTGCATACTCACCAGATCTGCATGAGAAGGAGCAATGATGACAGAAAAGCAATTCTGATTACTGTATGAGATCCATGAAGTCAGGAGCCAGACAAGAATTATCGGGAAAAGGATTTGTCTACAGTCCACCAAATGAAGCAAAGAAATAAGTCATTTTTGGTTCCAGAATTACTTTCCATGCTGACTAAACAAGTGAACCAACTGGTAAGCATGACATGAAGAAGGGCTTGATAACATACCACCTGACAGAGGAAAGCTGAATAGGCTAGAGAAAGAAAGGATTATCAAGCAATGTAAATGGAAACTGAATATAAACAACAATGACTAGAATTTGTAATATGTACTAGCTGTTTAGACTATTAATACTACTCTCTTTTCATGGAATTGGACACACTGTAAGAAAATCACATATGTGAAAAGGATATTGAATAACTTTTAAACAATGTTATCTGGAAACCAAGTACCTCTCTCATCTTATCTTTTCTATTTTTTCAGTAATATGTGCTTTGCTTTCAACTTGCTGAAGTCCTGACTTAATATAATACTTAAGTATAGACATAACTTTTAAACACATCCAATGTCCTAAGGGACTACTTAAAGTAAATCCCAGTATGGCAGCATTAAAGGAAAAAGAATGAAAGTGACTCAAAAATTAGGTTAGTTTTATCTGGGGCTACAAAATGATAAAATACCTTAATGATAATCAAATGGGTATTGCACCTTGTCATGCCAGTGAGAGCTAAGATTGGAAAATCTCCAGTGTGGTCTTGCAATTTAAGGTACTAAAGCAGGGGCAGGCAAAATATGGCCTGAAGGGCCGACTCAGCCTGCAGAGGGTCTTTGAACCAGGCTGTGGCAGTTTCCTTGGTCCTGCCTGGCCCAGGTGCCATACAGTCTGTGGCTCATCCTGCCACCCCAAGGCACAGAACAGGCCTTGGGCAGCTCCACTGCTGGACTCCATTTTTAGGTAACTCAGGCAGTGGTGGCTCCTTTCAGCTACCACTGCCGCCAGCCCTGCCTTCATGGAGACTTGTAGGGACTTGGGCACACAGCCTTGGAGAGACCCACGCCTGCTCTGGACACACCCCAACTGGAGTGGACCAGGTCTGGACCAGCTGGGACCCACATGCACAACCAGCCCCTTTTTATTCTGCTGAGCTAAAAATTAATTCAAAGTAAAGGTTTTTATATTTGTTGCACCCATGAGTCATATACAATTAACAACTGTAAGGACTATAAAATTGGTCGTAAAGAACTAAATATGAGCTACCCCTGGATTAAAATAGCTGACCAAGGCTAGCTGAAAAGCTTGGCGCTTGGTTAAATAGGATTGACAGAGCTCTACTGAAACCTTCTCAAAAATCCATATTGTTTAATACCAATGACATATCCAGACTCATTAATTTAGCAAATCACACAGACATTAAGGTAACCTTCTCCTTTCTTGATTCTAATATTTTTAAAATCATCAAAGAATGGTTCTGTCTGCCATCATGTACCTGTGATGGTCTATTATGTTCTAGGAAGTGAGATGGAAGATTGGATTTAATGAAATTCACTGGTCTTAGTCCCTCAATATAGGCAAGGAGATTACACAAAACAGCCCAGTTGTCTAATGAAACAATTTATCAGATAGCATTAGAAGGGGGAATTGAGGGAGAATAAAAGAATCTATGTATTTCTGCTGAGGGAAGATGAACTATCTACCTAACATCAGAGAGCCTGGTGTAATTTTAACAATGGGTCTGGTGTAACTTTAATACCACAAAGGATTCTAGGGGATACTTAAGGCATTCTCAACAAGTAGGAGATTCCTGACTTCATGTAATTGGAGGCAAAACTGATTACTTAAATGAACTAAATGTGTCTTTGTAGTACACGGAACACTTAAATAATCAAATAAGTAACAACTCGATTCAAAATCAACAGGTAAATTCAGAAAGCCAGATTATGTTAGCACTTAAGTAATGGGCCAGTGTTTATCCAACAGTGCAATTTACTGGATATGGGTAAGAGAAATTGCAGATAGTATGCCACAGAATATGGAACCTTGTCTCAGATATCACAACAGGATATTTGCACCATAGTGCAGGAAGCCCACATTAACTGACATAAAAAATGTGCAACATCTTCAGTCATAAGGTAAAAAAACCCAAAAACAACAACCAAAAATGGACTGTTAAGAACACTTTAGAGACAAAAGTAGGATTCTTCAGAAACCAGATCAATTTTTTGTCAAATAATTTTTTTTATTAATTTTTCTTTGTTGATTGATATTGGTTTGAAAAACCTTCATAAAAATCAAAATCTGTCACCTCAGATTGAAACCTTATAGAATCATAGAATCATAGAAGTAGGGTCGGAAGGGACCTTGTAGATCTTCAAGCCCGACCCCCCGCCTGGGTGGGAGAAAAGACTGGACTCAAATGAGTCCAGCCAGGTAATCATCAAGCCTCTTCTTAAAGATCCCCAGGGTAGGAGCCAGCACCACTTCCCTAGGAAGTTGGTTCCAGCTCCTAGCCACCCTGACTGTGAAGTAGTTCTTGCGGATGTCTAATCTAAACCAACTCTCTAATAACTTGTGTCCATTCTTCCTTGTCATGCCAGGGGGCAGTAGGGGAAACAGTGTCTCCCCCAAACCCTTCTGGTCCCCCCTAGTGAGTATACAGATGGTCACCAGGTCCCCCCTCAGCCTTCTCTTGTGAAGGCTGAACAGGTTTAGGTCCTGCAGTCTTTCATTGTAGGGTCTGCCCTGTAGTTCCCGGATCATGCGGGTGGCCCTCCTCTGGACCCTCTCAATGTTGTCCACATCCCTCCTGAAATGGGGTGCCCAGAACTGGACGCAATACTTCAGCTGTGGCCTGACCACCATCACATAGAGGGGGAGGATGACCTCCCTGGCTCTACTTGAGATGCACCTGTGGATGCACAACAAGGTCTGGTTAGCCTTGCCAACCGTGACCTTGTATTGTCGACCCATGTTCCTCTTGGAGTCAATAATGACTCCAAGATCCCTTTCCACCTCCGTGCTTTCAAGAAGGGAGTTTCCCATTCTGTAAGTGTGCTGCTGGTTTCTACTGCCTAAGTGCAGCACCCTGTACTTGTCAGTATTGAAATGCATCCTGTTTATGTTAGCTCACTCCTGTAACCTATCCAGATCTTGTTGCGGTCTTTTCCTCCTTACTAGCATGGTCACCTCACCCCAAATTTTGGTATCATCAGCGAATTTAAACAGGGTGCAATTCACCCCGTTGTCCAAATCGCTGAGCTGGACAGAAATTGAACAGCACAAGCCCCAGGACCGAGCCCTGGGGGACTCTGCTGCCCACTTCCCCCTTGGTCAAACATGACCTGTCCACCACCACCCTCTGAGTATGACCCTTCAGCCAGTCTGCAATCCATCTGACTGTGTAGGCATCAATGCCACAGCCGCATAGTTTTTTAAGGAGGATGGGGTGGGAGACGGTGTCAAAGGCCTTGCTGAGGTCTAGAAAGACTACGTCCACGGCAACACCTGCATCCATTGCCTTTGTGACCTGATCATAAAAGGCAATCAGGTTGGTCTGACAGGACCTGCCCCTGATGAAACTGTGCTGGTTGCCCTTAAGCATCATCCCTGAAGCCGGCCCATCACAGATGTGCTCCTTGTGGATCTTCTCAAAGAGTTTCCCAAGGATAGAGGTAAGACTGACGGGCCTATAGTTGCCCGGGTCCTCGCTCTTCCCTTTTTTGAAGATGGGGACCACGTTAGCCATCTTCCAGTCATCTGGCACCTGGCCGGAGCACCATGAGCACTCGTAAAGCCGTGCCAAGGGCCCTGCAATAACCCCAGCTAGCTCCCTCAAAACCCTGGGGTGGAGAGCATCTGGACCCGCTGACTTGAACACGTCCAGCCCCTCCAGAAGCTCTCTAACCCGGTCCTCCCCAACCTGAGGTCTGGAGGCATTCCCCTCAAGTCCGTCTGGCATCACAGTGGGGCAGTCCTGGTCTCTGCACAAGAAAATGGAGGTGAAGAACTGGTTAAAGAGTTCTGCTTTCTCCTCTGGCGCAACCACCAGATTGCCCAGAGTACTTTGCAGGTCCCCCCCATTACCCGGTACCTTCTTCATCCTCCCTACATATTTGAAAAAGGAATTTTTATTATCCTTGATCTTGGACGCTAGTCCTAGCTCTATGTCCACCTTAGCTTTCCTGACAGCCCCCCTATAGGCCTGAGCAGAGGAGGTATACTCCTCTTTGGAGATAGCACCCCACTTCCACCGGGTGTACGCTGCCTTTTTGGCAAGCAGGCATTCCCGGACATCCTTGGTGAGCTGGGGGGCTTTCGGGTACTCTTGCCCCCCTTGCTTCTTGTTGGGAGGGACTCCCCTTGGGCCCTGAGTATTGTTTACTTAAGGAACAAGCACTTGTCCTGGACACTGAGTTCCCCTGCCCTCACAGACCCCAGCGCCTCCCCCACTAGTCTCCTCAGCTTGTTGAAGTTGGCCCTCCTAAAGTCTAGGGTTACTGTCTTGCTGCAGGCCCTTGACACCCTGCGCTGGATGGTGAATTCCAGCAAGTGATGATCGCTATCGCCCAGGTGGTCAAGAACCTGGAGGCCCCTTACCAGGTCATCGCCTGTGGCCAGGACCAGGTCCAACAGGGCATTTCCTCTGGTGGGACTGTGCACCTCCTGGATTAAGTGGGGGTCCTCTATCTCAGGTAGGAACCTCCTGGAATGGTCTGACCTGGCAGACTTTTTCTCCCAGCAGATGTCCGGGTAATTAAAATCACCCATGACAACTACATCCCTTGCCTTAAGTGCCTCTGCAAACTGGCCCGAAAATTCCCGGTCCAGCTCCTCCCCTTGGTTGGGGGGTCTATAGTAGACCCACACTGTCAAATTGCTCTCCCCACTGTAACCTTGAATCTTAACCCAGAGCACTTCAGCCTGCCCTTCATCTGACCCCATTCTACTGGCAGAGGATGTGTAGTGCTCCCTGACATAAAGTGCCACACCCCCACCCTTCTTTCCTTCTCTATTCTGCCTGTAAAGCCTATAGCCCCTAATGCTAACTGCCCAGTCATGGGACGAATCCCACCACGTTTCTGTTAGCCCTATGACATCTGGGTTTGAACTAGCTATTCTGAGGGTGAGTTCCTCCTGTTTATTCCCCATACTGCGAGCATTGGTATATAGGCATTTAAGGCCATGCAAGACTGTGTGTGCCATCCACCATTTAGGGAGAGGGTCTGGACTCCCATTTCTTACTTTAGCACTCCTTGCCTTTGTCACCTGTCATGCTCGGATGGCGTCTCCTTGTCTTCCTGCCACCCCCTCCCCCAGCGAAATAGTTTAATGCTCACCATAGGAGATCAGCCAACCTGGAAGAGAAGACACGCTTGCCTTTAGGAGAGAGATGAAGCCCATCCCATCCCAGCAAGTCCCCTGCCCAAAAGCATGGGTCATTATCAAGGAACCCAAAGCCTGCCTGGCAGCACCAGCTGCGTAAGTGCCGGTTGACCATGCCAATGCAGGCCTCGTATCTCCATCCCTGCCTACTCACCGGAAGAAGAGAGGAAAATACCACCTGCACCCCTGTTTCCTTCAGCTTGTCTCCCAGAGCCTTGAAATCCTTCATAATGCGGTCAGGGTTGCCCCTGGCCGCGTCGTTCGTACCCACATGGATGACAACCATGGGGTACTGGTTTGCAGGTCGGATGTAGGCCAGGATCCTTTCTGTAATGTCCCTGACCCGAGCCCCAGGCATGAAGCAGACCTGTCATGACCAGGGGTCGGGCCGGCAGATGGGACCTTCCAGTCCTCATAGGATGGAGTCTCTGATGACCAGGACCCAGTGTTTCTTCCTTCTGGTGTTCACTCTCTGTCCATTCTCTGTTGTGTGGGGAGTGGCAGCATCCCTGCCAGAGGTCATTCCACCGTCCTCCTCCGTCACAGCTGCCAGGGCATCAAACCTATTCCTCAGCTGAACCTGGGGAGCTTCCACCGCTCTAGGCCTCGCAGCTCTGGATTTTGGCACCTTCTTCCACTCCTGCATTGGATGTGTCTCCTGTGGGGACTGTACAGTGGGTGACTGGGCCTGCAGAGAATAGAAATAGGCATAAATTTCATCCTCTGCATCCCTGATCCCCCTCAGCCTGCTCACTGCAGCCTGGAGCTCACTTACCTGCTTCTCCAAGGCCCTAAGTCATGCCCAGGAGGGACAGGCAAGGAGACCTCCAGGCCCGCCCCCCCCCGGGCAGCTACATCGCGCCCGCCTTACATGAACGCCGGCGCAAATTCCGGCGCGCCCTTACAGAGCGCGCCTGTTTGCGTGCACTGTTCCTGCGCACTGCCCACACGCAGCTCAGGAGCGTGGCTCCCTGTCGGGTGGGCTAAGAGAGCTCCAGAGGGCTTCCCCTCCGGATCTGCCTCAGCTGTGCCGCACCCTCTGCCCCACTTACCTTAATAGGTACAACCTTAGTTTCCTTTTTTGGCTTTCCTATTGGAGTAAGATGGAAGTGGCATATTTATAATGAAAGGCTCCTTGGAATATTTGACCTATCAAGAAGTACATTGCCAAATTATTTAGCAGGCAGGCACTATTATAGCCTGTTGATATATTACATATATTTGATATGAAAATCTGTCATATCTGCCAAATATAATTAACCATTATGAAAATTCAGCATGAGACTTAACTAAAAAAAATTATTAGCCTACTAGAATCTTTTTGCTTTTATTATAACATCACTTTCTTGGACTATTGGGTTGGATGGCCCAGCTGAGGTTTTTGGACAAATAATGTGAAAGGATACCTTTTGAAGGTTCTAATGTAGCCGTTAAAATTACCTTTCCTGAATTACTATGCATTCATAAATGTTTTCTGGCACAAATAGTATCACGCAGAGGTGTAAATACTTGAATTCGCCTATTAATTAGAGAAAGAATCACCATTACTTGTTTCTGTTTGTATGCACAAACTTATTTCACACCCACTTATTTGTGATCACCAAACTTCAGAAACAAAAATGTAATGGATCTCATGCAACATCTAGAATAGATTAAATAGAATATTTCCAAGATGATTAAATGAACCTGTTCCCTATTAGAATCTGTGGAATTTCTCCCAGAATAGGAAGGAAGATAAAATGCTTTAATCAGCATTAGTAATCTATATTGTAGCTGTATCTTCAGTCGGTGAAATGAATTACTCAGATGGCTGCCCAAAATTATATTAATATATGTAATGTGATGAGAGGCCAAAATCAAGGCTTATTAACTATCTCTATGATTAAACTTATTGTTGGATAGATTAAAAAAAATCATCACCTAAAGCCATTGTCACTCAGCCACTGTCTGGAATCATTTAAGGCAAGGAAGTAAGCCATAAAAATATCAATCTTGACTGCACTGATTTAAAGAAAAGGTAAAGAACTTCCAAGACGTGGTATCAGAAAGAGTCTGTATCTTTGGAATTCAGAATCTTTGGTGGGGGTTGTTAGGGATAAAGAAGCCTATCTGTGTGAGAACCCTATTTATATTCCACTGCGTACCAGATGAATGAATGCTATTACCCACAGGAACAATAGAGAAGCAGCAGAAGACTTTAAATAGAGCTCCCCTGCTCTGCCCCACAATAGGCTCAGGAAGTAACAGGGATAGAGCTGCAATAGAAAAGATTTCTTTTGGCAAGAGTGATATATTCAAATTACATTCAGTGATTTAGCCTTAGCAAAATCCAGTACAAATATATCATTCATGAAGCCAGTTAATAAGTACTTTCAGATGAACAACTGTAAAATAAAATGAAAGAAAATGAGATCATAGCAGATACTTCTGGGACATGAATTCTCCATGAATATTCAAAATGTATTGCAATGTGTTTGTATTAGAGAAGGCAAAGTCAAAGAAGTGTGCCCTACACTTGAACTTAGTAGTGAGTGTGCATGTCCTGGCCTTTAATTTCAGTTAGAATATCATTACTCAGTCTACAAGTAGCCTCTTGTGGAAGGGATCATTGCAGAGTTCTGTACCAGCTGGAGCTTGGTAAGGGCTAATTTCTTCATGGGTAGATATAGATATTGATTGATGTAGTGCAGGCAGAGAGTGACGAAACCTTGTAGATGTGGTGCCAGGTCAGAATGAGAATGACACTTCTGGTCAGCTGGAAAGAGTAGGAAATACTACCTGCAGATGCTGGTGTGTGAGGGCCTGGCATCATTAAGGAACTCAAGAGTATGCCTAATAGACAAAAGACAGCTAGAACTGCCCATTTATGGGCTTGTACCTTCAACCAAAGGAGAGTACATTCTTTAAGTACTTTCCCATAACAGCCAGCATAACCATGCAAAACTAAGGAAGTGATACTCCTGCTGTATTCTGCACTGGTGAGACTATAGCTGGAGTAGTGGGTCCAGTTCTGGGTGCCACACTTCAACAAGGACATGAAAAAAACTTGAGAGGGTCTAGAAAAGAACCACCTGCATGATTAGAGACTTTCAAGGCAAGCCATATGAGGAGAGGCTGAGGGACTTGGGCCTCTTCAGCCTACAGAAGAAAAGGCTGAGAGAGGACTTAGTGGCAGCTTACCACTACATCAGGGGAGTACATCAAAAGCTGAGTGAACACCTGTTCACCAAGGCAGCCCTGGGGAAGACCAGGAGCAATGGATACAAACTCCTGGAAGGCTGCTTCAGGCTCAGTTCCAGGAAAAACTCCTTTACAGTCCGGTTGTCCAGACTATAGAATAAACTCCCTCCAGTGGTGGTGCACTCACTTATCCTGAAATTCTTCAAAAGGAGACTGGATAGCCACCTCATTAGGGTCATTTGGCTGATCAGTATGGCTGGCAGAGGGAAGTGTATAGAACTGACATTTATAAAGCATGATACAACAGTTTCTTATTTTATACATTTGTTATACATTGAAAAACTATAAGAATCAATTATATTCTAATGATTACAGATCTATCCTATTAAGCCATGTTATCCAGTCTGTGGGATGCCCAGAAGTCCAGAAATTTGGTGGTGGGGTAGTGGTGACATTGAACATTGCTACTGCCACCCTGACACTAAATTTCTAAGCTTCACATGACTGGAAAGGACTCCAGCTGGGCCATTCCAATGCAGCTGGATTGGGTCACAGCTGAGCTGTTGCTATGCAGCTGTATTGGGCCATGGCTGGGCCAGCACCACATGTTGGATCATGCAGGTGGACCAGATCTAGTCAGTGGACTGATCTGGTACTTCTCATGTAGCCTGTGGGGCAAAAAATGTTGGGTATCACTGGCAAAGAAAAAATACTTACCACACAGATACCCATTCTAGTGTACTGTATTTCAGTGTCCTAATTAGTTCTCCCTTTATTGCTGAACCTTCCTTCAAACCTCCCTGCCTTCCTGGAAGATATGTGACTTGACTTATCATCTTGTAGGTGCAATCTGAAAAGGCCTTGGATCCACTTATTATACTTTCGGCAGCCCAACCGAGTGTCTTACTATCTTCCAGAAGAGGAGAACTTGGTTACAAGCAAATATCTCATTAAACTAGGGAGAAGGGAGGGTGAAGTGGGAAGGAAGCTTTCTAGAATCAAAAGCCCTGTTGAGTCAAGGTTTTGCTGAAGCTCTAGCAAAACAGTGTTGGAGGCACAGGGACTCTAGTCTATCCAACAATTCCTATTCCAGTGTATACCTACCACTGGTTTAATTTTATCCTTGATTTTATTGAAGAAATTATATACCAGATTTGAGACTGTTACCCTGCTTTAGAAGTTTGTGCTGTCTGTCCTCTACTTGTTTTCACTGGTATAAAGTTCAGTTGTATTGAAAATATGTTGTCTCTCCAGGCCTTTAATTAGAAATTCAAATGTTCCAGTAACTACTAATATTCTATATGGTTGATAGGATTTTAAAAAAATGGTTTCTATGATCCATTGGTCCTGGGTATGACTGTAAACTGCAGCTGACTGGGGGGCCTGGTGGCAACGTGATGGGGGTACTTGTGTTGGGGTAGCTCCTATTAAATACCACAACATTGCAGCCTCTGTATTAAGGTGAGGACATCAGAAAAAGGGGGTCTGGAAATCAGGGTTCATTTCCTGGTTCTGCCATTCAACTACTGTTGTTTAGCACATGCCACACAATTTTAGTGCCTTCATTTTCCTCCTGTAAAGCATAGTAATTCTGTTGCTGAACAGCTTTAGTATTTAACTGAAGTAAGGGCAGAATTTAGCAATGGTACTGTTATGGCATGCGTCATCCCTAAAACACTTTAAAGTATGGACAAAAAGATTATATAACTGATAACTAGTATTGTCATTAGAAAATCAGTAAACTGGGTAAGACTTTTTGATTATTACTTTGACTATATTATATATTTCGTTTTTCCAATATTTGTGAAAAGATGAAAAACAGCAGGAAAAAATAAAGATAACCATAAATAGCTGCTTCCTCTGCTCAAAAAACAGATGCTGTTCAAGTGAAAATTCTAAAACTCAAACTATGCCAAAATTACCAGCAATGTGCAGATTTATGATGAGTGATTTAAAACACTTCTCCTGGGGAAAAATAAAACCTGTGTATGACTCATTCAGTCACAGCATAGCCTCTGCTGAATGTTAGAAATAAGACTTTTTTCAGAAATAGCAACATCATTTTATTTTCCCCAAGAGCTGGACATATATTAAGTAGCAACTAAAACTTTCACAGGTGTTCTCAGACTATACCCTTCTTGAAACTGAAAACAAGTCTGGCTCTTTATTTCTCTGTTTCAGTGATTTCCAACCTTTTTAAGTAGGAGATCACCTTTAGCATTAAAAAAACCCCCAAGATCTACTGTGTGCTACTGCCACCACCACGCCCCACCCCACCCAGCAGGTAAGACTGTGAGGAGGGAAGCAGTGGGGCAGATCGAGGCAGAGGGAGAAAAAATTATTTGTGGGTGCACCTCCCCAGCAGGTAGGTCCCACCTGGATGAGGCATCATTCAATTTACCACTGCTCCTACTTCTGTGGCACTGTCCTTTACTGTGTGGGCCTTGGTTTAGCCCCTGCCCCTTCCCTTCCCCATGGACTGACCTGCCGGGCTGGGTCACACACATGAATGCACGTGGGAAATCAGCCTCCTACCCCAGCCTTGGATCAACTCCAAGAGGCTCCAAGATCTACCACAAGAAGCTCTGAGATCTACCAGTGGATGAAGATTCACTGGCTAGTAACCACTGCTCTATT
The DNA here is from genome assembly GCF_052110815.1 of Crocodylus siamensis. Classification (NCBI taxonomy): domain Eukaryota; kingdom Metazoa; phylum Chordata; order Crocodylia; family Crocodylidae; genus Crocodylus; species Crocodylus siamensis. The sequence goes on from NC_143396.1 coordinate 212,680,872, forward strand.
GTTTCTGTAAGTGCTCTTCTCTGCACTTCCTCTGAGTTCAGAATCAGTTATACTGAAAAATGACAGTGGCTTATGAAATCAACCATTGTGGGAGTTTGCATACATACATGTATTAGATATTTTTTGAGGGTGATTTTGTAAATACAAGCAATATGGCTATTTTTTATAGCTGATGAGTGAATCTTATCTCAGATCACACATATTTTGATGATCTTGTATAAACGTGTGTGGATATTTAGGTCCTTGGGGTCAAATAGCAGCAGTGAATCTTGTGCCGCAGCTACTTCTCCCCAGGGAATGCCCATGTCACGTGCGCTTTGGCATGTGGCAAGTTACCCTGGGAGTGGTAGGGGAGGCTGGGGCCAGCACTGTGCTGGGGTTCTGGAGGCATCCCAGGGCTGCAGCCAGAGTAATCCTGCTGGCAGCTGCAGCATGGCTCTGGGCAGCCTAACTCCACTTTTCAGTAGCACATGCTGCCCGAGTGTGCGCTGCTTTGGGGTTATTTTCCCACTTTTTTTTTGACTCCTAGATATCCAGGGGTTAAAAAAAATCCCCAGAAGAAAAAAAATGGAGCAGCACATACTCAGGCAGTGTGCACTTGCAGCATGGAGAACACTGAACTGTGCAGTATGTGGTGCTGCAATAATGTTTGTGGTGCCAGATGCTGCATGGCCACAATCATCTGGATGTGCCCAATTTGGCTAAAAATTAATAAATAAATGTGTATGCATGTATTTAAGTAATACATAACATTAAAACAAATTCTGTAGTTTCCTGAATTCCACAGAAAACTTACTTTGGAGTAGGTTCAAAGATTAATCTTATTCTATGAAGTCTAGGTTTTAAAAAGTTGACAGACTGCACTTAACTTTTCCCCCCTTCTTTTTCAATCCTCAGTTCTCCAAGAGAAGAGTTAATCCATGGTACAAACATAATATGAACAGTGATGGATCTACAACATTAAAATCCTTATTGCTTATGCTATTGATACTTCATGGGCAACTGGTACCTCCTGGCTCTGGGGGGGGAACAGCAGCTGATCACTGATGGGGAAGAGGTCCCGCAGTGGCCTATCACTGACACTGGAAGCACCAGTGGCAAACCAGAAGTGCTGCCGGAAAAAACTGGAAGTGCAACCAGTACTTCTTGTGGGGGGGCACCGGCCAACTGACCTCCCCACTCCCCGACTGGCGAGGGCCAATTTCAGGAAGAGTGGCACGTGCCCCTCTGTACCCCGCCCCATGCATTGCCTATGTAATGCTGTATATGAATAGCAGCATTAACTCAGATACTTAAAGTCTGTTATATATTCACAGAGAGAGGTCATGTTTTCAGTAGGTCGGTGAGGTCTGCAAGACACATTGGTCTCATTGGGTGCATCTACATGTACAATTAATGCAAAGCAATAAACTTCAGAGCAGTTTGAGCTGGAGTAAACTACTCCTAGGAGCAGTGTCTAAATGTATGCCCAGGACAGCATCAATTTGAGGCAGAGTGGAGCAGGCCTGGGATGGCAGGGTGAATGGGAGGTCAGCTGTTGGCCTTGGGTGGTGGCATCAGGTAGTGTTAGGGCTGTCTAGAGCATGAAGGTATTGAAAGTGCAGAACTGTGTGGTTATGTGGCAGGCAGGAGCCTGGCCCCTGGCTGTCTGGGCTTTCTGGATGCAATTTATGCCTGTGTTCAGCTTAATTACATGTGCTTAATTGCAGTAAATTACTCCGGTATGAGATAGTTCTGTCCCCATCAGCACTAGTTTATGCTGGTGTAAATTAGTTCACCACAGTTTAATCCACATGTGTAGACAGTGGATCTTCACTCCTCAGCTATTTAGTCTATGCTGCAGTACAGTGCATGTGTAGATGTGGCTACAGTATCTGAAAAGAAGGAGCATACATCTTTTAAAACATACAGAACTATGAACAACGTAGTAAAAAGAGACTTATACATGATATTAATGACGGATCAAAACTAAAATCCTAAATCCAAAAATGCGTGCACTTTTAGGAAATCTGCATCAGGATCCAAAACTGTGTTTAACCCCCTGGAAAAAACGCAAGGCTGCAAACTTTTGAGTTTGGATCTGGATTGATCTTTACTGTTTGGGGATTTTTTTCCCCATTATTGTACAGCTACTTATTAGATGCTTAGATATTACATTTTAGGCACTAGTAAAGAAACCCTTAGCTGAAACCAGATTGACAGATTTAATGTTGATGTTGAGCCTTAGTTTAGGTAGTCACCCCCATCTGTTGATAGGAGTTTAGGGGTTTTGTTGTTGTAGCTGTGAAGGGCTCTATTCATGCTGGTGCTGGTGCTGGTGCTGGTGCTGCTGCTGCTTGTTGTTTTGGAGGTGGTGGGGGGATTATGGCTGGTGTTCTTGGAGGGGATGCAGACTCAGACACAGGAAGTGGCACTGGCACTGCTCCCCTCTCTTTGCTGCTTCTGGAAGCTTCATCTGTGCTAGTTGTAGGAAAAAGGCTGAGTCTCAGGTTTTTTTGGGGGAGGAGTTACAGCTCTCCCTCTACCCTCTCTTCTGCCCCTCCCTGAAGGCTTGCCAGCTGCCTTTCCACCATGCTTCATGGTGTGTTTCATAGTGTCTTGTTTTTATAAAAATATATAAATGTATCTGTGTTTCTCTATAAATTCTATAATGTAACATACTGCAAAGTATACATGTATAGAAATAAATATGTATGCATCTGCCTTCCTGTATAAATTCTATAGTGTAATATCCAATATAATTATGAAATTGAAAAGAAAAAATCAATGAATATAATAATAAAATAAAAGCATCTAGGGGAAAGCAAAAGTTATTGTGGAATCCCACTTGCTAGGTTAGCAAGTAGTAAATCATTCAAATCAATAATAGTAGTATCCTTTGTTGTGTAATGCTCCTGAGCTGCTGGAAGATAGCTCAGTAACTGTCAGACCACAAAGCAGAAAGCAGACAAGTTCAAACAATGTGGCTTTTTATGCTGCTTTTCCATCCCTCCCTCAGATCACTGAGATTGGAAGGGACCTCAGGGAAGGATCACAGTCACTAGCCAGTTACACAGTCAATATGAGATTAGTCCTTCCCTACTCTTCCCCCTTCTCCCCCCTACCTCTCTTTACTTTCTGTTTCCCTGCAGGCAAGCCCAGCTTGAGCTTCAAAACTCAATGACTGTCATTTTGTTTTGAGGCTGTTTTGAAGCCCTTTGTTTCATTTCAGTCTTGCTCTTCTGAGCTCGCAACAAGTTGAAACAGCATTGAAACAAACCAGCTGGTGAAATTTCACATGGCCCTAATAGTTTGCACCTTAGGAAGCTTGCAGATGACATTGGGCACTTGTTATAAAAAGTGTGAGTTGAGGAGTTGTAAACCCGGTCTTTTCCCTGTACTGCATATTTGCTCCTCTCTGCTGTTTCTCTCTCTGTTTTTTTTTGGCCTTGCCTGTCCCCCCTTCTACACCCTTCACACATAGCTGCCACAACCTTTGGTTCTCTTAATGCCAGTAGATGTAGAGACCTTTTGAAGTGGACAGAACTCTTTGACTTCCTGCACCAGAAAAGGCTGTACAGCGCCTTTCTGCAAGAAACACATACTGAGGCAGCTAACCAAGCTGACTGGAAGGGCTGCAGTTTCTTGAGTCATAGTGTTATACAAATAGACTTTTTGCCTATTGTTTTTAATCTCATGTATTTTCTTGAGTTTTGCATTGCCTTAAGAAACTCCATTTTGTATTGCTCTGTAAGTTGACATAAGTGCTCCACCTCTTGCTGTGTGTCTGAGAAAATGGTGAGAGCATGTCTGTGGAAAAGAAAAACATCAGCTGGTGACTGGCTGAAGAATGCGGACAGATTAAAGACCAAAACCAGAAGAATCCACCCCAGAACAGCAAGACAACAATGGCAATCGACCTTCAAGGAAGAACACAGTAATAACATAGCAAAAGCCCAGAGGGCTGAGTGAATTGACAAGTCTATAAAAGATGGAGCAAGATGTGTCAATGTTTGGTCTTGTTCTGCATGTCATCCTGGAGCATCAGTTTGTCTGATGAGATGGACTGGCAGAAGCTCAGCTCCTACTTGTGATCAACTTAGCTGGCCACTAAGTTGGTCCGAGCACTGATAAGACTGGTAATATATACCAGTGCAGAACAGAAATTGGGGTATGAATGTGGTGTGTGTGTGTGTGTATTAAGTACTTAATCAATAAATGTGGCATCTTGCCTTATCCTCCCTCATAAGGTCTCACTCATGATTTGAGCAATTGGCAAGTGGTTCATTGCAGTTGCCAGTGCACTTCTGCCTAGACAGCTATTTCCATTTTATATACACACATTAGGTTTTTCTTTTCTAAATGTAGTACATTGAACAAGTCCTAATTGAATTTCATATTTATTGATTTCAAATAATTTCTTAAATTTGTAAAGATGATTTAAAATACTAATTCTGGTTCCCAAAGTGCTTGCAAACCTTCCCAAATTGGTTTCAGCAGTTAATTTTATGAGTATACTGTCATCCATTACCTAAACTGTTAATTCATTTAATAGTGCACAAACATTGAATCAATCTGTTGATCAATCAATAATAATAATAACAACAATTAATAGTATTATTAATTGCACCTACTCCAAAATAACTCAGAAAGATACTCAGGATAATCATAACACTATTGTGCAAGGTGCTGTAGAAAAGCAAGGGGGAAAAAGCAATCATTTTTGGAATAGTTTACACTGTAAACAAAAAGTCTTACAAAATAATCTACAAACACATCTTCTTCCACCCCACTTATCATAAGCAAAATGATCCATGTTTACAAACCTGTTTGTACAAGCTATATCGATTTAACAGCAAATGTTGATGGTGCCAAAAAAGAAAGGTCAGCCAATAAGGAATCCACACACAAACAGTAATGTTATGTATAGTACTTGCTGTGTCCTTTGAATGCTTATCCATGTCAGAAGTTTTGCCTGTCCTGAATTACTTTATAATGCATGTTCTTTATTTGTGCACTTTCATTTTACTGTTTAAATTTGTCTTTCAGAAACTTCTTTCCCTTACCTACTTTCAAACATCAATTTATTTTGATTTCCCTATGCTGAACGCTCCATTCCAGCACTGCTAAGTTTTTAACTCTCACAAACAACAATTTCTCTGTGACGAAGTGAAAATCAAAGTTTTGTTAGAGTGCTGTTTGAGGATGAGAAAATACGTTGGCCCTAATGCTTGTCAGAGTGAGGGAACAACACCTGATGGAATACTAGGTGAAATTTACAAGCAAGGTGGGAAAAAAGGGCTCCCATAATAACTACATAGCATTATTATGCACATTTGGAAAATAGACTTGAAAAATGCCAGAAGCATTACCATATTCAAGAAAGTTGATAGAATAGATAGCAGAATTTTTTTGTGGTATTGCACTCCTATCCATACCTGGGAAGATCCTCTTCCACATTCGCCTTTTAATAGACTCACTTTTCTTGCTGAGTAAATTCTATCTGAGTTCCAATGTTGTTTCAGACCACTCAGAGGTACAGTAGATATGACTTGTGTTTCTAGACAGGTGAAAAAGTGCCGCAAGCAACACAAATCTTTACATGGCCTTCATTGACCTGACTAAGGCCTTTGATTCAATTAATAGAGAGGCCCTCTTGGGCTAGGGACAGAAATTACACATAAACTGGTATAAGTGATTGGAAACCAGTTGACAGCTGTAATGCAACAGAAGTTCAGTGCACATAATCTGCTTTGAAAACCACCCAAACCAGTTTAAGGTATACTTGGATGGATGTAGTCTCACACATGATTGATTTAAGTTAAATTGGTTTATTGAACTTCTATCCTAGATCAAGATTCAAGTTAACTCACAGTCCCTTAGTATCCCAGATTGCTTTGCTCCTCCCCTACAACCTCCACTTCAAGGGTGGGTAGGCTAGTTTGGGGCCAAGCTGTCTACTCCAGCTGAGCAGTAAGGCATGCTGTAGTAAACCTGGCTTCTGCCCTAAGCCACTGCTGTCATGTGGCCGCATTTCCAGAATCAGAAGTGACTGTCTGTTCACTTCCTTATCAGTTCAATCTACACAACTTAGACCCACCTGTAAAGATTTAATCAATTCAGCTTCCAGCTTTTTCACTGTCTATACTTAGCCTTGAAGAACCTAATGAGATTTGGATGCCTGCCAAAATTAGTTATTGTAATCAGACATCTTCACAGCAACATGATAGCAACCATCCTAAGCAAACAGATCCCTTCACCATTAAAATGGGTCAAACAAGGTTGTATGATTACATCAAGAAGTTTCCATCTATATTGCAGATATTCCACATCTCGTTCATGATAGATTTCCTTCAGAAGTCAATATCCAGTATCTCATGGATGGGGATCTCTTTAACATCAACTGACTACATCCCAAATACAGAATAACCAACACTTTTACTGCTGGTCTTCAATATGCTGATTGTTTTATTGTGTGTGTCCATTGAACTGAAGATCTCTGGGTCACTTTTAATGGCTTCTGTGAAACATACAAAATGCTTGGGCTCACCCTTAACCTCACAAAGCCCAAGGTCCTTTGTGAATCCTCCCTAACCAACCAGCTGTTTCTCCTGGGTAGTCATCTTTCCCAAAAAGTAAACATAGACTGGCTAAAATCTGACAGTTCTACCTTTGGGCATCTCTGATGTCATGTCTTCCATGATCATGACATCAGGACCCCAAAAAAACTTCTGGTCTACTAGGATGTTGCCATCCCTTCCCTGTTGTATGGGTGTGAAACTTGGATGACATATTGGAAACACCTGAAAGCTTTGGAATGTTTAGGGATGTCTCTGGAAAATCCTATGTATGAATTGGAAGGATGGAACAATGAATGCCAGAATTCTGGCTTAAGCAAACATCACTAGACAATAGACATGTCCTAAAGATGCATGAAAACTGAATCCCAAAACAGGACCTATACTTCCAACTCACATGCTATCACTGCTCTAGAGGCAAAAGAAGACATTCAAGGATGCCCTGAAGGGCAATGTGAAGAAATGTGATACTAACACCAGTGTCTGAAGCACTGAATCATCCCCAGTGGTGCCGTGATGTGTAGCAAAGCATCAATACTTTCAAGCAAACCCTCCTCCTCATTTTGGAGGTGAATAATTGAGAGAGACAAAGGGTTGGAACTGTGACCTAATATCACCAGGATCAACTCCTCCATCCAGGAACTCCTGGACATCTGCAGTTGAACATGTGGACCTCAGATCTGCCTCTGCAGATATCTATAGTCTTACCAATGACTTCCCTATTTACTGAAAGACTGTCATCCTCATATTGAGGGATTATTAAAGACTACAACTGAAGCCGGAAAGGGCTGGCCCTCCTGCTTGTCTCAGTGATCTATGGGGATGGGCAAGAGGACTTGTCTGCTTCCTTTCTCTACCTGTCTGCTATTACTGTATCTGTGACAGCTATTGCATACCTCTTCTCTTCTTATGGCTCTGATGGTAGATCATATTTTTGTTATGTTACAAGAAAGCTAAGAATAAAAATCTTCATTCTTTTGAGAAATATGCTATTGAAGCCTTCACTTGATTTGTTTTAAAGTTGCCCCTTATAGAAATGGGATGTAAAAGACAGACAGTTGGTTTAGAAAGCACTCAACAGCAAGCAGCTATTGCACACTGGAAAAATTGATTACAAATGCTAGTGTAATAGAGAACACCAACTCCTGTTACTACTAAAGGGCAGAAAAGTAAGGAAAAAGGGAAAGGATATTTTAAGAGTCATACTTTTATGGCCCAGAAGGGCAGGGTCTTGGACCATGGAAACCTTGCTTCCGTGATATTGGTGTGGGCCTGTATTGGTTGTATAGAAGGAAGTGAATTGTGTGCTCCCAGCCCAGAAAGTGGGAAGGAGAATAGATCTGAGTGCTGAAAAGAGGGTTTGAACTGGGCCCCAGGAGGGCTAAGTGCTGCAAAGAGTTTGAACCAGGTGCAAGACTCTTGCTGTGAGCAGGTTAATGAACCCAAGACTTTTTCTGTGAATGGGGTGAGAAGTCCAGGACTCTTGTTATAAAAAGGTAAATGAATTCTGCATTAAGACTACAGGAGAGGCAGGTGGTGAGGTACACAATGTTGGCTGAATACGGGGGGTATAATGAGACAACCCAGGCCTGACAAATGCCCAGGCCTGCTGGAGATAACACTTTCTTACATCAGCATACTCCCTGGGACCAGTCTGTAGGCCAAGAGAGTACTTAGTAGTGGGAGGTCTAGGAAAACCCCAGGGCAGGACTTCATTTGAGTAGATAAAGAAACCAGCAGATACCTGTCAGATTGGGCTAGTTCACTGTATAACAAGTAAGTCAGATCAAGAAGGAATGACTCTATGAAGACTAGACTGATCTTAACCCCAGATAACCTGAAGGCATTCTCTCAATATAATGCATACATCAAGGTGTGGCAGATGAGAGTGGAAGAGATAATTGGCAGTGTGGGTGCCATGACCAAAATTATCCCACAGACAGTGACTGATTCCCTCATTCTCAAATAGTCTAAAAAGATAAGAATAAAAACCGGATTCCTCAGAATATTATTGAAAAGAGGAGTCTCACTGAGTCTAACTGGACTTTTACCCAAATTAAGAAACTGCAAGATCATTCTCTAAACTTCAGACATCATTCTCAGATGAGAAATCTCTCTGAAAAGAATGAAATTTCTCACCTGGGGAAAAGACTGAAGAATGGACCCTAAATATAACTGAAAAGCTAAAAGGTTCCTCAGGAAATTATGAACCAATCATCTCTTATTGATCTCAGACACAGCTATAAAGCACAATATGACTGTATTCATTGAAGTATATGAATGGACAGGCAAGCAAAATAGATTTTACAGTACTGAAATGTTGCTAAGTTTTTGCTTCATGAAGTCAGAATTGTAGAGCCCATGATGTACCATGTTATCACCCTGCACATTAATTTGATTATGTTGGAAGCAATCAATTGTCCACCACTCCTCTACTAAACAAAGTTTTAGTTCTCCAAGTTAATTAGGTGACAATCTCACTGGAGCCCAAAAGTAGCTTCATTATCTCAAGACAATTAGTGGTTGATTTATCAATTAGTTTTGCCACTGATGATTCCAGAAGTATCAAGCATTGCAATGTGACACAATTTAATTACACCAGAGTCAATTAGTGCAGGTTTAAAGCACTTAAAGAAATCTCAGGAGGTTAATAATCATAAACTATAATCAGGTCAAAATGTGAAAGTATAAATTACAACTTTCAAAATGGTAAAACTGCACAGCACAAGAGTATAATAAAATATACTTAGATTATGTTGTTAGAATTTATTTATGATTCAAGACTTACTTATTGCACTGATATTTATTTCACTCTTTAAATGTTTTACAGTGGTGTATTATGCTAAGCACTAAAGATGTGAGAAAACTATATAAAATCAAGCTATCAAAATGAACAGTTGCAGTGTCATGTCTCATAATTATACTAAAATGTTTGGAAATATTTCTGTATATGACATGTAATTTATTAACATTACAAATTCCTTTGATTAAATAAAAGCCCTTAGAGAGAGTCCAGACTTGTTCCACAGCAAGGCTGACAGGCAAGTCTAGTTTTTTGTTAGAATGTGTATAACATTTAAATGAGCTACTATACATGACAAATTTCACCCTCTGGAATGTATACGGTGTTAGTTCATTAAAATAGTTCAGGGGAATTGAATGAACTATATGTATGGTGAAAGTGCAATCATTCTGATCCTGCAAGATGTTGAGTATTTCTTTGAGGAGTAGAATGGACTCACATCCCTCCTAATGCAAAGAGAATCGAATGTATTCACTACAGCAATTTTCAAGAGTGCCCAGCAACTTGTAGAATGGACTGCTTAGAGTTTAGGGGCAATTGTGCATGTGATGGGGATTTAATCCCCAAGGTTGCATTCAATCCCTGCTAAATTGAAATGGTGGGTTTTTAATCCACCATTTCAATTTTTTCCATCATGTTACAGTGAGGGGCCCAATCCTTTTTTTTGGTAGAGCCTGCGCACAGGCCAAAGGGCTCCTGAGCTGCTGGGGGGCCTGGTCCTTCCCTTCATAGTGGCAGCACCCCCCAAGGCCAGCTGGGTGGGCTGCCAATGGGATGAGTGCTGCCCCAGACAGCTTGGGGTTCAAGAAGAATTGGACTGGGTGGGTACTGCCTCCAAGCTGGGGTAGCACCTTGCCCACTAGCAACCTACCTAGGCAGCCCTTGAGAGTGCTGTCACTAGGGAGGGAAGGACTGGGGGCCACCACAGGTCAGGGGCTACTTGGCCTGCTGGCAGCTTGCTCCTCCCAGACACAGGAGGGTGGGCAGGCTCCACCAAAAGGGGAAAAAAAAGGGGGATCAGCAGAAGTGGCAGGGGACCCAATCCTTCTTTTTTGTGGAGCCTGCTTGTATGTGCTGCAGCCACGGGGCCAGCTGACAGCTGCAACACATCATTGCTAACTAAAGTACATTGGGATGTAGTTTAGTTTGCAATGATGAAAAGTCATTTTAAACCTTCAAAACTCTTGGATGTGTACAGTGTGACATCATTAAGCCACAAAGTGACATTATGTGTATATGTTATATGTACATGTTAATGATGTCACGTTTACAAGTGCTCTAGGTGTGTAAATTCTACATTAGCAGCAGGCTCCTTGGTATCCCTGATCAGTTGCCTTCTTAGCTCTGTAATCACCTACATTTATTCAGTGTCTAAATTTTTGCCTGAGGGCATGGAAAAAATCAACCAAATCCTGAGGTAGCCCTAACAGAACCTCAGACAAGGTCTTTTCTATCTCCCCTGATTACATAACTCAATCAGGTAGACATTTTCAGAGATGACAACAATATTAGGTCTTCCATAATAGACAGGACAGTTTAGACTGTATTAGCATTAGGGCTGCGTGAAATTTTGACTAGTGTTTAATTTCAAAGCCGTTTTGACATGTTTTGAGCTTGAAACAGCAAAATATAAATGACACAAAAGGCTTTGAAACAAAATGAGTGCACTCAAACATTTAAAAAGTTTTGAATTTCAAAGCAGCCTAGTGGTAGGAGGTGGGGAAAAGCCAGGGCTGTGCTCTGAGTGGCTCCACCAGGCCCATGGAGCTGAGCCTGGTGGCGGGAGGCAGTGGGAGAGCCATTGTTGAAGCCACTTGGAGTGCAGCCCTGGCTAGTGGCTCTCCCCTGCCTCCTACCACCAGGCTCAGCTCCATGGGGCTGCAGAGCCTCCTGATACCAGGCTGTGCTGGCCAGGGCTGTGCTCTGAGTGGCTCCGCCACTGCCTCTCCTGCTGCCTCCCACCTCCGGGCAGAGCTTCATGGTGCTGGCAGAGCTGCTTGGAGTGCAGCCCAGTGGTGGGAGGTGGGGAGAGCTAGGGCTGTGCTCCAAGTGGCTCCACCAGCCCCACAGAGCTCAACCTGCCCTCCCAGCACTGCCAGACTTCTCCCGGGGTGCAGACCCCCAGATCTGTGTGTGGGATGACAGGGGGCTACTGCTGCTGCCTGGAGCCAGCAGCCACACCCGTCTTCCTGATGTTGGGCATGGGCTGCGCCCAGCACCAGTCCCAGGCACTAGCCTTCTGTGATCTTGAGCACTGATCTGGAGGCCTCCACCCCTGGAAGGAGTGCAGCACATCCCCGCAGCCTTCCCGGAGGTGTGGGTCCCCAGATCTGTGTGTGGGGTGACAGGAGGCAGCTGCTGCCAGCAAGTGACATGAGTTTTGCTTTTTCCATCTCCTTGAATCATGGTAGGTTTCATGCCCTCATAAGGGGCTACCATTTCTGCAATTTTCATCTGAATCAGGCAAGAAATGACAAAGTTATAGGCATTTTCATGATTCCCCATTATAGCCTATGGGCAAAACGTCGAAACAGAAAAAACAGTTTTGATGAAACGAAATGGAACACTGCTTCAAAACGAAACATAATGACAAAATGAAACACTGTCCCTTTGAAACGGTGAAACACAAGTTGAAACAAAACAGTGCTGTTTTGCACAGACCTCATTAGAATGCATGTGCCCTTACATTTAGTAATGCTATAGTTTGGAAACTCATCTAGGTAATTTATCTTGAAATTCTCACCCTGAGTGGTGAGGAACAGCGTCTAAGAGCCAAGTCATTCATTTATCTCAAGAGCACTGAGTCCAGTAAGCTACCGGGTATTATGTATGAGCATCTCTCAGTCTTGTCTTGTTGGAATTATTCTACTTTGTATAAATAATTATACACTGGGCCAGAGAATGAAACAAGATTAAAAAAAAAAAAAAGACTGCTGCTCCAGCCTGGGGATAGGGCTTTGTCCAGGGATGTGGGATATGTGGATTTAAGACCTTGCTTCAAGTCAGACAGAATTGCAGATGTGAAAATGGATCTTCCCAAGTGTGCACCCTAATCACAGGCATATTAAATATAATTGCCTTTCTCTGTTCGTTTTGTGAATATAGGTGACCTGGCTTAGGCATCTAATGATAAACAAGAATCTAAGACCAGGAATTTCAAGTTGAGATAGGTATGTAATTCTGGGCTGGAATGAGGCCAGAGTTTTAAGTCTTTGACATGTCCTGCAGGCTAACTTACATAGCTCCTGGCTCAGCTTGCTGGCCTCCAAGGATCCTATCCCTAGACACCTAATTCCAAGGATCTGTCTGCATGCATTGTTTGAATGCAATACTGAGGATTGTAATGCCTAAGACTCTGTAAATCTAGCTGTCAGTGCCTTCGAATATTGGGTTTACCCAAACAGAGGAATTCTCTGATCAGTAAATTCATTAGTACAAATAAAATCCATTCAGGGGTGAAAACTGTGACTGAAATTAGCTCAGGATGGGTGCCCCTCTCTCACAGTTCCTAATCATGATTAAGATCACCAGTCAATGAATTTACCCATACACATGCTAAAACAATTTTTTCTGGTTAGAACAATGTTGATTGTATGACAATCAGCTTATAGTAATGCAGTGCCCATGAGGGCACATTTATTGTGGTAACTTCTACACCTGTGTACATTGGTCTGGGTTCCTAATTGGAAACCCAGTCCTGCTCCTACAGAAATCAGTGCCTGAACTAATTTTCCATCTGATGGATTTTAAGATCAGACCCTAACAATGTAATTTGCTAAAGCACTTGAAAGGCTCAGCCCAGTGTTGAGTCCTTGAAAGTCTCTCCTCTAGCAGTTAAATCTATCCATTTTCCTGCTTCTGGGTTGAAAGTCATAGTTGCCACTCACCCTTTTCAGCTAATATTTAGCTTGCGGAGCTAAAAAATGACTCTGTTTCTACTGAAAATGGTCCATTGTTGACTGAAAGATGCATATTTTCCATGTGTGCTAATATACATATTTCAACGGAGAGCTGTGGATACATATTTTAAGTATTTTGAATTTTGTTGCAAAAACCATGTGCTATGCTAATGAAGTGTTTAGTAATACATTCCAGGCAAAGACCTGGCTCCTAGTACATAATGGGGTGTAACTTACTAGTGACTCAACATTGTTCCCATTATTTCAGGAGTGGGCAACCCTACACTTCCTGTTCCTGCTCACTGTTTTTTACCTATACATTTACATGAAACATCATTCACTTGCATTGGGCAGGACTGTCCTCTTTATGTTGTTCTCAGCAGTAAAGTGACTGGGATCAAAAAGGGAGGAAAAGCAATGGGGAGAACCAAGACAAGAGATCCATCTTCATCTCTCTACATCTTTCTGTTGTTAGCAGGTTCCATAAATTGATTGATCATAAATTATTTATGTCAGCTGCCCTGAGATAGAGAGTATCTCCCTTTATTGAAATATGTCTCCCAGGCATTCTGGCAGTGTTTTTGACTGATAAGCCAATAGTGCCACTATTTGCATAATCACGCTGGCACCTTGCTGCATAGCTAACTTGTCGTAGTGTTGACACAATGGCATATGATGTATCTGTGCCTGGCACAATCTTCATGGCCCACAATCTTTATCTTTTTGGATGAGAAGATAACAAATCAGTCACTGGTTGAAGCTGTAATTCTTCTTTTGATTAATGTTTGATTTAATGACATGTAGTCCCTCTCTGTGTTTGAAAATCAACTCCTAGCCATTATGCTAGGGAAGCAGTAATAAGAGAAGTAAATACAGGGAAACAAACTGTGGTGTTTTAAAGAAGTCTACAGTATGATTCACTGCTGCTGCTGTACCTTTTATTTGTATTGTGGTCATAGATCCAACCTCTATGACACATCCACATTGTTAGCAATTTGAAGTCATTACCATTTAAGTTGACATGGCCTAATGCAATGGCACAGAGTTTGTTGAGGTACTGAGGACAGCATATTTCCTCAATTTCTGCATGAAGACCATCAGCTTATTTCACATATGTGTTCCTACTGAAGAGATATTCAAATCATGATACCCATAACTTCAGTGGTGAGCTTTCCAGAAGCTTTCAAAGAGACACCAGGCATTGAATTGTCATGCACACAAAAGTCCTTTCCCAACCTTGGAGGTGGAGTCCTAGAACAGGATTTTTGAAGATAAATAGTATACTGGTGGAGAATTAACACAGCTTTCTTGCTGAGAAATGGAGTTTCATTGAACAAGCCTGTAAAATTGAACAACAATGTAAAATTGAACAACTATGTAAAATTGTGCCAATTTCAATGAACTTTTGGGTGAAAATAATGTAAGAGTGATTCAAACATAATTTTGTTTTAGTTTTTGCTTTACGTATTTACTTTGTCTTGACCACTATGTTGCTCCAAATTTCTCTGTCATGTATTGCCTGGTGTCTGCTTTGATTGGGTGAATGCACGTTGTTGGTGATTGGTTCAGTTTAGTCACTTCAGTCTCCATCCTTGTGACAGAGGATTTGCATATGCTTGCTTGTTTGACACTGACAGCAGAACCGACTTATTTTTGCATCAGCAGCTTTTTGAGAGGATTCTCCCAAGAAAGCCATTTACAAGTATTCTTTCTCTTTCAGCACAGTACCTTTGGTGGCTGTAGCACTGTGTGAGGCAGCAATTATTTCATCTCAGCCCTCATAAAAGACTTGCCTGCCTCACCCCATTTTTCAAGATTAAAAAGATCCTGCAACACAGCAATTGTCTCAGTCCCAAAATAGTGCTGCCATTTCAAGTAGCTATGTCACTCCAACCCTCCCACAGCCACAGTCTGAATGCTGTATTAGCTGATCTGGAAGACTGCAGTGTGTGGAGTTCAGTCACTTGCTCTCTTGCGGCTCATGGACTCAGGCATACCCAGTTCTGTCTTCTTGAAATAGGAGCACAGTGAGTTAGTGTGAGCAGCATCTGCACATGTAAGGTGGTAGGTTTTATGGAAACACCGTAAGACGGGTTGAGCAGCTTGGGTTAGAGACAGTGGGGTAGAATTATATATTCCCTCAACATACGAGTCCTCCTATCACACGTTTGTAGTTCTCCCCCTTCCATTGGCACACTAGGGAGTTCCTATCACAGTGCCTTGGCACTACATTAATGTTCATAGTTTACAGAGCACTGGCAGCATGACAAGGAGCACTGAAGGAATTCCCCTCCACCAAACACAGACACACATGCACCCCTTACTTACTTTTTCTTCATCTACCCTCTTTAGAATTATTATTTTTTTCCCCTAAGACACAGAGTTTAACTCACTATGCACTCCTTCCCTGAAAGATAGTTAAAATTTGAATCAAAATGTCTGGGTGCTTGATCCTGTTCTGGATCCAAAAAAGCGACAGTGTTCTGCTTTTCCTGAAACAAAACATCTCGAATTTTGAAAGAAGTTTTCTTTACTGGATTCCCTCCTCCACCCCCTGGAATTTTGCTTTTGAGCATAAACATGTTTAAAATATTTTTTTTTTAGTGGAAATCCTGTTTACTGACCAGTAGTAATAAGCAGCCGATAAGTGTCACCTTATCTTATGGGTTAATTCTAAAATGATTCATATTGAATTTTAAAAGTAATAGATACCAACAGTAGTATAAAGAGAGAGACACTGTAACACACACACATTGGCCGCATCTCCACAAGGGCTTTACAGCATAGCTGATTGATTAGCTCTGCAGTAAAGCATCATTGTCTACTAGGGGTGTGCGAAACAGCACCGTTCTGGTTCAAATTCAGTTTTGGCATTTCAATGGAACAGTGTTTCGTTTTGAGTGTCATTTAGTTTTGAAAGCACTCTTCCATTTTGTTTCACTGAAACAGTTTTGCCAATCCCGCATGCCCTGGATATGGCTTCTTTGCCCTGGATGCATGCCTTGAATGCAGTGGCTGTGGTGGGGTAGTGAGGAAGCTGCATCCAGGATGCACAGGATCATAGTGGGGGCAAGTCCCTGCACAAACTGATTTGCCCCCAGGCCCCACCCAAGGAGGGTGTGGGGCTTGGGGCAAATCAGTTCATGCGGGGACCTCCCCCACCCCTGCCCCAATCCTGTGCACCCTGGATGCAAGGAAGCCACTGCTGCCACTATCGACAGTGGGGAGGGGGAGGGTAGCGAGTGGCCAGATGCAAAGCTGGCAGCGGCAATAGTGTAAAATTGCCATGGCTACTCTGCCTGACCCTGCGTGGCTCTCCAAAGCACAGGGCCTGGGGCAGTCACCCCAATTCCCCCCACCCATGATGACCCTAGCTGCCACTGGCCCCAGGTGGTAGCACCTGGTTCTTGTCAGCTGGCAGGCAGATCAGGGGTCCACCAGCACCCCCTGGAGGGCTGCGGGGCTGGGCTGAAGTCCTCCTGGGGGGTATGTCCCCAATCTTCCTGCCAGATGATAGAAGCTGGGTGCTGCTGCCTGGAGCCAGTGGCAGCATCAAACTTCCCAGTGCTGAGTGCAGGATGTGCCCAGTGCCAGTCTGTCATTTAGCAGGCAGATCAGGGGCCTGCACCCCAGGGAGGACTCCAACACAGCCCTGGCAGCCCTCCCGGGGGTGCGAGTGAGCACCCAATCTTCCTACCAGATAAGAGGAGTGAGTATTGCTGCTTGGGACCAGAGGCAGCAGCGATCTTCTTGGTGCTGGTCCCAGGTGGCAGCACCCAGCTTCTCTCATCTGGCAGGCAGACTGTACATCTGCACCCCTAGGAGGACTCCAGCACAGCCCCCACAGCCCTCTCAGGGGTGCGGGCAAGCCCCTGATCTGCCTGCCAGATGACAGGAGGTGGGTGCTGCTGGATGGGACCAGAACTGAAGTCAGCAAGCCTGCCTTCAAAACTCGAAATCTTTTGAAACTTTTGAAATGTTTTGGGTTCCCTTGTTTCATTTCAAAGCTATTTCAAAGGCTGTTGTTTCATTTCAATTTACCTGCTTTGAGCTTGAAACATATCGAAACAGCTTCAAAATGAAATGCTGGGTGAAATTTTGCACAGCCCTACTGTCTACACAAGTGCCAGTATTGGGATGCATCAGATTAATTAACTCTGTGCTGATAACACTCATGCAGATGGTGACTGGGGCTGGCTGGGGCATGAAAGTGCAGAAGTGTTGGGGCTGACTTCCACCCAGCCCTGCACTTTATCACCCTCACGCCCCAGCCATGCCTCCACTGCCCAGCGCTGGGACCTGAAGCCTGGGACTGACCTCCCCAAGTTCCCGGCAGCTTGGGGCTGCTCTGCCCCAGCTCTAATTGCTGGAATCCTGAGCACATGTGAAGGTGCTTCATCTGGGAGCAGCTGACTCCAGTGTGAACAGTACCGGAGTTTATTCAACCACACTAATTGCATGTGTAGATATGTCCATTAAAGACATCTATGTGCACATAGAATAATAGAAAACATCACTTGGAGGATCTCAAAACACTTCAAAATCAAATAGCTCTCAGAATACTCCTTTGGAGTAGCTAAGAACTTTATTTCCATGTATTGCTTCAGTTCTTTAGTTAATGTTATAAAGAATTCACTTGCATAAAATAGTTTTCATTCACAAGGCCCTAACACTAATTGGAAACAAGGAATAGGTGAACATGGGCCAGGCCATTTTTATGTCTTTCCAAGGTATTGTTTTGCAGAGAAAAGATATAGCGTTTGGAAATAGCTCTATATACTTAAAAAAAGGGAGAAATATGAATGTATCACACTTTCTTTTGGGGATTAAAAGCAAGTTAAATTAACACAAAATAAAGAACCATACACAGTTTGTTGGATCCTTGTAGGCGAACTTAATTTAGGTATGTACAACACAATTGTAGAAATGTTTTGGTATGCTATAAATTTCATGAACATCTCATTGCTGTACCCACTGAAGGTTACATACAGAGGCAATATTGTTCCCTTAGTAACTATTTAAATGCATATTAGTCCTTTCTCTCTTTTGTGTTGGCAATGAAGAGGCAGGAATGCAGCAACTGAAAGACTGGAGAGGAGCCTTGAATGATTTTAAATTAATGAGGTTCATTGGATGCATCATCAATTGATTTTCAAGTTTTACATTTTAAAATATATGTAAGTTTCCATCTCCCTTCCAGTTAAAACTCTGAAACCATCTTCTTTTTTAATAATTTTGAATTTAAGTGGAAACTTTTATTTTGATCTTGTCTTACCAGGACAGATACTGGGATAAATGAATATCAGCTATTCAGGGAGATCATACAGTTGTCTCTCAGGGTTACAAAGCTTTTCAAAGTGCTTCCATCAGTTTTAGTTGACTATCACTCCCTTTAATCACTTTCAATATTTGGTCCATACATATCTACTTTTCTATAGTATACAAAACCCATTCACTCAGTCCTCAATGGCAAGTTCTTTTGATTTAGACAGCTGGTTAGATATGACTTTGGCCTTATCCACATTTTTAGACCAACCCTTGTGCTTTCTTATGGAAATACTTTAATCATGACTTTCCCCCATGTGAGAGACATCAAAATACTGTTACCTTCATAGTTCAAATTATAGAGTTTCTCAGTAGGGACTGAAAAGTCTCAAAATGCTATTTCTTTGAAATTGAGAGTGAATGTTGTACTTGTGAAGGTACTTGAAGGCAGAAGCTCTCTAATCTGCAGGCATTGTTGGCAAGATGAGGCAATTGAGGGTGTCATTTTTCTCTGGAAGTAAAACCTGTTGAGGGACAAGGGTTTTAAGTTATCTTGGTCTGATGGCTTGTGATTTGATAATGGTGAAGGAGAAATGCTGATGCTTTAGGGAATTTGTTTTTAAACACATTTCAAGCATACTTGGAACTTGCACTTGGAACCCTTTGCTGTGAAGATTTTTTCAAACAAAAACAATATAAATCAATATGATCCTATTTGTTTTCTATATAACGGAGCAGCAGTAATATGAATACAAGTTAGCATGGTTCTTGGAATCCCATTTGTAAGGAAAAGTAGAATTTTGTTTCTCTAGTAACTTATTTCCAGAAAAAAGTGTGATAATTTTTGTCCAGTGGAAACCCCCAAACCAGCCAGCAAAGAAGTTTTCATATAGTAACTGCTTATCTCACTACCAAGGTTGCATTTGAACCAGTACACTAAAACTGAAAGAATCTGAGGCCCAGGTCCATAAAAACAGGTATCTACAGAACAGCCTAGGAAGAAGTCAGACACCTACATCAGACCACTTCAGTCCACAGTAGGGCTGTGTGAAACTTCGGGTGGTGATTTGATTCTGAGGAGATTCGGCCTATTCAGTGGCCAAATCTCCGAATCCAAATTGAATCGGGACAAATTAAAAGGTCTGAATTGGTCTAAAGCTCTCTGAATCTTTGCCAAAGATGAACTTCGATGATTTGGGCAGTCCCTGGTAGCTGCAGCAGGGATCTGCACCTGACTCTGAGCTGGTAAGTACTAGGGGCAGGGGAGGGGGAGCTTGTTTTGGGGAGGGGACCACTGCTAACCCCCCTGATCCCCCATTCCCCCCAGCACCACCCACTCCCCTGGCCCCCCATGGCTGCCCCCCTGCCCCAGCTCCTGGTACTTTAAAAAAAAGCCCCAGTGCTCACTGCGTGCTCCCACGTGGGGGGGAGAGATCCCCGCTTCCCCCCACTGTCCCACGCTGCATGGGGTGGGTCTGTCATGAGACTACTGACTCCCCCCCTTGCTCCCCTAGCCCCCACACAGATCTCCTGCCTGGGCCAGTTCCAGCTCTTTAAGAAAAAAAAAGACGAGGAAAGTCCTGGGACTCACTGTTCCTGATGCAGCCTCGGGACTTCAGGAACTCGTGTAGAGCCCCCCATGTGGAGCACGGCAGTGGGGGGAAGTGGGGATCACCCCCTGCTGGCAGGAGTGGTGAGTCCTGGGTTTTTTTCAGGTTTTTTTTTCTTACAGGGCCAAAGCTGGCCCAGCCAGGGCAATGGGGGGGGAAGGGGGAGCACATGGGGGGGTTGGGGGACTCATGCAGCATGTCCCATGCAGCTTGGGGCAGTGGGGGGCAGCGGGGATTGTCCCCTGCCTGGCAGCACCCGGTGAGTAGGGACTTTTTTTTACAAGTGCTGGAAGCTGGGGCAGCCATTGCTGGGCTGGGAGAGGAGTGGGGGATGGGCCTGGCCTGGCTGATTCAGAGATTCAGCTGCTGCTGAATCTCCAAATCAGATTTGGCCAAATCAAATCCCAACAGTGATGTGAATCACCAAATCGAATCACTATCCCCCGAATCGGCCGAATCTGAATCCAAAGCAAATTCTAGCTACTTCACACAGGCTTAGTCAACAGTACCCTTACCTTAGATGTCTGACAGGTTAAATTTTCACTAGTAAAATGTTCTAGGTGTCTATTAGCCTGTGCAGAGTAGCTAGTATTTGCTTTGGATTCAGCCAGTTCCAGTGACAGTGATTTGACTCGTTGATTTGAATCACTGTCCCAAATCAATTAGGCCAAATCTGATTTGGAGATTTTACCATTGCTGAATTGGCTGAATATCGAAATCAAACAGGCCCCAACCCCCACCTGTTTTCTTAACCCCATCAATGGCTATCCTGCCCAGCCCCAGCATCCTGGCACATAAAAAAACCGCCAAACCACACACTCACTGGCTCCTGTGAGGCTAGGAGGGCAGAGACCCCACTGCTCCCCACTGTCCCATGCTGTATGGGGGTGCTCTGCCATGAGCGCCCAGAGGCCCACTGGCTGCTGCAGTAGCCAATGAGTTCAGGGTGTTTTTTTTTTTAAGTGCTGGGACACTGGGGCAAGGCAGAGCAGCCATTGACAGGCAGAGCAGCCATGGACAGGCTGGGAGAGCAGGTGGGGGTCAGAGAGCACTCGGGGGCTAGAGGAGCAGGCAGGGGATGAGGCCTTGCAGCAGTCCCCACCTGGTTGCTTCCATTCTCCTTCAAGCCCTACCGCCTTGTACTTACCAACATGGAGCCCAGATCCAGCTCCCTATGGAGGTGAGCAGGGACTGCCGGAAACTCCGGAACTCCGAATCATCTCTAAATCTTTTCAAAATTGATTTGGAGGCTTTGAATTGAATCAGACCTTTTAATTGGTCTCCTGATTCAATTCAGATTTGGAGATTCAGCTGCCAAATCGGGCTGAATCTCCTATGAATTGAATCAGCAACCAAAGCCTGACACAGCCTTAATGTCTATATGCTGATTCTGTAACTGCCCAGGGCTAAGTAACTCAGCACTTAAGGATTCACAAACTAGGCCTCCCCACATTTTGATCACCTAAGAAGCCTGGTCCTGTAGTTGTACTCAAGTGTACCTAATACATGCTGACCATACTCAGAAAGATAATTCTCCATGTTAGTTTGAAGTTCTGCCTGACAGTATTCAGTTAAGCAATAAACAAAGCTGCCATTGCAACTTTCATCTTTAATATAATAGCTGATATGTTATATAATAGTATCATAGTTGCTGGGTCGGAAGGGACCTGAGAAAATCGTCAAGTCCAACCGCCTGCCATGGCAGGAAAGAGTACTGGGGTCAAACGACTCCAGCAAGGTGAACATCCAGCCTCCTTTTAAAGACCCCCCAGGGTAGAAGCCAGCACCACTTCTCTTGGAAGTTGGTTCCAGATCCTAGCCGCCCTGACCGTGAAGTAGTGCCTCCTGATATCTAGCCTGAATCTACCCTCTGCCAGCTTGTGACCGTTATTTTTTGTCACTCCTGGTAGTGGTTGGGGGAACAGGGACTTTCCCAATGCCCGCTGGTCCCCTCTGACTAGTTTGTAAATGGCCACTAGATCCCCCACTGCATCAGCTAATATAATACCTGATATGTTGTATCATAGTATCCTCAGCCTTCCCTTGTGGAGGCTGAGCAGGTTCAGGTCCCTTAGCGTCTCCTCGTAGGGCCTGCCCTGCTGCCCCCGATCATGTGGGTCTCCATCCTCTGGACTCTCTCTGTGTTGTCCTCATGGATGCAGTACTCCAACTGCGGCCTGACCAGTGTCACACAGAGGGGGAGGATCACCTCCTTGGACCTGCTTGAGATGCACCTGTGGATGCATGACAAGGTACAGTGGCCTTCCTGACCGTGTCACCACACTGTTGGCCCATGTTCATTTTGGCATCAGTAATGACTCCAACATCTTTTTCTGCCTCTGCATTGATGAGAAGGGAGCTCCTCAGCCTGTAGGTATGCTGCTGATTCTTCCTCCCCAGGTGCATCACCTTGCACTTGTCAGTGTTGAATCGCATCCTATTCTCATCTGCCCACCCCTGTAAACTGTCCAGGTCTGATTGCAGCCTATTCCTCCCTTCTAGCATGCCCACTTCTCCCCACATCTTAGTGCCATCAGCAAATTTGAACAGGGTGCTTTTTACCCCCTCATCTAAGTCGCTGATGAAGATGTTGAACAGTGAGGGCCCAAGGACCGAGCCCTGAAGAACCCCACTGCCCACATCCCTCCAGGCTGAATAAGACCCATCCACCACCACTCTCTGGGTGCAGCCCTCCAGCCAATTAGTGACCCATCTGACTGTGTAGGTATCAATTCCACAGTCTCCTAGTTTTTCATGAGAATGGAGTGAGAGACGGTGTGGAAGGCCTTCCTAAAGTCCAGAAAGACTATGTCCACTGTGACACCTGCATCCAAGAACTTTGTGACCTGGTCATAGAAGGCCACCAGGTTGGTCTGACAGGACCTGCCTCTAATGAACCCATGTTGGTTGCCCCTAAGAATAATCTCCCCTGCTGGCCCCTTGTGGACATGCACCAGGATAATTCTCTCAAAAACCTTACCCAGGACTGAGGTAAGACTAACAGGCTTACAGTTTCCTGGGTCCTCCTTCCTGCCTTTTTTGAAAATGGAAACCACATTGACCCTTTTCCAGTCCTCTGACTCCATGTCAGAGCACCATGAGTGCTCATAAAGTCATGCCAGGGGTCCTGCAATGACCTCTGCTAATTCCTTCAGCACTCAGGTGGAGATCGTCAGTACCTGCTAATTTAAATATGTCCAGTCCTTCCAGAAATTCTCTGACTAGGCCTGGATTTGCCTCCCCTGGGGTCTACGGGGGTCCCAGTGTGGGGGATGACTCCGTCCCTGCTCAGAAAAATGAAGGCAAAGAAATTGTTAAATATGTTAGCTTTGCTGTCTGGTGTGATGACCACATTTCCTCGAGTGTCCTGCAGAGGCTCCACATTAACCGGTACCTTCTTTTGACCTCCTATGTATTTTAAAAAGGACTTCTTCTTGTCCTTTATCTGGGTTGCTAATCCCAATTCCATCTCCACCTTAGCCTTCCTGACCTTCCCCCCCACAGCCCCGAGTAACCACGGTATAGTCCTCCCTGGTGATGGCCCCTCCCTTCCATTGGGTGTACACTTCCCTTTTAGCTAGGAGACATTCCTAGATGCTTTTGGTGAGCCCTCTTGCCCCCTTTGATCCATGTTGGGATTACCTCCCCTTGGGCTTGGAGGATCATCTCAAGAAATGACCACTCTTCTTGGACCCCTGACTCTTCTCACCTCCAGGACCTCAGTGCCTCCCCGACTATTCTCCTTACCTCATTGAAGTCCCCGCCCTCCTGAAGTCCAGGGCTGCTGCCTTGCTGTAAGCCTTTGCAACCGTGCACTGGATGGTGAATTCCAGTAGGCGATGATCGCTGTCACCCAGGTGGTCAAGTACCTGCAGACCCCTCACCAGCTCGTCGCCCGTGGCCAGGACCAGGTCCAACAAGGCATCTCCCCTGGTGGGGCTGTGCACCTCATGGGTTAAATGGAAGTCCTGTATCTCAGCTAGGAACCTATATGAGTGGTCAGACCTGGCTGACTGCTCTTCCCAGAAGTTGTCTGGAAGTTCTACAACAACACTCTGGATACTCCTGTGTTGAGCTAAGAAGTATTTATTAATATAACTCTGTGGAATCATATCCAGGGTGGATGTTAAAGGTTGCCTAGTATGTATGTAAGACCTACACTTGCTCTGTCCCTGACCTTGGCCCGGCCCAGCCTAGCCTTGGTGAGTGAGAGGAACCAAGAATATGTACCCTGGCTCCTTGTGGCAGGAAGAATGGAATCCCCAGTGCTTCAAAAACTGCCACAAACCAAACTGAACCCTGCAGTGCTGAAAATGAGGGCTTTTGCCTAAAGGATAAAGTACAAAGAAAATACACTAAGACATAGCAATAGCCTTGTAAATAGGTCTTTTCCTGGAAATGAGAAACATTAGTCCTTTTATAAGCTGGAAAGGACTCAAATCCACATTTCCCACTTTATAAGATGGTACCTTAACCAACAGTTTATAGACCAGGGCGGAAGGAATGATGGATCCACTCAGCAGCCAGATTCCATTTCCCAGCAGCCCCTGCATCACTGCATCCAGTTTTCATGGAGACCCCAGGAACAGTGGGGCCATAGTGCAGGACCAGGGTTTCCATGAAGACTGGCTCCAGGAGCATTGGCAGGGTGCACAGCTGGGCAGGAACTGCTCTGGGGGCTGGGAGTAGGATCTTGTGGCAGTGACAGCATGGTCTGGAGATGGGGCAAAGTCATGATCTGCCACTTGTGTGCCCCTGCCTGTGGACCACAGCTCTGCCTGGCTCTGGACCACACAGTCACCACCATAGAATCCTAGCCCTGGCCCTGGAGCTGCTCCCTGCCTAGCTGCATGCCCTGCTAATGCTTCTGGGGCTGGTCTCCATGGAAACCCTAGTCCCGTACTGTCAAGGTCCTGCTGCCTCTGGGGTCTCCATGAAAACTGGCCACAGTGACAAAGGCAGGGGCTGCTGAGAAATGGAGTCTAACATGGGCCCAGTCTGGCCTGTGGGATTCATAGATTCATAGATTCATAGATGCTAGGGTCGGAAGGGACCTCAATGGATCATCAAGTCCGACCCCCTGCATAAGCAGGAAAGAGTGCTGGGCCTACATTACCCCAGCTAGATACACATCCAACCTTCTCTTGAATACCCCCAGGGTAGGGGAGAGCACCACCTCCCTTGGGAGCCCATTCCAGACCTTGGCCACTCGAACTGTGAAGAAGTTCCTCCTAATATCCAATCTAAATCTGCTCTCTTCTAGCTTGTGGCCATTATTTCTTGTAACCCCCGGGGGTGCCTTGGTGAATAAATACTCACCAATTCCCTTCTGTGCCCCCCTGACGAACTTATAGGCAGCCACCAGGTCGCCTCTCAACCTTCTCTTGTGGAGGCTGAAAAGGTCCAGTTTCTCTAATCTCTCCTCGTCGGGCTTGGCCTGCAGGCCCTTAACCATACGAGTGGCCCTTCTCTGGACCCTCTCCAGGTTATCCGCATCCTTCTTGAAGTGCGGCGCCCAGAATTGCACGCAGTACTCCAGCTGCGGTCTGACCAGCGCCCGATAGAGGGGAAGTATCACCTCCTTGGACCTATTTGTCATGCATCTGCTGATGCACGATAAAGTGCCATTGGCTTTTCTGATGGTTTCGTCACACTGCCGACTCATGTTCATCTTGGAGTCCACTAGGACTCCAAGATCCCTTTCCACTTCCGTGCCACCCAGCAGGTCATTTCCTAGGCTGTAGGTGTGCTGGACATTTTTCCTCCCTAGATGCAGCACTTTGCATTTCTCCTTGTTGAACTGCATTCTGTTGTTTTCTGCCCACTTGTCTAACCTGTCCAGGTCTGCTTGCAGCTGTTCCCTGCCCTCCGGCATGTCCACTTCGCCCCATAGCTTAGTGTCATCTGCAAACTTGGACAGAGTACATTTCACCCCCTCGTCCAAGTCACTGATGAAGACATTAAAGAGTATCGGTCCAAGCACCGAGCCCTGTGGGACCCCACTGCCCACACTCTTCCAGGTCGAAACCGACCCATCCACCACAACTCTCTGGGTGCGACCCTCCAGCCAATTCTCCACCCACCGGACTGTGCAGTCATCCAAGTCACAGCCCCTTAACTTGTTCACCAGTATGGGGTGGGATACCGTATCAAAGGCCTTCCTGAAGTCCAAGTATACGACATCCACCCCTCCTCCTGCGTCGAGGCGTTTTGTGACCTGGTCATAAAAAGAGACTAGATTGGTCAGGCACGATCTACCTGCCACGAACCCGTGCTGGTTTCCCCTCAGCATAATTTGTCCTGCCGGGCTCTCACAAATGTGAGCCTTGATGATTTTCTCAAAGATTTTGCCAAGGATGGAGGTGAGACTGACTGGCCTATAGTTACCCGGGTCCTCCTTCCTCCCCTTCTTGAAAATGGGAACCACATTGGCCCTTTTCCAGTCCTCCGGGACTTGACCCGTTCGCCACGAGCGTTCAAATATTCCCACCAGGGGCTCTGCAATGATGTCGGCCAGTGCCTTCAGTACCCTCGGATGGAGCTCATCCGGGCCTGCCGACTTAAAGGCATCCAGTTCTTCCAAGTGACCCTGCACCACCTCAGGGTCCACGCATGGAAGTCTGGTGCCTTGCTGCTGCCTCCCTACACTCCCAGTGAGAGACTTGTCATGCCTCTCGCTTAGGAACACTGAGGCGAAGAACTCGTTGAGGAGTTCAGCCTTGTCCCCTCTGTCCGTCACCAATTGTTTCTGCCCATTTAGCAGGGGTCCTATTCCTCCCTGGGCCTTCCTTTTACTCCCTATATATCTAAAAAACAATTTCTTATTGTCTTTTACTTGGGTTGCCATCCTCAGCTCCATGGTAGCTTTGGCCTGTCTAACTGCCTCCCTACAAGCACGAGCAGAAGACGTATATTCCTCTTTGGTGATCTCTCCCTGTTTCCACTTTTTATGTGCTCCCCTTTTGGCCCTTAGTCTGCCCTGGATTTCTCTGGTCAGCCAGGGAAGCCTCCTGGCCCCTTTCCCTCTTTTACCTCGCACGGGGATCGTCTCGCTTTGTGCTCGAAGGATAGCTTCCTTAAGGCACAGCCACCCTTCTTGGGCTCCCTTGCCTGCCCCTGTTATAAAATAGACTGAGGTAGAGACAGTCTCCAACCCTAAAGTTGAAGTTGTTCCACTGTGCAACAAAGAATGCAGGAGTATCTGGATAGACCAGGGGTGCTCAACCTCCAGTCTGTAGAGCAAATGTGCAGCTGAGTTTGGGCTGGGTTGCCCTTCCCTCCTTCACACAGCAAGATGGAGCCCTGCCATGCCCACCCTGGGTGCTAGATCAGGACCACCAGCAAGATCCAGCCCAATGATGGACCTGGCACTGCCATATACAGTTCAGGAAGCAATTTCTCCAGATTTTGGTGACACCAAGGACTGAGCTTTTAATTCATTTTAATGTGTGATATTTGTTTCTGTAACAACATGGTTTCATAGAACCTCTAGCCTACTTGACTTTCCATACTTTTACAAAACATGGTTGGTAAAATTCCTTTATGTTTCAGGCAGATGAGGTTCTTTGGGTAAATCTGATATCTTTTATTAGATCAACTCTAATAGTTGGAAAAACATTCTTCTTTGCAAGCTTTTGGGCACAAACACCCTTTTTCAAGCTGAGGAAGCACCTGCAGTTGGTCTGTGCTCTTCCTGGATGGTTCAGTACGTTGAACATCATTTTATTACAGAAAAGGAAGGAGATGAATTAATGGGCTAGAAGATAATATTCTTTAGGGTTAATTTTAAAAAAAATGTATACTCTTACCAAAATGTGACACACCTCAACTAACTGCTTACAAAAACAAAGCTGCCATTTTATGTGAAGTTTGCTTAGATAAGGAAGAATTAAAGTACAGAACATTGCCCTAAGGAAAAAAGGAAATTAAAAAACAAAACAAAACTGATGGCACATTTGCTTGGCAGTTCCATTCTATAGTTCTAGGGAAAAAAAGAAAAAAAAATTTAGACAATTTTAGAGACTGATAGAAAATGAGATGTCATTCAGTTTCCATTCCAAGTGCAGAAGTGAAGTAATCAGTGTGGAACTTGTCATCCTTGGCAATCCCCTGATATAAGCATGGTCTCTACCATGACTCATTGATGGTTCTTGGGGTGATTAAGAGTCCAATTCTTTAGCCACAGACCAATCCATAGAAGTTGCAGGTCTTTCCACAGGGGAGAGCAGACTGTAGGCTGGGATTTCTCCTTTTTTATCTTCCTCCATTCTCTCTCCTCTGCTTCTAGTTAGAGATGCTTTACCTCAAAATGGTCTACCACCTAGTTGAGGTTGCAGTGCCATTGGGGTTAGTTGGCAGCCAGCTCCTCCCAGCTTGTGATGTTGGCATCTGTTTTCTTAAGGTATGCCTTCAAAATATCCTTCTAGCATTTCCTCTGGCCAACAGGAGATCTCAAGGTGTTACTAAGCTGAGAGTAGAGCACTTGTTTTGAGAATCGGGCACACGATATTTGGTGCAATGAGGTTGGTGCTTGAGGATCCATAACAATGCTGGTAACATTGGCTTCAGCAAGGATATTGGCATTTATGCGGTATCTTCCAATTTGATGTGGAGGATTTTCCAGAACTTTGTTAAGGATACCTCTCTAGGGTCTTACAATGACAAAAGTAGGTGACGCACATTTCAGTGGGGATGATGATTGCATTGTAGACCTGAATCTTGGTGTCTTTCTTGAGATCATGATGAATAAGGACATGCAAAAGCAATCTGTGCTTTGTGGGCTAGGGATCTCTTTATCATTGTTTACTTTGTGATGCAGGTGGCTACTGAAGCACCAAGGTAGGGAAATGCTCAACAACCTCCAGGGTTTTTTGCTCAATGGTAATTTGGGGAAGGGGGTTCACATTCATGGCCCAGGGAAGGCTGATAGAGAACAACAGTCTTCCAGACGTTGAGAGAGAGGCTTCTTGTTTGGCTTATCTGAAAAGATCCAGAGCTGTCTGGAGGTTTTCCTCAACATGCACAAGAATGGCACAAGCATTGGCATGTTGAGAATATCCCAGGTTGAAGAGAACTCTATCTGTTCAATATTTTATGTCAATTCCAGAAGTAAGGCAGTTCTTAATGAGAACCAAGATGACTGTCAAAAAGTGGAGAGCAGAGATGGGGTGATGAAGTCTCTGATCCACTAAGGATGGTCTCAGCCACGTGGTCATAAAGAAACCTTAGGACCTTGGATGACCTTCCAGGACATCCAAATCTGGCCAGTACTTTCCACATGGCTTTGTAATTGATGGAATCAAAGGCCTTAGTGAGGTCAATGAAGGCCCTATACAGGTCCTGATGTTCTCAAAACTTTCCTTGGATCTGGTGGGCAACAAATATAATGTCAGTTGTTCCACTGGATGGTTTGAAAACACATTGAGATTTCTCATGGGGTATAATATGGGTCAGATCGTTTCAGACAAAGACTTTTTCTGCTGTGGGAAGGAGGAAAATACCTCCATAGAATCATAGAAAATTAGGGTTAAAAAGGACCTTAGGATTGGGGTTTAGTCCAACCCCCTTCTCAAAGCAGGACCATCCCCAATGATATCATACCAACCAAGGCTTTGTCTAGCCACATATTAAAAACCTCCAAGGATGGAGAGTCCACAATCTCTCTGGGTAATCAACCTTGGTAGTTTACTGGGTAATCATCCAGTGCTTTAATAGCCTCCTCATAATAAAGTTTTTCCCAATATCCAACCTAAACTTTCCTTGCTGCAACTTGAGACTATTTTAGCTTATTCTGCCATCTGCCACTACTGAAAACAATCTAGCTCCATCTTCTTTTGAACAACCCTTCAGATAGTTGAAGGTGCTATTTAAATCCCCTATCACTCTTCTCTTATTCAGACTAAATAAGACCAGTTCTCTCAGCCTCTCCTCATAAATCATGAGGGCCCTCTAACCACTTTCATTATCTTCCACTAGATTCTCTCCAATTTGGCCGAATCATTTCTGTAGTGAGGGACCCAAAACTGGACACAATACTGTAGATGTGGCCTCAACAGAGAAAAAGAAAAGAAGAGAAATAATCACTTCCCTTGATCTGCTGGCAACATTCCTACTAATGTAGCCCAGTATGCTGTTAGCTTTCTTCATAGCTGGGTACACTGTTGGCTCATATTCAACTTACTGTTCACTGTGACCCCCAGGTCTTTTTTTTTTTGCAAAGCTGCTGCTTAACCAGTCAGTCCCCAGTCTGTATCAGTGCATGGGATTGTTCTGTCCTATGTGTAAGACTTCATACTTATTGTTATTGAACTTTTTGAGATTTCTTTTGGTCCAATCTTCCACTTTGGCTAGGTCACTGAATCCTAGCCATACCTTCCAGTGTATCTACTATTTCACCCAACTTGTCAGCCACAAAGTTGTTGAGGGGGCACTCTATTTCTTCTTGCAGATCATTGATAAAGATATTCAACAAAATCTGGCTTCAGAACTGACCCCTGGGGCACTCCACTTTTGGATACCAGCTGCCAGATGGACATCAAGTCATTGGTTACTACCTTTTGAGCCTGACTATCCAGTCATTTTTCTAACCAGCTTACCATTCATTCATCCAACCTGTACTTCCTTAGCTTGCTTGCAAGAATGTTGTGGGAGACCAAAAGCCTTTCTAAAGTCAAGGTATATCATACCAACTGCTTTCTCCATATCCACAGAGCCAGTCATCTCATAGAAGGGAATCAGATTGGTCAGGCATGACTTTGGTGAATTCATTCTGATTGTTCTTAATCAACTTCTTCTTTTCCAAGAGCTTAGAAATGGATGGAGCACTTCTTCCAAGTGCTTCTCTAGGATATTTCCAGAGACTGAGATGGGACTTACCAGCAGGCCTGCGAGAAGTAGCTAGTATTTGCTTCAGATTCAGCCAAATCAGGGGACAGTAATTCGATTCGGTGATTCAAATCTCTGTCCCAAATTGATTCAGCCAAATCAGATTTGGAGATTCAGTTGCTGCCAAATCTCCAAATGTCTGAATCTCCAAATCATGTGAGCCCATCCCCTGCCCACCCTCCCAGCCCGGCAATGACTGCTGCACCTGGCCCAGTTCCCAGCTTTGAAAAAAAATACCCC
This sequence comes from Crocodylus siamensis, assembly GCF_052110815.1. Taxonomy (NCBI): domain Eukaryota; kingdom Metazoa; phylum Chordata; order Crocodylia; family Crocodylidae; genus Crocodylus; species Crocodylus siamensis. The sequence continues at coordinate 212,712,130 of NC_143396.1, forward strand.
CACTCTCTGGGTGCTGCCAGGCAGGGGGATGATCTCCGTTATCCTCCACTGCCCCATACTGCATGGAGGGCTCTGCTTGAGCCCCCTGAAGCCCCCCCATACCAGCCTGCATGGCTGCCCGCCCACCCTAGCTCTGGCCCTTTAAGGAAAAGCCCCCTCTGGACTTACCAGTTCCTGCTTGATGGGAGGGTGATCCCTGCTGCCCCCTGCTGCTCCACAACACATGGGGGGCTTGTCCATGAGCCCCCCAAAGCCCTGATGTTGCTGCAGGAGCTGATGAGTCCAGTTTTTTTTCTTCAGTTTTTTATTTCTTAAAGGGCTGGAGCTCAGGCAGGCAGGGCAGCTATGGGGAGCACTGGGGGAGTGGGGGGGTCAGGGGGCTTGTGGCAGATCCCCTCATGCAGCATGGGGCAGTGGGTGAAAGTAGGGATTGCCCCACCACCAGGCAGCACTCAGTGAGTGGGGGCTTTTTTTTAAAGTACCGGGAGCTGGCATGGGTGAGGCAGCCATGGGGGTGGGGCTGGGAGAGCGGGCAGGGGTTGGGGGAGCTAGGGGAGCAGTCAGGGCATGGGGCCTAGCAGTGGTCCCACCCATGGTCCCCACCCCTCTCCCCCCTCCCCCACCCCTCCTTCCCTGCACCCTACTTACTGGCATAGAGTCCAGCTCCAGCTCCCTGCTGCAGTGGGTGGGGACTGCCCGAATCATGAAAGCTGTACAAATCTTTTCTGAAGATTCAGAGAGCTTTAAAGCAATCTGGACCTTTTTATTGGTCCCCTAATTCGATTTGGATTTGGAGATTCAGCCACCAAATCGGGCCGAAACTCCTCTGAATCAAATCACCATCTGAAGCTTTGTACAGCCCAACTTACCAGTCTGTAGTTCTCCAGATCCACCTTCTTCTCATTCTGCAAGATTGGCACTATATCTGTCTGTTTGTAATCATCTGGGACTTCGTCCAATCACCATGAGTTTTCAAAGATAATGACCAGCAGCTCTGCAGTCACATCAACCAACTCCCTCAGCACCCTCTGGTGCATCACATCCAGCCCCATGAAGTTGTACACATCCAGCTTTTCTAAATAATCATTTTCCAGTGTTGGCTACTTATAACCTCCCCAAGTGCTCCTAAGTGCAGTAGTCTGGTAGCTGAACTTGCCTGTGAAGACCAAGTTAAAAAAGGCACTGAGTACTTCATTTTTTTCTGCATCCTCTGTCACAAGGTTGCCTCTCCCATTTAGTAAGGGACCCACATTTTCCCTGATTTTCCTCTTTTTGATGACATACTTGTAGAAACCATTTTGGTAGCCCTTCACATTTCTTTCTAGCTGCAACTCCAATTGCACTTTGGCCTTCCTGATTTTATCCCTGCATGCCCAGCAACAGTCTTATCCTACCTAGTAGTTTGTCCAAGTTTTCACTTCTTGTAAGCTTCCTTTTTAAGTTTCATTTCAGGAGAATTTCCCTGCTTCGCCAAGCTGGTCTTCTGCCATATTTGCTAGTTTCCCTGCACATTAGGATGTTTTGTTCTTACACACAAACTTATCTCCTTTCTTGCAGGTAATAACAATATTGTCATTCCTCATGTTACCAGGGCTCTTTTAATTGTTCTAAAATCATTGAATAAATTTGTGGAGTTTCCATACTAGTTCCTCACCACCAGCCTTGTAGTTTCAGCAGGTATGCCAGCAATTCCAATAGCCTTGTTGTTCGTGGTTTCCTTGATGGCTTGTGAGACTTCTAGGTTGGGAGGGTTGGTGAGAGATCTCCTTCCAGGGTGCGGAGGATGGACTCAATGGTGATATCCACCACAGCTGACCCATGGTTCAGAAGTGCCTCAAAGTGCTCTTTCCATATAGCTTGGATAGGTACATTGTCTTTGAGGAGTGTGATCACTGGAAAGTAGAACTGTGGGACTGTATTAATCAGAATGTGGTCAAGGTTGGAGTAGAACTGTTCTTTGACATTGTTGTCATCATCAAGTGTTGGAGCATATGTGCAGAAGATGATGGTATACTGCTTGTTGCTGGTCTTAAGACTAAGGGTTATAAGATGTTCATTATTGTCCACAGACAGGTCTGTAAATTGGCTGATGAACTGAATCTTGATTGTGAAGCCAATGCCATGAATGCATCTGTCCTGGGCAGGTTTCCCCTTCCAGAAGGTGTAGCCTCCACCCTCCTCTCTCAGCTGACTCTCATCTGGTCATCTTGTCTCCCTCAGAGCTGCAATGCCAATACTGTATCTCACTAGTTCCCTGAAGACAATGACAGTTCTTCTTTCTGTTCATTTGTTGTCTTGGTTATCCATCAAGGTGTGAAAGTTTCATGTTGCAAAGATCATTGTCTTTTTATGATGCTTTTGACCTCAGAGAGAGTGATCCTTCTTGATGTTGTTCTCCAGTCAGAAGACAAGAAAGTCTAGATTTAGGGAAAAATTTCTATCCCCTTCAATATGACTGCTTAGTCCTGCAAGACAACCATCAGGCTACTGCTGCCTGTGTGCAGATTTGTGGCTGGAGATTGCTGGATCCACTAATCTTGTCTCCATCACCACTGATCCATTGCCACAGGGCTTTTGGAGGTTGGTACATGAGAGTGTGTTGTTTCCTACGGTAAAAGCATGTGCGTGACTTTGTGTGATGTGAGGAAGCTGGCATGGAAACCAGACAATTATGACCAGGTGGAGAGCTGACCCCAATGTCAAGGGAGAATCCTAGATTACAGGAGACCTCCATCTTACTGCAGCCTTTTTCCTTCTTGACAGCCACTGAGATATCTTCTTCCATCTGATTCATTGTTGAGGACTTAGGGTTGGCTTGTGGTTTGTCTGGAACCTTCCCTCAGGCCTATTCACCACAGGTGACCCTGCCAAAAGTGTGAGACTTTGGGCAACAACTCTGAGGGTCATTTGGACACACAAGCCTCCCCACCACTACAAGGTCTCAGTCAATGGAGAGGTGGGTAGAAGGTGGGACAGAGCAGGTACCATAAAATTACAATCTGCAGCCTATATGAAAAAGAAGTTTGGTTCATATTGCTTTTCAGTGTGGTTACAAATGTGTCTTAAAAATGGATTCACAAGGGGTTAGTTTCTGTTCTTGTTACAATTTCTCATCAAGAGATCAGGGCATCAAATATATAAGAACAAGAGATGCTTTAGGAAGAATAAAAGGCCACAAGTTGCTTGACATGCCCTTTAAATACAATGCTCAGTAATATAAGTGTCACACAGACAATAACAGGCTGTAGTTTCTATCCTAAACTGTCATGCTGGTAATTCCATTGTGTTCTGGTTGTTTGAGTAGAGTAAAAAGTCAGTATTTCTATGTTCTATTTTCAAGCCCTCTCTTTAAGTATATAACTCAGCAAATGGAAATATTTTGTGTGCTTCAGTTTCACTATCTAAGACTAATATCATATAATGATCTCAGCATCATAGTGACCAGAGCTGGAAAATGCTTGTTTGCTTATCAGTCCATACTATCCCCTGAGGCATAACAATTTAGAAGCAGGTTTTTTTTAAAACAAGACAGTTAAATACCCTAAAGTCAGACATAGTAATATTAAAATCCTTACACTCAGCAGGGAGGCTAATTAAGCAATTATGAGAGAGAAAATGTATGTAGGAGAAAAAGAAACAAAAATATCATAGTAAAATTACAAGGACTCTGAAGTAATGTGAGTCAAAAGCATAACCTTCAAAAACTGGAAATTAAGCCTTGCTTAAATGCTGTGCTCAGCTTTTGTCATCTCTTTTAGAAAAGATTCAGCAGTAATATAGATTTGGCCTAAATGTTTAGAGGCAAGAAAGAAAAAAATGTTAAGAAAAGATTAAAAGATTAGGACTATTTAGAAAGGAAGCATGATATAATTTTGAATACAATGATATATATATATAACAACTAAAATGAAAGAAAATGAGATACTCCTTTTTAGTTACTCATAGCACATTTAAATTGGAGTAGTTAATGGAATTTAAACATTGAACAATTAAAAAGGTATATGGGAATGAAGTCATAATTGTAGAAGGAATAATAAAAATGAATATACCTCTTCCCACATACATATCGGGGCATAAAACTACTACTGACATATGGAAGACAAAATTTTGCTCTCTGGGCAACTTCTCTCATAAATGCTTCCTGATGGAAAAAGTAGTGATACTTGAACCCTGGAGTGTTCTTTCTGTTTCTCTATCCCCTTCTTTGCAAAATGTAATGCAATTCAAACCACATGGGCATATTACAAATCTTCCCAGAATTCCCGTTTCCATGCTCTGTGTGGAAACCTGTTGTGACACGTGATTCCATGGAGTAAATATCTTTACAGGGTACCTTCCAAGCATCAAACATCTATAGCATACACACAGCATTTCATCTGTGTTTTATGGCCACATATCAATATCAATGTGGAAAGCACACATCAGGATTTAGGTCTGGTTTGTGAAGGTAAAATTATTGTGTTTATTATTATTTTGGAATTAAATTATTATTATGAAAGTAAATTATTTTGAAAAATGTCTTGAGAAGATGATTATTTTTAGGAGTTTGAGAGTTACCTTTTGTGATTTGCTGTGAAGTTTCTGTCTTAGGAATTTGAAAACAACATTCTGTCAGTGTAGGACAGAAAGACATTTAGAAAAACTGTTGTGAAACAAGGCCACCTTTCAATCCATTTATCAATAGCACTAGCTGAATTTATTTTCCAGTTAGTGAAAAATAAAAAGATCAAATCAAAACATTAATCTTCATTCCAAATATTTTAATACATAAAAGATGTCGATAAAAATATATATTTAACCCATTGACTTTTGCCAATTATTGCCAAGTTGTGGTGAATATACAAAGAAAGGTATTTCTGCTTATTATAAATCTCCTTGAAAATAGGTATTAATAATAGAAATAATGACACATCCTTAACTCAGTTCTCTGGAATAGTGATGCTAGACTGTAGACAAACTCTGGAAGTCACACCGTGGCACAGAAAAGTAGTTTATTTTCTAAACTCTATTTCTATAGCTTTATTTTATGGATACAACTCCATAAGCTCATTTTCTAGAGGCAAATGTTAATGTTCAAAGCATAGTAACCTTCAGATGCTATTAAACGTCACATTCATAAGCACTGGAAGTAGTCTTAATCCCTCATTTCCCTACTCATGCTTTTACCACAAGATAATTTCTATATTTTCCTATTAATTAGGTAATAACTTCTGCAAGTATTGTATAGATCGTCTTTATTTTCTTTTTGGTTTGGCATCTTTCCAGTAATAAACATGAAGGCCATATACATCTAGCAGATATATAAATGGGAAAATTTAATTTAGCATCTGCTTTTCAATTATGGCAAACCATTTTATACATACTGATATCCATGAATCAAAGTGCAGGTGTGTTGCTGGAAGATAGATGATGGGTAGAGAAAAAACCTACCCACAGAGAAAACATTTCCCCTCTCTTACACTTAGTGATGAATATTAAAAGTACTCCCCTGCCACACAATGTTGAAAACTCATTTTTAATTATTTGATAATGTAAATATAATATATAACATTTTCATTAAATACATGCTCTGTGATAACAGTTTTTCCCCTCACTGTTCCTTATGGAATTGTTTGGGGTTTTTTTTCCTTTTCCATCAGAAACCAAAAAAAAGAGTTTAGTTATCTTATATACTATTCACCATTTAAAATGAGGAGAATTTGTTCACCAACAAATAGTATGTATATTATTTTAGCAAACACTAAGAAATAGTGCTGCTTGGAAAGCATCCTTCCAAAACCACAGACACTTGAGTCATTACTGTGAAAATGAAACAAGAGTTTTACATCTTTGTAATTTTGTAGAATTCTGTAGACCTATTCCTGACTTGCATTGATGAAAATTAGATTAGTATACTTTAAATGAAAAAGGAATAATTTGTACTCCAGAATCCAAGCCACCAAAGTAAATACTGGTTCACTAAGGCTAGGGACAGAAGTTAGATGTAAACTGATTTAAATGATCAGAAACCTGTTTAAACCAGTAACAGAACAGAAGTTCAGTGCATATAAACCACTTTCAAAATGGCCAAAACTGGTTTAAGATAAACTTGGCTGAATGTCAGACTTAAGTGATATAGGTCAAACCGGTTGATGGAACTTCTCTCTCAGACCTAAGACACTGTATATTTGTCCTTCAGATTCCTTTAAATTGTAAGGATGAATCCAGTTTTGCTATTGACTTCATTGAGACTGGTATTTCAAGCTTATAGTTTTTGCTGTGAATAGAAGGCATTTGCCTTTCATTCAAATAGCACCCGAGAAAGTCTGTATTCTTTTGGAGAATTTATTTTCCCTCCTTTTTTGGCCTTTTTTCTTAAGCTTTTAGAAGTAATTCAGACTGAAAGTGAACATTTATCATTTTGTGTAGACAAAAAGAAAAGAAAAAAAAAATGACATCCTCTTTTTCATCCCATGCTATTCTCTTTGCTACCAAAAGGGGGAGATGACTAGATAATACCATTGTGTGTCATTTTGATGATGATGATGCTTAATGCATCAGGCATATGAGGGACAATGTTCTTCCAGTGTTGATACCATAGTGATTATATTAAAGATGACAATTCATAACACCTTTTGAAATTCAAAATATTCTTTTGTTTTATAAAAACAAAAATTTCAAAAATACTCATTGAAATGTGTGTCTCTTTCAACATAGCTGGTTGGTTAGGCTTAGGGTTGGAAAGTCAGCGTGGGAAGTATAGAAAAAAATCTTTATTACTTTTGTGAAAAGCATGATAAATTTCCTGCTTAGTTTTGTCTTGTTTCTTATGATATTGAAGAGGCAAATATATTTCCTGTAAGATTCTGTAAGAGTAATGCAGGCAATAGGCATTCTATCAGTTGTTCATTCATACTATCAAGAATTGCCAACATAATAATGGATTTATCTTGAAAAGGGAATGGAAGGGGATGATTGAATTGCCAGCCTCTGGCAGTGGCGAAGTACAGAATGCTGGAGAACAGATTATATAGTACCGGGAGGTAGCTTTATACCCCAGTGATTCCCTGTTGCTTCCAGATGCTGTGAACTCTCTGGGTTTATGACACCATGTAACCAGCCTGAAGCCTAGTGCTTTGTACCTTTGGCCTTTGAAGGATAGATACAGAGGATTTGCTAGCCATGCCTGCTGCAGCATTTGCCCTCGTAAAAAAATGTGGTGCAACAGCAGAAGCTCAAGAATGAAAACAGGATAGTGATGAACCTGTAACAGGAGGCCAGGACCCCTGCTATTTTAAAAGGGGAAAACAGCCGTTCATAGCCCTGTCTGGCAGGAGACAGCTGAGCAAGGGCCAGAAGGGTTATAGGGCTGCCTCTAGGAACTTGAGAGCTCCAGGCATGGAGGAAGGGTTGCAACTGACCTCAATATAGTTGGGAGCAGGCTGCTCATTAAGCAGATGGGCCACACCTGGGATGAGTCAGGAGCATGTGACTGGAAGGGATGGAGACCAGAGAGATATTAGCCCAGCCTCAGAGCAGGTAGCCTGACCCAGGCTGTGCTAGAGGTAAGAGTTTCTTCTCTGGCACCAAGCTGAAAGTATACTGAGGGGAGGTTGAACTGGGGAAAGGCCAGTTGGGCGGTACAAGCCTGGGAGAAGCCTGTATTAAGGCACCCAACAGTGATTGAGGCTGGCTGGGCAGTTGATTACTATGGACTCTTAAAGACTGGAGAGCTGGGTTGTGGCTATAGGGGGCAAATAGTCAATGTGTGTTGTATCTGGGAGACATTCTCCACTCGTGGGGGCTAAGGTCAGGGTACAATTCTGCTACCATCTAGGACCCCACAGTTTGCATATGCCAAAAAGATGACTGAGTAGTGCCTGTGAGGCATGGGCATGGTTATAGGGGGAGGACAGAGGCCATGATTAAGGCCCCCAAGGCAATATACTGCTCTAAGGAATGCATAGCTCCATTAGGACGATGGGGCCTGGGGAACTGGACAGGTGCCAGTAGGGCACAAACTGTGGTCGTATTTGACTGAGAGTTCAGAGGGAAATGTGGGGAAAAAAGGGGATGCATCAGACCAAACATCCAGCTCTGTCAGTTAAGGGCATCCAGGAGTGCTCCAGGACTCAAAGGCAACCTCTGAATTTATACAGATGAAGACATGGCAGGTGATATAGTGAGGGGGTACACTAAGAAGATGGAGTAGGATCAGGGTGAGCCTAGGAGATGCCATAACCACCCTTAGGGGCTGGTATTGCTACATCCCTCTAAATACTTGATTTCTTAGCCAGTCAGTTGGGGAGGAAGGAAGGCAAAATGTTTAGGGGTTTCTGGATGAAATGCATGGGTTGAGGCTGAAGCTTGTTTCTGAACTTCAGGCTGTCTTTCTTTTTAGGAATATTTAATCCGATCACAGGAAATGTTTCTATTTGAAAAAGCAACTTTGAAAGGTTATGCAGACTTGGTAGACCATCCACTATATGGCTCCCTTCACCACACCCTACCACCCCCAACCTGTACAAGATGGTTCCTCTGTGATTCTTTTGTGGCAGCTTTTCAGCTTTTTGAGATTAGTTTCCTCCAAGTTCCTGGTTATTTTGGAAGAGAGAGAGCCTGTGTTCTGCCTGCTCTGTTTTTCTGGTTCAGGACAAACTGTACAAGAATGGAGTGGTGAGGACGCTGGGGACTGGTGTCCTTGGGCAGTTCTGCATGATGTTCATAGCCTGGTTACAACCTGTCTAACCTATTTATACAATGACTTGTAATCTGGGTAATTCTGTGTTGAGCTATGTAACAGGGTGGTCTGTCCTCTTAAGAAGGGGCAGGCAGCCCTTTTAAGCCAGTATCCGAATGTCCTTAAGGAGTTTCTAATTAGTGAGAGTGTCCCACTTGGAGTTTAAAACACCCAGAGGAGAGGGCTGTGAAGGGACAGTTTGGGAGGATGAAGCAAGCATTGACTGCAACTGCCTACTAAAAGGCGGGCCAAAGCCAGATGGCCCCTCTTTGAGTGTTCATAACAGGGTATTTTTTGTCATCTTTTTCTTTTTGGTACCTAAGGAAACACCTTATGTGTTTTACCTCGTGAGGACTGGCTGATTTGCTCATAAAGGAACACAGCTGCTTGCTGAAGCCTGTGGGCTAGAAAACCTGCACACAATCTAGTGAGTTGTTAACCATTTGGATTAACTTGATGATATAATGACTTAGCGACCCATGTGCAATATTTGGTTGGAGTGGATTTATCTGTATTCCTTTTTTGCAAGGTATACTATTTTTATAATCCTCTTTATAAATTGTATCTTATTTGATTGAGAATATGGGCATTTTTCATGTTATTTCTTTCTTTTGAACCCATAACATGATGAAAGCTTTGGCAAAACTGATAAGGTTCTAAATGGCACGTTACTCCAAAATTTCATTGCAGCAAAAAGGTTTCAGCTCTATGCCTCCCAGTAAGCACAACAACTTCCTTGTGGAAAACTGCCAAAGGTCTCCTAAACCCAAATCCAGTAAGTTATAGTGCTGCCATGAAATGTGGAGTTTTTTTCAGTAAAGGAAATCATTGTTTGTGGAACTGCTGCAGCCTTGCAATCTGAAAACATCTTTATGTGGGTTTGACTTAGTCCAATAAAATGGTACCTTATACTTTTTTCAGCATTCCTGCTTAGATTTATGTTCTCAAACAAGGCCCAGTTAAAATCTACAGAGGGATTACCATCCTTAGGTTACATAAAAGCCAAGTTTGAGATTTTGAGATTTCTGTTTCCTTCTGATCTTTTTTATGAAAGTATAAAGCTTCTAAAGGTCTGCATATGTGGAACAAGAAACAAAGCATCTTACTCTTGAGTTTCTGTGCAAAATAGTTCTTCTGCAGGTCACTTAGAGGACAGAAAGTCTTCAGACACACATTGTATCTAATTTCAGTGGAAGGCAGCACAAAATATACTTCACTAAATTATAGGAAGGAAAAAACATCGGCTAATATCTTGCTTTAAAAAACAATTGCATCTCTTTATTTCAATCTCTGCGGTATGCCTGAGAGAGGGAAAAAAAACACAATTAAAGTTTCAGATTTTTTTTTTTTTCCTCATGGCCTGCCTCTCTTTGAGCTGTAGCGAGCATGCATGCCACATTGGAATGATAAATACAACACAATGATGTTGAAATAACTGACCTTTTAAATAGTTATCTTGGAAACACAAATCCTTAGCTCCTTTTCTAAATGAATAATTCCATAAGAGCACTATAATTTACAAATATTTGTGGTTTCAGTACAGTAAATTTGAATTCCACCACTTTCTAATGGGAATCTTAGTCATAAGTTTTTGAATTTTTCTTTTCAACTGATTTAAAGAAAACTCACCTCATTCTAAATATCAAGAGTATGAGGAAAAAAAAAAGGGGAAGATACAGAAGTAGGCCTGCAAAAGATTCTCTCATGTAAGTTTTCATTTTTTATTCAAACTTGCTCCTTACTAAGTAATTCTTCCTAGAGACTTTAAACTCAGTATTGAGTGGATAGTCAAAGGAATATATTTAACAGCGGGAGGTGGGATAGAAAGAAAGAGAGGGGATAACTACACAGTAGTATGAAGACTTTGAAGATGTGTTAGCTAGAGAGTGAGATCCTTTCACGCTGTTTTTGATTTTACATAGTTACTACGTAAAACCTGTGTAAAAAGGCTGTTCCCCTCTTTCAACCTTCTTTTTTCAGAGTAGGTATAGGGAAAAAATGTCAAACTATACACTTTAAAACACAACTGTTGAATTCTAGCTATTTCCATTTAAAGTGGAACAAATCAATCCCCTTTTTGATTGTATTTTCTGATGGTGTTTAGGAAGCTTTGTCTAACAGCTGGAGCACTCTAGTGTAAATTACTTATTAAATCTAAACACTAATTTGAATAACTTAGGACTGGATTTTCTTGGATGGATCTAAAACACTGGCTTGGAATAGGGCAAGAATTCTGTTGGAGAGCTAACTTTGTTTCCCTTATTGAACTGATCAGCGTAATAAAAGATGCTGTTGTGATGACAGCCCTAGGTATACCTACATCGAGAGAAGTTAGACAATTTCTAGAGATAGCTAGTCATGTATGTCTTCTTTATGCATTAACAAATTTCCTGGTTCCTCAAATTTCTCCCCAGCCTTCCATCCACTTTGTCAGAAAGAAGTGGGGGGACCCAATTCTGTTACTGAATTGCTTTGAGTGTAAGCATCCACACTTCAACCAGATAAAAAATGCCTGAAATGGTAGATAACTTGGGGATAACTTGGTAGTTAACCACACTGGACAAGGTTGAAGCCTTTCTGACCTGTACTGGATCTCACAGGTGATGAAGGATGACTAAGGATTCGTTTGGGTTCTGCAGGGGAAACCACCAGGCTTAAGAGACAGGAGAGACACCGTGGATCTGCCATCTGACAGCCTAACTGCTGTGGGAGAAGGAAGGGGTATTTTGGGGAGAGAGTGGTCCCTTGGGGCACCAACCAATCACCCTGACCTGTGGCCTTGGCTTCTCTCACCAGTACCCAGGTAGACAGGGAACCCTGCAAAGAAGACTGGAGTGTGGGCTGTAAGTCCCCCTGCCTAGGTGCTTTCAGCATTGTGGGCTGTCTGCAGAGCACACAGACAGTTTGCGTACTTGTATAGGTTTCAGCTGCTTGCATTTCAAATGGCTTAAATTGCTAAATTTCAGCTGTTTGATTTGAATGTTTGTATGCACCCGCAGAGAGCTAATATCTATATGTTGGTAAGCTAAACACGATTCATCCCACCTTTGTCCATTATTACCAGAAAGCATTGAAGAGACTTGGGGACTTTTCTCAATGTAGCAATTGGTGATAGTCATGACTATAGGTGGCCAGAGTGATAGGCAGAGATATGCATGGAGCACCTAAAACCAAGGACATTTACACCATTACATGCTCAGCATAAGGCAGTGACAGAGGAGGAAGTGAATTGCCATCAGTGCCTGCTAAAATATAAGTAATGAACAGGTGATGCAGGGATGAAACAGTGGGAAAACACGATTCCTTATGTGTTGCATAGTAAAACATCTATATCCAGAAGTCCCTGAAGCAAAATCTAGATAAAGGGGAGGACCCTTCTAGGTGGAGAGTCACCTGAAAAAGCTCAGCTACTACACCCCTGTGAATGAGTCCCTGATAAGAGTTATTGAATCTGTAGATATTTTTGTAGTGTAGACATTACTCTTAACTTTGGGGTTCTTTGAGTATGGGTTTAGAAGTATATCAGATACCCAGGGATATAAAAACTGGCAGGGCAAATTAGAAAGTCACGAAGACAGACACTGTATATTCCTTTGCTTGGTGTACAGAGTCTCTTCATGATATTATATCATCATGTGAAAGGTGTATAAAGGTGTATTTCTCCCATTCACCAGTGAAATAGTTGACCCTTTTTCTCTGAGAGGGGATGCAACATCTTGTTTTTGCAGGCACACAGTAGGTGAAGAAAGATGGCTATAAGGAGAAAAGAGTCTTTCTCTCTATTTCCACTTATTGTAGAATGTAGTTAATGAAGTTGGAGGGAGATGAATGCTGGGTGTTTAGTCACTGGAGGGACAGAATTGAAAACATGCAAAAGAACTAAAACTGAGAATTTAAAAATGTTGAGCTGAAAAGATTTTTATGGGGTTATCTTTTACTGGCCCAACTGCATGTTAGGATAGATTTAGACAGACAAGACTTTGAGTGCTAGGCATTCTTCTTCAGAACTTTGAACCTTTATTTTTCAGAGTTATTTTAATAGCTGAAACTGGGGAAGTTGGACTTATTTTTTCCTTTGACTGTATGGGCTCTCTGAAGGTCAGGAAGAGATTTGCCACTTAATGCTTTGAAAATTTACACAATTTTCCTGGACAATGTGTAGCTTTCAGAAATCCAAGGTTCCTAGGAGTGCTGGACCTTGGTGTCTTTGTTTATTTTGTGAATTGGACTGCAAAAAGTCATACTCCACTTACACTTGAGAGTGGGTTATTTTCTTTTCCTGTTTTGACTTTAAATAGCTGAATAACATACTAACAATAATGTAATTGCAATACATTTTAATGCAACAGTAATGAACTGGCAATAAAAATGACCTCCCCTGGGTGAAGCATACTTCTTTCTGTATGTTGACTGGCATTCGCCCATGCATACCTTACTAAGGAACATTTCATTTTGCTAGTTCAAGTAAATTTTGATAGCCCACAGAATTTAGAGATGGAAATGCTGTTGGCTCATGAAAACTAATAGCAGTGGTTTCAGGAACAGCAGAAAATGGTATAAAGCATGTGGCTCTGTACCAACAGCAAATACAGTTTGAAATGAGCAGTTTGAAAGTTGAATGGTAACTGTAGTTCAAATCCTAGCTACAAATACACCCTCCATGGTGTATACAGAAGTGCAGCTCCCAGGTCTAACTCATGGCGATTCATAAAAATTGCCATGAGTTAGATCGATCCTCCTGACCCAACAGACATTAACTATTGGATCAGAAGGGTGGAGGACTGACTCCAGAGAGCCTGGCTCTTCTCCTGCATCTCTTCTTCTCCATCTCTTCCACTGGCTCTGTCCCAGTGCTCACAGCTCCATTATTATCTCTGGATGGGAGTGGGGAGAAAGCAGGGAAGGGAGGTCATTTTGGGGTTTTTGCAGCTCTGCTGGAGTGGGAGGATGAGTAGATTGGAGTCCCCTGAGGTGAGGGGCTCCAACCACTTCCCCCACACCTCCTCTGCCTTCTCCCCCCTCCCATCTAGAGACAGTAGCTCAGGTGGGGCTTCTGGAGCAGCCAGAAATAAATGAAGCTGCTCTGCTTAGGAGTGTTTTCATTTGAACCCTTGTATGACAAGGGTTAATTTGTTGCAGGATTGGAGGGCTCTGCAGCCATGCTCTTCTGTTTTGGCATGGTTTTAGAGCAGTTTTAAGAGTCTGATCATGTGACAGATGTCATTACTGTCCGTGCCCCCAGTGTTCTCAATCTCTCACACTAAAATTCATCTGAATACATAGCAAAGGCTTTCTCCACAATCATTAAAAGTTGTGGCTGACCTGTGAAATCTGCAACTAGAAGTATTCAAAGGTGAGAGGAGGACAGCTCTTAACATAATTGAAAACTTAGTCTGATCGTCTATAAACAACGTAAGTTGTTTGTGGGAAGAGGTGGGAAGTTTCAGAAATCAGGAATACTGATGAAGGTCATCAATTATTTTAAATTATCCATTAAAAACAACCATCAGCTGAGATGGGAGAACACACTTTTTTTTTTCTTGATTAACCAGAGGAAAAAAGGTGTTGAAGGACATTGGTTGAATGTTCTGGAGGAAAACAATGATGGCTTGAAGACACATTACTTGAACCAAAATGTTTTCTTGATGTTTCCCAAATCTAATCACTCTCCTGAGTGCCACCTTTCCACAGTATCTGGGTGTGCAGTAGAGAGAAAATATATCCTTCCATGCCAATCACTAGATGAAACAAGCCACCTGTGTGTCCTCCAAGCATATCTTTATTCTCCTTGGTTAACCCCTGGCTGCATAGCCAAACTGGAAGCTAAAGGGCCTACTGTCTGAGAAGGCAGATAGATGTTGGCTGTTGTTTCTGTTAAAAGAATTGAAAAGTATGCTACAAACTAAGCCAAGGTTGGTTATCCATCTTTTAACCAGAGTCGCACAGACTTGGGCTTCCCCAGTCCTCAGAAAAGACAAACACCTACAAAATTGGATCAAGGAATTCATATAGCCTATATCAGTGATTTCTGAAGACTGGAATAGTGAGTGTACCACTGAAGCAGCAGTGCAGGCTGAATTGGTTCAGTTTCTTGCCTCTGACATGACACAGAATGAGTAATTCCTGCATTTTCATAACCTAAATGACAAGATAAAAGATGAGCTAGCTTGAATTTTTTTTTCCATGCAGTTGAATGTACTTGAAGCAATCTTGTATCAATGCTGCTAACTTTTACATAAAAGTCAGAAAAACTGGAACTCTCCAGAAGGAGGCCTGAAGCAATGCTTTATTTGTTTTATTGAGCTCTGCATGAAACCAATGACCAGGTGTGAGGACCGTACTGGAGGCAGAGGGAGGTCTTCCCAACTTTTCCCCTTTCCATGTTTGAAAATGACAAGGTCTGGATCTGCCATGAGTAGGAGATGCTGATACATGTGATCTAACATCTGTCTGCTGAAGGAAAGAGCCAATACAGCACTAATTAACAGAGCTGGCTGTGGGAATCTGTATTGTGTACATTTTACTGCTATGTGTGCTTTGATAACTCATTTGGGACAGCCCTCCAACCTCCAGGTTGGCTTTAGGAGAGAGACATTAAACAGAGCCCAGTCTGATCACATACTCCTGCTGATGTTACTGGGGGCTCCCACTGCAGCTATACAGCCTCTGATGCACCTACTAGTTCTCCTTTCTTTTTAGCATGGATGTCTTCTGAGCAGGCCTCATGGGTTTTGAAGGTTTCAGGAACTTTACAGATTCTGTTTCTCAGGAATTACCAGATACTGATGTAACAGAAGGTCTCAGCTCTAAGCATTCAGTGAACTGCTCACATCTGGTACCCAAAGGAGCTAAGGAAAATAAGCTCAGCTGAGTGTCCTGAGACAAATTAATATGTTGGGGAAAAAAGGGGAAAGTGTGTGGAGAAGGCATCTGCAGAAACTGAAGGATAGGACTAGAGCTGATAGATGTTAAGATTTTAGTCCAATTATAGATGGTATCCAGGTTTGGATATAGATCTTCTATTTCATCTTAATATATGAAGCAGTGACCTTGAGGAAAACGTACAGAAATATTGGTAATTCCTGAGGCTGTTATAAGGCTGGGTATCCCAAGTAAGTGTTCCTCTGGGGAAGCCATGACACCCTTTCCCCCTCATTTGAAGTCCATGATCTTGAAGAGATTCATTTATTTTGAAAATCTTGCACCATAAACATAAATCTCCATCTAAGCTTTATCAGGCACAGATGAAAATTTAAGAAGAGATGAACGGCATACGAAGCAAACTTAAATTTAATTAAAGCAGAAATAGTAGGAAAAATTAATTAGTAAATTGTGTACTTTTACCATTTTGCTTGCAAGTTGTTTGCCTATTTCTGTCTTCTCTCTCCTGTCTATTGAGCTTTTAATTCATCAGGGCAGAGATGCTTTCTGCCTCTTTCTGAGTTCTTGGCACAGAGGGCCCCCGATCCTGACTAGGGATTTTAGACACTACCAAAAAACTAATAGGCAGTAATAAAAATACTACCCTCAGCAACTGTAAGAGTGCAGGGCTCACTAGCCTTATTAGAGTCAGCAAGATCTGCTCCAAAATGATTAGGGTTGGGAAAAATGTTTCTAAAATCTTTCCTAGAGGGATTCATAATGAAAGTACACATGACAAGGGAAAGAATCAGTGGGCTGTTCACTTAAGCCCTTTCCAACTGCAAGGTTGAAATAGGTAATTCCTTTGAATACAAATGACTGGCATTCACAAAAGAGAAAGATCAAATACAGCTGACATCTCAGTCTATGGCTAGGAGGACAGCAAACTAGAGAAAATACTTCTCCTTCCAAAGAGTAAAGGTTACCAATGTTCCAAGAGAAAACTAACCTAATAGAAAACAAAAACAAAAAAATCAAAGTATGGGAGGTATACTGACCTTTAAAAGTCCTTTACTTTGAATATTGTATTAGGCATATAAAGCTTCCCCAAAAAGTATGAAAAGAGCAGGCAGAGATGTGTGAAGAAAAACATTCTTAGTGAAATTAAAAAACCTGATTTCCAGCTCAGCAAGTTTACCTTCTTGTACATCCAGGACTTTAACATTCCCTTGGGCTCATTAAAGATGCAAAGCAACATCCAGGATTTTCATTTAAGTTGCATTTCAAAGGGTTTATATAATAGATGATAGGTGTGTCTTGTGCTTATTAAATATTAAAATATGGGCTGAGCTGGCCTGTGTCAGACAGCCTCCCTTTGAAAACCTGTAGAACTACTGTGTTCAATTAGATGTGTTGTTTTAACCAAAATTATTTCTGTTTTTGATGATTCCATCTTTCATAGATAAGCATTTTGGAAGATCTGTCACACCTAATGTTTTAACTAAATATTTTCACTGTAGACCGGATGGCTTCCTTTCTTTTATTTCTAGTCCCAATGTTCAAAGCCTGTAGTAGACTAGAGCTTGATTAGCTTTCTTTTCACATCATATTTTGATTTCTATAGTTCACAGCAATGTAAGTTACAGATGAAAAAAAACTGGTGAAACTTGCAGGTGGCATTAGAAAGATATTTTCAGCATGATACCTTGAATAAACTTCCAGATTTTTAGCCAAAAGGAGGATTAACCAAACCATTCATATTTACCCTACCAGATATGTTACCCTCTAAGACACCAATAAAGCAAAACTACCTCATTAATGGAGAAAAGGAGAAATGGTTTGGTTTTCATAGATGCTGAGAATTCGCAGCATCCATTGCTTTCAGATTTAGAAATCGGACCTTCCCAAGTAGCAACAGCCTCTCCTCTAAACCTTTCTATGTTCCTTGATCCTGTGGTGATAGCTAAACATTTTTATGGCAGAAAAAAAGCCAAGTGAACAGATGTCCATGATTGTCATTGCACCATAAATGCCCAAAATTTTTATCTGTGACAAAGGTGTTTTTAATATGTGCAGTTTAAAAGCAGATATCTATTTGCTTTGTAATGAGAGAGGGTGGGCATCTGTTTCTTTTGGGGAGGGAGGTGGGAGGACTTGTGGTGTTTTTGGTTCTGTTTCTTTCATAATTAGCTCTACTGTTTATATTGGATGAGAGAACAGGACTAGGTAAGCAGAAATGCCATAAGACTTTGTTACACATGAAAAAAATCCAAAATAATTTTAAAAAATGTTTCTCTTTCTAAATTTTTAGCGGTTACCTTCTTCCTGTTCCACTTGGAACCAGAAGTCTAAAAATGCAGGGATCAATGACCATGCAAGCCACTGCTCTCTTACTAGAAATGCTGTACCAAATGTCCTAACATTTAATTGGAACACTGATATTCAGACATTACCTATGGACTCAGAAGATAAGAGGAACATACTTTTATCCATTCTTATGGTTGGACCAAATATGTGACCTTCTAATTTAAATGGTGAAGTTCAACGTTGTAAATTATCCCTAGCTTCCGATTTTGATAGCAACAGCAGGGATGAAACTTTGTCTACTTTAAAGTCACAAGATCATATAAGAATCTTACTTCCAAAAATAACTTTCAGTGCCCTTTGCGCTTCAAGAAAAACAATTGAAAATTTCTGAATCCATCTAGTAGAAGAAAGAGGATACAACTTGTAAAACCAGCCAATTCATAACATAATTACTCAGACCTATAGAAACTTCTTAGTCTTGGTGGTTTTTGGATTATTTGGTGGTAGCTGATTTTCCGAAAGAGCAGTTTATCTAAAGATATGCTAAGACTTTTACCTCTAACTTTGGATCTTCACACAATCTGTGCTTCACAAATGGTACCGCCTGAATTATATGACTAGAAGGTGCTGTGCTACTAGAGGTGCATTCTTTTGGAGGACATGCAACATCATAATGTTGCAGTTTACATCTTCAAACATTAACTAATTAAAATCAAAGTCCTGGCCATGTGTATTCATTACACTTCCACAGCACTTTCTGTAAGAGTGGGAACACTAGCCCCAGGATCTTGGCCAAATTCCAGTTGTATAATTATATTCTATCTACCTAAATTTCCCTGGCAAATGCAACTTGATAAGTTCGCTCTTCTTGCCCTCCTCTCCCCCACCCCTTTCTTCCCTGAACATTTTTATTGTATAGCTATTGAACATTATTAGAGTATGTATTGGCTATTTGAAGACTATCCCTTTGCAATACATGTCAAAAGAAAAAGTTTTTATTTTTAGTGAAGCTAGGAGAAATATATAAGTAGGTAAGACTGAAGTATTGTAATTTTTGAAGGAGATAGAAAGCTAATCATTCCACTAAAAAAACTGAGGCTGCTTATTTAGTGGACCAAGAGACTTGTTTAAAAGTAGACAAATCTTTTTTTTTCCAGTCCTCATGCCCTGAAGTTTCTGATTTAGTAACTAAGAAAATTAGCTTACTAAGCCTCAACACTACATTTGAAAACCTTCTCGTGAAAACTGTACCCCAGATTTAAATAATGCACAGTTACTGAAAGAATTAAGACGCACAAGAGGGAGAAAGGGAGAGGGAAGCAAAGGAAAGAATATTTATTCAAAGAATCCTGGAGGACTGAAACACAATATCTATTCCATGTGTCAAGAGTTGCAGAGGTGAAGAAAATACCAAGATTGTGTCATGTGTGTACTAAGGGTCGACACACAGGAATTCTTCTAAGAGAATAAACTTTATTTTTTGGCCCCAATCATGTGTGTCAGAGTTGCAAAATGTTAAGAGCCTGTAACATAGCAAAAGTCAGTGTTCAGTGACTCAAGTAGTTATGGAAGGTGGCAGGTACAAGATGAGAGAATGCAGAAGCGTGAGTCTAGATGAAACTACTCCAAAGGCCAACAGTTTGGATACTTCCAGGTTATGTTAATTGACCCCAGCTCCATGAGACAAATCTGCAGAGGGTTTTAGAACAGCCAGGGCAGCAATCTTAATCTGTACTTGAAAGAAATACAGAGCCAGCAGACTATTTTAAGTATGGAGGTGATGCAATGCATGTAATTTCACATTCACTTCTTAGACAAGAAGCAACGTTATATCAATGCTGCTAACTTTTATGTAAAAGTCGTAAAAACTGGAACTCTTCAGAAGCAGGCCTGAAGTAATGCTTTATTTGTTTTATTTATTTGCATGCTGCCCTTCCTAACAAAGACCTAAGAAAGTCAAATCATCTATTTTTCTTTCAGGAGGCCACTGTTAATCAAGAATAATTCCATCAGTCAGAATGAAAGTGAGGGGAGATCCTAACCTTGGTACTGTTGCTATGCATCAATACATGGTGCATGAACTTAAAGAAATGTTAAATATTTTAGTAAAATAAATTAAAATGTTATGTGAGTTCTACTTGAATATTAGCCACTTTATGCATGCTATATTTTATTTTAAAACAGAAATTTAGGTCATTATACCTGCATAATTCATATTCTGTTCTTAAACATGTTTAGGACTGTATCTCACAATATGGAAAATCTGAATACAAGTTTTTGATCTTCAGAGCAAATACTTACAGGTCTTGCATTTCTGGACTGTTTGCATTGATGCATGCTAGTTAAAACAATGATTGCTATTTTGCATCATCAGTTTGTTTCAGCACCTTGGGTGTCCCCCCACAAGCACACATGTAAAGTTTGTAGTACTGCAGACCTGTCTGTGATGCTGTATACTGAACATGCCACATATGCAGGCATTTGCCATGTGACTAATTTGTATTGCAGTAGTTTTTTTGACACATGGAGGTCCCAGTGTCAAAAAAAGCCTGTGCCCAAAAAAGGGGGGGGATGGCACGTATGGTGGCAGCATGCACTACCTGAAACCAGAGCCTGGCTGGCCAGAGCCACACTCTGGCTGCTGGCTGGGCACCACGTGCCCAGATCACCATTGCTGGAGCCCCAGGAAGTCTCCAGGACCCCAGGTAAGGCTGCTGGGGCCAGCCCAGGTGCAGACCCCAGTCTCCCCTACCCAACCCAGGACAACTTGCTGTGTGCCAGTGTGTGTGTGTGCATGCTGGGGCATTCCCTGGGGACAAGTTGCAATGGCACAAATGTGTACCACTGCTAGTTATCCCTGGGGAATGCATATTCCTGCTTGGGACATGTCCTTTGTTTTCTACCTACAGTAAGTGCCATTAAAAAACTTTGATCACCTATAAAACAATATTGGTTTCTGTATTTGTTTCTTTTTTCTGATGACACTAAACTCTTGGGTAATGCATCCACACCTTAGGACAGGAGGGTGATCCAGGCAGATTTGACAGGCTCAGGAAATGAGTGGACAAGAACCTGATGGTGTTTAACACTGAAAAATGCAAGGTTCTCTACCTTGGGTAGAAAACCTGCAGCCTGCTTATAGGCTCAGCAGTGCTATGCTGGTTAGCCACAGACAAAAGGGACTTGGGGGTCATGACTGACCACAAGATGAACACTGATCTTCAGTGTGCTGCTGCGGCTAGTAAAGCAAGCAAAATGCTGGCTTGCATCCACAGGTGCTTCTCAAGCAAATCCCAGGACGTCATTTTCCCCTTGTACTCGGCCTTGGTGAGGCCGCAGCTGGAGTACTGCATCCAGTTTTGGGCTCCACAATTCAAAAAGGCTGTGGAGAAGTTTGAGAGAGTGCAAAAGGGAGCCACATGCATGATCAGAGGTCAGGAAAATGGACCTTATGACAACAGGCTGAGAGCTATGGGACTCTTCAGCCTGGAAAAGCGCAGGCTCAGGGGTGATCTGGTGGCCACCTACAAGATTATCAGGGGTGTCCACCAGGATCTGGTGGAAAGTTTGTATGCCAAAGTGACAGGGTCAAACAGCCACAAATTCCTCCATGTCCATTTCAGGTTGGATATAAGGAAGAACTTCTTTACTGTCCAAGCCCCCAAGGTTTGGAATAGCCTGCCACTGGAGGTGGTTCAAGCACCTACTTTGAATACCTTCAAGAGAAATTTGGATGTTTATCTTGCTGGGATCCTATGACCCCTGCTGACTTCCTGCCCCTGGAGCAGGGGGCGGGACTCAATGATCCTCCCGGGTCCCTTCCAGTGCTAATGTCTATGAAATCTATGAAAACTTCCTCTGCATATGAATATTTAAACACCTACAAAAATAAATATCATTTTACAGGATCTCCCAACCTATATTTTAAATTCTGGGGAAAAGACCTCTAAAATGGTGAGAGGATGGATTGTAAGCATAAGTGAACTTTTGATCACATAATATATTCAGCACACAGGGCAGCACCTATATTGCAAAAGGGAAGTATAAGGCAATTATGGTAGAATGTCACATTGGAATGCTTAACTGCATTTGAGAATTGCCAAAAATACATTAGATGATTACCATGGCAACAGAATAGAGCAAGATGAAAGGCATGGGCACAAATAACAGATCCTAAGTGGGTCCTAGAAGCATAACTTGGAAAAAGGATGGATGGATACATTTAAGTTACATGGATCCTTAAGTCCTTCTGAACTGGAATAAAGTAGATCAGCCTTTATGTTGTCTAAAATCATTCCAGCAGGCAGGGATTACTGGAGAGAAAATGGAAAAATAGCACAGGTCAAGAATAAAAGTCTCAAACTGTAAAAGATCTAACAGTTGTTATTCATGGTTCAGGGCATTATTTTAATCCTTCTATTCCACATTTCACATGCAATCAAATAAAAAAAAAAAAAGTTGTTCCTGAAGGTCCAGCATTGTAATATTCTTGGACAGGATATTGGTATTCTCAAAATACAGTGTGCAAGAAGAATGATGGAGAAGCATCCTGTAAGCAGTGAATCCTGAAATAACAGCAATTTTCTGTGGAAATCAATGAAAATGCTACATGTTATTCCTTGGAGCCCTGACATCTCCTTGGCAGAGCATCAAGTCCCATATAAACTAACCTGTGCAAATGACGAAACTAGAGCAAGTAACATAACTACACTGGGGTGCATGGCACCAATCCTGAGTGCAGACTTGGATGGGGATACAAAAGGAGCCAGCCAATACTTCTGCAACCACTGGCAGGCCTGTTGCAGTTGCCACCTCTGTACACCACTGATATTCAATGGGGCTGCTCAACTATGCTCCTGCCTAGAGGCATTGAATAATTGAAAATATTTATTTGGGGTGAGATTACATATTAGAATTAGATCATGTGAAGAGCACTTAAAACTTGAATAATTAGACAGTAAGGCTTAATAAGAAGTACTAACTGCCCTTTAAAGTTATATCAATTTGGGTGAGAATTACCTTTGAGTTTTGCTGCTTAGTTTAAGTTAACTTCTGAGGACAGGTACTGACATTACACTTTTAGCAGAATAAGTGATCGGAAACTGGTCAATATACATAACACATCAGAAGACTGGCACATACAGACTTCTTTAAAAGTGGTGGAAACCAGTGTAAAATTGTCGTTCCCCTGCTTCTCCCAACCAAATGGCAAATTTGTATTTTGTTTGCTACCAATCTAAACTATGCCATTTACAGAAATCACATGACTTAGATCAGTTCTGCCTTGGGCTTTTTGCATGTCTGTACCAGATCCCCTCCATAATCAAGTAAACTCACAGACACCCAGCATCCCATGGGTATGGCAAAAGTGGCTGCTGCTCTTCCAGTGCACCCATCTCCCCCTCCAGCAGCCAGTGGCCAGGTCCAGCAGGGCCTGTGCACAGTATTGGTCCCACAGCAGGCAAGTCCTGTTTCACAGCCACATGGAGCTGGGGCAAGCAGTGGCCTGGGACCAGATGGTGGTGGGGAGTAGCAGGGTACCTGGGGCTGGGCCTGAGGAAGGGGCTCCTGGCTAGTGGAGGTGATGCTGGACCTCTGCCCAGGCTCATGTGGGGGCCTACTCTGGGGTGGTAGGTGGCTGCCAGAGGGCAGACAGGGCTGTAGTTGGGGTCAGGGCAGCAGGCAGCACAAATGTGACTGCCAGTACCAGGACAGTGCCCAGCAGTCAGTGGTCCTCTGTCACCTCCACTGCTCTGGCCATGAGCACAGCCTGCCACTCCAAGGTCTCGATGTGGAGCTCGTCCAGGGCCAGAAGCCTTGCCCTGAACTCCTGATCTGCCCGGTCCTGTGCCTCCTTGCATCCACCCATCATGTGTCCTCCTGGGCCAGGTCCTCCATGTGCCACACCTCCTGCTGTGTGACATCCTCTGCCTGCCAGGCCCGTGAGTTCTCCAGCTGTAGACAACAGGATGTGTTGTGGGAATTTCTACATGCTGCCCAGATGTAAATCACCATACAAACTGAAGAAGCTGGGCCCTAAATGTATTGGAAAAAACAGGCCTTGTTTCATGTGGGAGTATTCTAGACTTGTTCTGCTATAAACTTTTTATATATGCATTCATACTCCACTATGTGGATTTCATCTGATTTGGCCCTAACCCAGAAAAAAAATTCTGATTCATATGGGGCCACCAGCTGTAAAGAATAATATCTAAAAAACATACAGGCAACTATACCTTTCCTTCTGCTGCTCCACCCCAATCTCTTAGCCCCCTTCATATTTTCAAGTTCCTTCTTAGGAAAGTTGAAAAATATGAGAGAGAATTTTTTTTTATATACTTTCGTAAATTTTTGGATTGTGTATAAATGTCATTGTTTCTTATGGGAACAAAGCCAACAAGACTGCAGTCACATGTGTTGCTTGAATGCAAATGTCAGTGAAAACATGAGAATGGAGCTGCTGCATTCATTGTTGAGGAACAATTACAATTAAGTGGGAGCTTGCAAACAATCTGTAAACATACAGCTGGCTTGTAAAATATCACAGTGAATTACACGCTATGTTGTTTGGAATTTCTCCATGGAACATGGTTGGCATGAGAGAGAGAAAAGTAATGCAACTAATGACAGCATAGGACAATAGAATTATGAAGGGGAATGCATTCTTTTGTTATCTCAATGTTTATAGAAGAATGAAAAATTGGTACTTTTACTGTCAAGGAATCCTGGGTTCAGTTTACCAAGAGTACTTAAAAGGTTGGATTTTAAGTTCAGGTTTGGGCACCTAAATAAATGGCCTCATTTTCAAGAATGCTGGGTAGAACTGGAAAAAATATGGATTGGAGGGAAAATTATGTCTTAGGCCAAATACAGAGTACTTTTTTTCTTTTCTGGGCGGGGGGTGAGGGGGTGGAGATGTGGAGGAAAGGGCCAACCCTGAAAAATAAATGTTCTCCTATTGCAACACGTGTTCTGAGTTTGAGTAAACCTTTATCCATTTTATTTATGTGTGTATTTATTTTAGGCCAATTCTTAAATGAAAATTAAACCAAATTCATACAGAAAATGTTTCTGTGTTTCCAAAGTGTTACATTTCATTTCAAAGATACTGAAATTAAAAACTTTGCATTTTCAAAGGCTTTTCTCTCTCTCTTTTTAAAAGCTGAAAGCATTTGTACAATTCAACCTGACCTGAATTCTACTTTTTAGATTTATTAAATTTGTTTTTAAAAATCATTTACTTCCCACTGAGAGAAGTATAACAAAAATGATTTTATTTTCAATTTTTAAAAATAGAGACCACTCACTGATTTTATTTATATATACGACACCAAATTTTTGGTAATCCCTCTCCATGCAGTGCTACAGTTACTGTTATTCAATGCTTCATTTACATTTATTCTGGATACTTGAAACAAAAAATAATCTCCATTTTTTCTACTCTAGAATTTAAGTTTTCCAATAGGTACTTTGTTTACAAGCCTGCGTTTTCAACCTAGGAATCCCAGTCCTTGTATGTCCTATAAAGTTTGGGACTTCCCCCTCATCAACTGTCCAAAAATGTATAGACACTTTGGAAAAATCAAGCCTAAAAACTCCTGTCTGTAAAATATATAAGCAAATTCTGCTTGCCATAAAAGCAGGAAGCCATATGAGCTCCAATCAAGCTTCTTGGTTGGAGGCACAGTTGAAGTGCAGATATAGTATGGCAGCACCAGCTGGTGTCTGAGAGGCAGCACAATACCCTGAAGGGAATTCTTTTTTTGGCTTTTTGGCTTATGGGACTTTCCTTAGCTCCCTCCCCAACCTCCCAATCTATGTGCTTTTGCTGTGGCTGTTGCTGCATTTCCTTTTCCCACAGAAGCACACCCAGGCTTTTGCAAAAGGTGGTATGTGGGAGCAGCAACCAATACTGCAGCTGTGGCTGCACCCCTGCTCCCAGCCTCATCCGTTCCCAAACAAGTGTGGACAGACTGCTGTGGGAGCAGCAGATTGGAGACTTAACATTTTTACAATCCCCTAAGTAAGTGAGAATTCCTCCTCTTCCCCTCCATGTTCTGGGGCACTTCCTCTCTTCTCCCCTTGCCCTCCTCCCCACCCCACTTGATTGCCTAGCAGGAACAGTAGCAGCAGCAGTGGTGGGACGGTCAATTCCTGCTTCCTATGCTTGTTCCCAGGAGGAGTAGGCAGGAGGAGAAACCTGCCCATCACCTTCCACTGCACCCTCTCTGAATCTGTCTCTGCCTATAACACTGCTTCTCTCACAGATAGGCAGAAACTTTTCCTTTATTGGAGGTCCATGTTGGGATAGGGGGAGCAGGGCTGGTGGGGATAAAGCTTGGGGTCATCTGGGAGTGACACCACAATGCCACATGCACTGGGGGAGTGGTGAGTGTCTGGGGGTGCCTAGAGGGCTCCTGAGGGGTGGGGGACCATGTTATAAAAACACTTTTGCTCAGGTCAGCCAAGATTACCAACCCAAGAATTTACAGATCCTATGGAAACTTTCCAAAGATACAGTAAATATTTGTACTATGTTTGGTGTTAAATTTAAACTCAGTCCTTGCCCAGGATCTGGTAAAAAGGTTACATTTGTACTATGTAAAACATAAATCAGCTAACATATGTCAGTAAAAAAAATTGGTTGTTAGGAAAAAGTATGCAGATTGTCAGTAAAACAGTTGTTTTGGCTTGGGAACCCTGCTTCTCACCCTTTTCCCACATATCAGATAACTTTTTTTCTCAGCTTCACACACATTATAGCAACATATTTCTTCTGCAGATATTTCAGTTCTAATCTCTTTAAAGATACCTGAATATACTTAGTTATCTTCATTTGTGCTAGACAGCATGGCACGTTAGGGTACAGGCTGTGTCTCTCATACTTTTATACGAACTAAACAAGTAGTGTATTTACCTAAATCCAAGATGTTTCTGAATTTAAGATTACCCCCCAATAACTAGATTCTAGACATAGCGTATTTATAAATTTTTTATACTTTTCCTGGTCTAGAATCTAATTTTTAGAGGGTTGTTTTAAATGTATTGTTCTCACTACTGCAGTGGGGCAAGCAGAGGCATGAAATAGATGAGGGTGGTGGGACAGGTGGTGAGGCAGTCAAGTGGCCTGACCCTTGCCCCTTGCTTTCTGTTTTTCCCCCAGCTGCTTGTGCCCCCAGTGCCTCATGGCTCTGAAGTACCTGTAACCTCAGCTGTCTCCCTGCACCTATTTCACCCCTCCCCTGCCCCCTGGGTGCCTGACCCACCTATTTGGTATCCCCAGCCACTTATTTTCCCTACCGTCTTCCCCCTCCATTCATGTACTCCCTGACATCTGTTACTTCCAGCATTGCCTACATTCTCAGGCACCTGTCCCTCCACTCTACTTGCCTCCTTCCTACTGCCTTATTTCCCCTGCTTGGCCTTCTCTGCGGCCTGCCTTCTCAAATCACCTCCACCCCCACCCCCCACTAACAGCACTGCTTACTTTCCCCTTTCCACTCCAGTTGTGGCCTTGGTTTGGCCCAGGGCAAGAAGAATGGGCCATGTGGTGCCTCTAGCCCCAGCCTGGTCATGCAACAGCAGTTTCAGTGGCAGCATCTTTGGTCCAAGCCCCACAGCTGGGGACAGATACAAGGGAGCAGAACATGCTCTATGTTCCCTTCCCCAGGCCAGAGAGGGTCCCCAGCCAGAGCTGGGGTGCAAAAGCCAGATACAAATAGAGGCTATGGGAGGCAGGTGACAGGGAATGCTTGCATCGAACTCATAGTTGCAGCTGCTGTTGCTCTGTCTACTCTGCCCAGTTTGTACTCAAATCATCTCTATATTGAATAGGGTAAAAACCTTAATCTTAGATTCAAGTAAATATGGTATTTTAAAGATTGGAATAGAACTGAAGGGAGGGAGAGGAAACAACAACACAATTGGGCTGGAAAAGCAAACTAGTTTAGGTTTTGTAGCTCTCTCTAATGCCTGAAATTAGAACTCTCTTCAAAAAGAACCAGAAGAATGGATATATTAAAACCTCTCCTTTTTTTGTTGATATTTATTGTTTCTCAACCCAGTTCTGTCAAGGAGCAGAACAAGAAGCGCCATCAATGCAGGAACAGCTTGGAGTTATGGTTAGGAGCTAGGTTAAGATGCATCAGAAAACTTGTTTTTATTTGCCTACCAAATTTCTGAGCATAGGGTAGAAGGATACCAGAGAACACTCAGGGTAGCAGTTGAACTTCTGAAAACTAATCTAAACACAAGTTGGATTTGTTCCAGTTTTAAAAATAAGGGTGTTGTTTTCATCATCATGAAACTTTATGAAGCTATGAACAATTCCATGTATTTTATAAAGATAATTACCACAATGATTGATGACCCTCCAAATTAGACACATATTTGTATTATCAGAGCAGCAAAGGTTAAGCATTGCTGAATTCAGCTGCTCAAATTCTTAGCATTTTTACATTGCCTGAAGGAGCTTGCTGTAGAGTTATTTTGCAACTGTCCTTTACTAGGAGATATTATAACTTTAACCTTCAAGAATTACTTTTCCTTTTCATTATTTAAATTTAAGAACAATTAAAATGTCTCAGTATAAATAAGCAAAACCATTATACACTTGTATTTATTTTTCAGTTGTGATAGGGGGCCTCTTTGGGCCATGTCTCATGTTGGCCCACCCACCTGTCTAGGGCAGTCTGCCCTGTCTCACCTGCCATGACTTGATGTACAATATAATATAATAAGTGGAAGGCTGCCCATTCACTACCCCAATGTCAGGGGGTACTATCCACAGCTCCATACCTCCACTACACCATGGCCCATGCCTTGCAAATGGCATCTAGATTGGTATTACTCCCCAGTCTGAGGCCAGGGCAAACACAGTCCATTGTTGGTCTTTTTCATACACACTCACTCACACTGGCCCTCTCTCCCAGGGATCTCTAGCATGCTGCCCATTACTGGGCCACTCTCTATTGCTCTTGCTCCCTTTGAGTGACCCCCTTGGGTGTTCAGGTTTTGCTACTCATCTCTGGCACTACCATGCAGGAACTTCAGATCCCACAAGTTCACCTATTCTACATCTTGAAACCTTGTCCTGATGCTGTGCTGCTTCTGCCCCTTGCCCCTCACTGGGCAACTAGTTTCATGCTCTCATACTTGGGGTTGGCCCGTGTACTCCCCTTCAGGCTCTTCTTGCAGGCCTACTCAGTATACTCTGGTGCAGCCCTTCAAGCCACCCTCTGCAGCCCTATTTTGCACCCCACTAGTGTAGTGCTTCAGGTGCCTTACTGCACCCTACTCTATGTGATCCCACACATTAATCCCACCCCCTC
Source organism: Crocodylus siamensis (assembly GCF_052110815.1). NCBI lineage: Eukaryota > Metazoa > Chordata > Crocodylia > Crocodylidae > Crocodylus > Crocodylus siamensis. The sequence goes on from NC_143396.1 coordinate 212,741,347, forward strand.
TGGTGCCTCCAAGGTCTTGCACCCCTGTTGGGCTCAGGTGCTTCTTTATAAGCATGCCTGTCCCCTGCCACAACTCTCTACACTACCCACCAGATGGCGAGGGCTGGCTTACATTGGAGAGGTTACTGGCTTGGTATTTCTTGGGGGCTGCTCTGCCACAAACAGCCCTACCAGGTCATTGATCCCTGGCAGCGTGCAGTTTTAGGTCATGCCCAGGACCAGGAACCTCCTGCCATTCCCATAGCTCCTGCCCTTACCTCCAAGATATTACAGGAACAGTAGCTCAGCCAAATGATGTTACTCTCTTAACAGCTGACAGCAAACTGCTGCCGCAGCTTTCAGAGCTGGACTCTAAAATGGCCGCCCTCATCAAGCACCTGCTAGCTTCCTGCTCTCAACCCTTAAAGTGTCAGGGAATGAAGGTGCTCTGCCACAGAGTACTAGCTTTAAAATATATATGTTTCAAAATTAAAGATTAAAATCAGTCAGAAAATCTTCAGTGACAGCCCAAAGGATGAAAAAGAAGACAGATAAAGGTTTATTTCAGTTAGGCCCAAATTGTGGACTGAATGCATTGATCAGGAAAATGAGGTGCATGTTAGGTTTCTCTGTAGCTATGAGGAGAATGGAAATTTTCACCCTAAATTTCAGCATTATTGTGGAGGTGCATCACAATTGCTACAATACCTGACTGTTTAGTTGAACAGGTCAAAGCATTCTACCATTGCACCTCTGCCGGAGTTTTACCTATTGTATTTTCATTCTCATAGATCCATAGCCGTGCTTCACCCACACTTGTATATGAACTCAAGAAACAGGCCTCACACAGAACAGCGCAAGATGAATTAAAACTCCGGATCCTTGCATGTGTTCCTTGTAGGAGAAAGTAAGCAGGAGGTAGGCATCCCTTAAGAGTGGAGCACTAAGCACAGGCAGAAGCATATTCTTCTCATGATCCCGGAAACACTCATCCAGTTTTATAACAAGGAATGGATAGCGGAGCTTCTGTAGAGATGTAAGTGAGGGAAGGATTTATCCATCTTCCTGGCCTTCGGCAGATGTCTCTAACCAAGAAATAGTATGAGGGAGAGTATTTCAACAGCTACTAGCATTCTAATCTTTGCTATCACCACCCGGCTGCTGAATGGAGTTTTCCCCTGATCTTTAAGTCATTCACAAGATTGAACTGTCTTCAGAGAGAGACAGTGAAATAGTTAATAAATACAACTTCAATGTACACTTGAAAAGTAGCTTTAACTGTCAAATGCTAGCTAAAAATCTTTTCAAAATTGTGGTTATAGACTGTTTCCATGTGTGAAAAAAAGCAGTGTGAAGAATACAGGAACAATATTCATTCAAATAGCAATTTTGTTCTCCTTTTGTGCAAGTATTTGCAGTATATCTGACCTTACCAGGAAGGAGACATACAAACATTTTAAGGGGATATCTGAACATACATACAAATAGCCTCCATTAAGCACTGGAGAAAACAGCTCATCACTATTCTTTAGTAAATTTTTCTTTTCCAACTATAATATTTGCAGGACAGCACTGAAAACTAAGATTTTATTATTCCTCTCTCTATTACTACATATAGTATACGTCATAGAACTCTTGTTATCTTGTTTTCTGCATACTGTACCTTTAAAATTTGTAGAGGTATGTTGTCTGCAGATGAGGCAGCTGACCTTTTGGAAGGCTGAGGAGACTACTTTTATTCTCTTGTCTGCTGTTGCCCTTATCTTAACTATAAAAGTCATTCATATAATGAATGCATTTGTTCTTTTTGTGGGGAAAATAAAAAAAAATCTGAAAAAAGGATGGAATCTAAGACAACAAAGAACTCAGAGAATGAAGGAGCAATGATGAGGTGTCCGCCTTAGGAAAGATACAAAAGCCACTTTTGAAAATATAGACATTTTATATTTCAATGAAATAAAGGGAAATATTTATCGTGTGTTTGGAGGCTTGTTGTAATATCTATTCATTTTACTAGATTCTGAATGGTTATGATACTGGCTTAAAGGAGGGGTGAGAATGCCTAACGTTCTGGAAAATTCCCAAAATTTTTTGAAGCAGATATTTTTCATGTCATATCTGAACAAATAAAAAAAAAAGGGTATTGGGTTTCTTTTGCTCTTTTTTTTTAAATTTTTTTTAAAGAAAACTGGATTTTTTTAAATGGAAGTAAAACTCACTGTGAAAAAAGTGTTTTGAGCATCCCTCTTGTTTCTGACCTACAGCCTCCTATTATTAGCAGCTACTCAATTTTATCTTTTAGCTTAGATGGTTAAAGTATGTGCATCTGTGCTAAAACTCCTGGATTCAGATCCCAGTTATGATACTTGTGAGTGACTGTTATCAACATACTGTAAAAATGCTGGAACCAAGTATTGTTTTCTTGTTAGAAAAAGATGTGAAGTGTAACCAGTACATCTGAAACAGGTCTTTAGCAAACTAAATTCTGGTTTTTCAGGTGGAGAGCTAAGAGAAGTTCCTTGCCAGTTCCTCCTAGATTCAGGTGCCTAGGTATCCATTGTACATATCTAGGTATGGGAGCAAGCTACAACAGGCACAGAAAGAAGCCTTCAACCCTGTAAGCTAGTGGTCAAGGAAGCCAATGGAGAAGCACTTCCAATTCTGGGAGAGTGGAGTACAACCATCAACTTTGAAGGGCTACAGCTGCCATGTAAAATCCTTATAGCAAAGGATGCCAATCAAGATGCCCCATTGCACTGACTTCCAAAAAAAATAGCAAGTCACTATGAATTTTGCAGATTGTTCATGTTCCTTTCTGGGGAGGTGTTTTCCCTTGTATACCACAGAAGTTCAAATGAGGGCATGTGACGTGGTAGTGGAGAAGAATCTAACAATACCTCTTAGAAATGAGATGATGTTCACTGGCAAACTGAAGAGATGATGCTGTGAAGAAGAGGGGTGCTTATTTTCACCTAAGTTCACTGATGAATTGGGATTCCTAGTGGGAATTGCAATGAGGAAGAGCCACAGGGGTAAAATTCCAACTGTATGTTGCTAACACATCAACAGAACCACAGGTCACATATCAGAGCACTGTAATTGGGACATTTGAGAAAGGTGTGGTTTTTTTGCAGAAAGACCCTGGATCTGAGAGGTTGATTGATGTAAAAGAACAGAGCTCATATGAAAGCCAGAAGCTTAAAGAGCCAGGTGATAACTTTCAATGGAATGCAGGAAAATCAGAATTGCAAGTTCAAATTAAGTCATTGTGGCCTGAAGCCTGAGCAAGATGTCCTTTTGGAGTACGGAGATGTGCTCAGCCTTGGAGACTATGGCCAGGGTGTATAGGCATGACAAAGCACCAGATTAATACTTGCAATGCCAAACCTGCCAAACAGGGGCCTCAAACAGTAGCCATCCATTTCCTGCAGGAGTTTGATTAGTAGCTGCAAGAAATGGAGGAGAGAGCTCCAGGGGCTGCCCCTGGGCTGTTGGTGTAGAACATTGGTTCCAAATCTCAGGGCAGGACCCAAATCAGGGTTGTGGCGGGGTCCTCAGTACGGTCTCAAAGGGCCTGCACACACATGCACACTCATGCACGTGGCCTGGGAGCAATGGGCAGGCAGGCAGGGTGGGACTACTGTGCACAAAGGGGACAATGGTGGCTTCCCCACCCCAATCCCTGGGCTGCCACCACTTCCACACTCTGCTCCCAGCAGCCTCCGTGGAACTGGGGTGGGGGGTCCCATTGGTGGCCAATTTAGGGTTGCAGCAAAAAAAGGTTGGGAACCACTAGTGTAGAAGAAAGGGGGAGGTGTGTGGGTCAGTGTGGATTAGAGGTGACTGAATTATGTTACTGTTAAGGAAGTCTACTCTTTCCTTAAATAGATAACAAGCTAGACCTCCTGGCCAAAGCTCAATGGTTTTCCACCCTTGATCTGGCTAGTGGGTACTGGCAGGTAGAAGTGCACCCAAAGGACAGATCTAAGGCATCTTTTTGCACTAAAGCAGGCAAGGTTCTTTGAGTCGATGTGATATCTTTTATTAGACCAACTGAGTAGTTGGAAAAACGTTCTTGGCACGCTTTCAGGTACAGTCACCCTTCTTCAGGCATGGCGAGTCTCTGCTGGTCTGAGACTCCAAGAAATGAAAGAAGCTAAAAGTTTTCCAGGATATCAGTGAGAATGTGAATAGGTAAAAATTAGAAAGACAAAAGGTAAAGCAGAAAGGTAAAGCAGAGACAGGAGGGGGAAGAAAGCAGAGGAGAAAAGGCTGAAGGGAGACATTACAGTGATAGAATACAAAGTAGCCAAGAGGCTGTCAGTGAAAAAGGAAATAGCTGGAAATCAGGAAAACAGGAATGAGAGAAGCTCATAGTGTGAGAGGGTGTAGTGAAAATATAAATAGGTAAAAAAAAGGAAAAACAAAAGGTAAAGCAGGAGAGGGAGTAGGAAGAAAGCAGGGGAAGAAAAAAAAGGGAAACACTATGGCGGTAATAATACAAGGTACAAAACAGGCTCTCAGTGAAGAATGAAATAGGAACTCAGAGAGACAAAGGGCAGAAAAGTGGGGGAGGGGAGGAGAGAAAAAGTGGGTGAAAAGAAGAATATAAGAGGTTCTGGTCAGGCAGGTCCTTGGTGAATCAGATGTCAGGCACTTCGTAATGTGTCATAAAACAAACCAATGTCTATATTTAGTCCATGATTTTTTGAAGCCAGTAGATTTATGAAGTGAAGTTCATAAGGTCACCTATGGAAGGTGTTTTGTAAGTTCCTTTTGAGGATTAGAACTGAGACATCGGAGAGGAAGTGATTGTCCTATGAGAAGTGTGCTCACACAGGTAACTGGGTATTCTTTTTGGTAGATTTTTGGTGTGCATTCATTCTGGTGTGCAGTTGTTGTTTGGTTTGTCCTACATATTTTCCATCAGAACATGTGGTGCACTGAATGAGATGCATAACATTTCTTGGTATTCTATCACTGTAATGTCTCCCTTCAGCCTTTTTCTCCCTGCTTGCTTCCCCCTCCCCTCTCTGCTTTACCTTTTGTCTTTCTAATTTCTACCTGTTTACATTCTCACTGACATCCTGCCACGTTTTTAGCTTCTCTCATTTCTTGGAGTCTCAGAACAGCAGAGACTCCCTTTGCTTGAAGAAGGATGGCTGTGCCCAAAAGCTGGTTAGTGGGTCTGATAAAAGATATCACATCTACTCAAAGAACCTTGCCTGCCTCAGACCAACATGGCTACAACCAAAAACACAGATTTCTGCACAAAGGGACTTTTTTTGTTTGTTATGAGATCTTTTGCTTTATGTAAGGCTCCGAGTACCTTTCAGAGACTGATGGATTGTGTTAGCATATTTGCAAGGAACATCCTGCCTGGTGTACCTGGATGGTATCATTATGATAGGCTGAATCTTTCAGGAACATATGAAGAAACTAAAATAAATGTTTAAGAGGCTGAAGAAAACCAACTTAAAAATTAAACATGCCACATATCAGCTTTTTTGCAGGGAAATGCATTTTTTGGGACACACGATTTCCACGGAGGGAATAGGCCCAGATCCAGAGCACATGGAGGCTGTTAAGGCCTGGCCAGTAATTCAAAATGTAACAAAACTGTTCGGCTTCTTGGGTTTAGCCTCCTATTACTAATAGAAGACTGTGGCAGATTTTGCTACAATTGCAAGACCCTTGTATAAACTTTTGATAAGGTGGAGTTCATCTGGACCAAGGAATATCAAGATGCCTTTATAGAGCTAAAGTGGTTGATGTTAACCCCTATCAGTGTCTCCCAGTCCTCATTTACTTGTCTTCCTGGACACTGAGGCAAGTGATGTTGGCATTGGAGATGTTTTGTCCCAAGTCAAAGGGGCTAGGAAAAGGCACTAGGATATGCAAGCCAAGCCTTAGACAAAGCTGAGCATCAATATGCAACTACAAGAAAGGAATTGCTTGCTGTGATGACCTTTACCAAACATGTTTGACACTTCCTTCTGGGAAGATGCTTCACATGCTCTCTGGTGGCTACACAATTTCTAGCAACCTGAAGGACAACTGGCTAGATGGTAGAGCAGCTGACTGAGTTCAACTACCAAATAGTGCACCCCCCTGAGAGACAACACCATACTGCTGATTCCTCATTCCATAGGCCTCATATAGTGGAAGTTGAACCTAAAGTTGAAGCAGTGGGAACAGAAGTCGAGTCTTGGTATTTCTGTTAAGTATATCTGGTACATATGTTAAGGAATGGTGCAAATCATATCAGGTGTGTGGTATCCAAAAAGGACTAAAGAATAATCCCAGGACTCCCGTGGTCTCCATGCAGGCTGAACAACCCCTGGAAAGGATAGCAATGGATATTCAGGGTCCCCTAACCATTACACTGTGTGGAAACAAGTATGTTTTAGTAGTGGCTGACTATGTTGTCAAGTGGGCAAAAACTTACTCTCTCCTCGATCAGAGCCTCAGATTGCGGCAAAGGTGTTTGTTGAGAGATGTATGTACTACCATGGTGTACCTCAATCCCTCCACAATGACCAGGGGGACATTTTTAGTCTCAACTATTTCATCACGCATGTCACCTTCTGGAAATGAATAAAACCTACACCATACCATATCATCCCCAATTTGTGGATTAGTGGAACCATACTTTGGTTGACATGCTACCCTCCTTAATCCAAGACAATCAGATAGAGTGGAGTGAGATACTCCCTTATGTCATGATGGCCTACTGGAGCAGTGTATAGTCATCTATGGGATATACACCATAGGGTGTTGTTTGGATGAGAGATTGGCCTACCTATTGATGTTGTCTTTGAAGTAAATATATCAGAAGAATTTAACAATCCATCTGAAGATGTTATGAAGATGGCAGGAAATCTAAGTTCAGTTAGCCAAGCTGTCAAAAGACATCAGGCTATATCCACACAAAGACAAAAAGAGTACTATGACCTCAGGGTCACTGGACAGGTATATCAACTGGGAGAGTTGATGTGGGAACAGAACCAAACCAAGAGAAGGGGTCAATGCCAAAAGCTATATATAAGAAGTCCAGTGGCTCTTATACAGTCATCAGGACATTGTCTGAGGCATTATATGAGTTGACAAGCAGGCCAAGAGGATAAACAGTTTTAGTATGCTATAATCAAATGGAATCCTATGCGTGTTCACAGGGTAGAAAACCTGGCCTGACAAAGGAGCTAGAGTCTTGTGCATCAGCAGCCAAGATATTGGGAGAGCCTTCACAACAGAACCCTCACCAATACAACCCCCAGTAGGTTCAATGGGGTACTGCCAGAGGATACTTCTGCATCAAGAAATATAGGGTGGGAGCCACGGCCTGAAAGAAATGAAGATAGTGAGGACAAACAACTACTTGGGATAGGATCAAGGCTGGGCACAAGGGATATCCAAAACTTACCAGAGCCAGCGAGGGTCCGTACCCCTGGTAGACCACAGTGAGTGCAGAGACCTCCCAGATGGCTTAGGGACTACATGAAATACTTTTAGTTGGATGAGGGGTGTATCCAGTTAAAAGGAGGAGTGGTAATATAATGTGAATGTACTGTGTGTATCAGCAGGTACACCCAGGGGGCAGTCTGAAGAGCTGAGAGGTCTGCTAATTTGGAATGCAACTCCCCAAAACCCCCAGTAGCTGGAAGGAAAAGGAAAAATGAGGGGGAAGTTTGGGGCTACAGTAAGGGGAAGAAATAGCAACATGCACTTGGAACCTGGTCAGCCCTACACAGAGGAGGGCACAGTAGAGCTGGAGATCTCACTGGCATGGTCAGCCAGGACTGTGGACTGAAGAAGATAGACTCAGACTTGGGGTCAGCTATAGGTTGCTGTTTGAGCATTGTAGGGACTAAAATCTTGTTTGGAGATACCTTTGGAGGTGTGTGTGTTGTTGGGGGTGGGGCAGGGGGGGTGGAATTAAGGTGCTGAGTATATGTTTCCAGAGTTTTTATTTTTTTTACCTTTTACGTGTTCCCTTCCTTTGGTTCATTGGGTAGTGAGGCTAACCCCTATGATTTTCTATATAAAAGTGGGAACTTTCCCTTGCTTCTTGTGCCTGTTTCTGGGGCTGCAGAGTTCACATATGGGGATTCATTAAGATCAGTTTATACTTTAAATCAGAATCTGGTGATTGTTGTCAGCAGGCTGTTTTGAACTGCAGATATTTTGCAAGATTTAGACTAGTCATCTAATTTTTTGATGATCTAAATATATATCAAATTTGGTATGATGTTCATGTAAATTATTATTGCACTCAAAAGCTGGCCAAGAAACTGTAACTTTTTCACTGATGTTCTCCCAAGCACTTGTATTCTAAAAAAATAAGAGAAAATATTATAAGAAGTAAAAGAATATAATTTAGAATGCTTTTGCTTTTCAAAGCACTTTACATTCATTAGCTAATCATATAGAAAGACTCTACAGTGTCATGATTATGCCTTGCTTAAGGCCAATAGTAGCTTTGCCTTTGATTGCAATGGAAGTAGGTTTTGGCCTTAATGGATTTCCACAGGGATATTCAACCATAGCCAAAAAATTACATTGAGAAATGCTACATATTCTGTGATTAAACACTTAAACTATGTTTGCATTTTAATTCTTTTAAATAAAGATGCTTCTTTATATTCACAACATTACTTTCAGATTCCAGACCGGGAATTTGAAATGTGTTTTAATTATGTTTGCTGACCATAAAATCCATCTCATGGCTTTACCTCAGCTTAAAAACCTATATCAGAACTCCTTCATTTATAAACTGTCCTAAAGTAATCATTTCGAACTTTCTGGGTTGTTAAACCTATCTTTCTATAAAGTTACTGTATGCCCTTCAAACTCAAATATCATAATCTCATTCTATATAGTCCATTGTCATGTCGTTCATCCCCCAATATAGCTTTGCATGAATATAGCACTTCTGCAAAAGGGAAGTACAGGGACTTTTCTTTATCTGGGACTAGAACACATAAGGATTAAAAAAAAAAAAAGCTTTCTGCTGCCAGTAGGAGATGAGCTTAATTATAATTACAGCTAGCTCATTTACAGGGAAATACTGTACAACATTCTTTCTCTCTAAGCCTGTAGTTCTTCACAACAGGGATGGAACTTTTCATTCCACCACCTTTGCTCATTAACTAATTTCAGCTGTTATACTGACATTTTCACAACTTTATGGCTGCCTGACCCTTAGATGTAAGCTACAATCATCTCTATATGGCTGCAATGTTCAGTTATACAACGAAATGCTGTAATTTAGCTAGAGATCTCCTAAGATAGTTTAGGGAAAAGTGTATCTGGAGTGAGACTTACTCTTCCATATAGTGTTTCACCCAAAACCCCAAAAGAGCTGTACACAAACTGTACATATATATGGGGTCCTCTGTACCTACACTAAAATGTAGATTACTTGAGGAAGGAACATCACACTGCAGAGTGTCAAATCCCATCTAAAGTACAAGATGGAGGAAACATCAACAGAACTAAAGTTTCACAGGAGATGGGGGGGCAGAGTGGTTAAGATAGTTTGCTACAAATCTAGGCACATGACTGGAGCCAAAAGCTGTTCCTGGTCAACCCAGATGTAAAAGGATACCTGGTTATGCAGGAATTTACTAAATATTATGCTGGCCACATCACTCCCTTGTTTTCTGTTGACTAAAGAAACGCATAGATCAATCACATTAACCTGGTGGGCTGTTAGGTTCAGGAGGACTTAGACCTTGATTGAGTTCAACAACATTCTCTTGAAAAAAATGCTCGCAGAATATTAAATAGCAAAGATAGTTTAATTTTAATAATATGCTTATCCACTTGCTTGCGCTTCTAATAATACTGATTTTACCATACATCCTCTGAAGTATCCTCTACCAGTACTGCTGAACCATTCCCTGTGGAAGAACAAGTTTTCCCCTGGTGACTGAAAGAAAACAGGAAGGTATTGGTGAAGAAGAGACACTATTTGCGCTTTGGCCAAAAACAGCAGTAAGAGTTAATTCTGAAAGAGAATAAAAATACAGCTTCAGCAGAATTGTTTTTTAAATCCAGTTTGGAAGTGAAATTGACACTGTTACCCACCAGTAACTCCTAGAGGTAATATCACCACCCTATTGAAATTCCCAAAATGCTGCCACTGACTATGCGCTCAAATGATAAATAGGAAATTATGGCAATAACAAGCTGAAACGATGTGTTTACTCTCTGTTTACTTGTGTTGGGTTAAATATTCTCCCATTGGGCTGTAAATGCCAAAGTAGTTTATACGGCAATAAATAAACCTCAAGGCAAAGTCAATGCATTTACTGTATCTGAACTTGGAAGATTTTTTCTCATTGAATGCTACAGTTCCCTGTTTTATTGCTGTTATATCACACAAGCAAAGTGCTTTTCACATCTAGGAAGTGTGTACCAACATTACAACACATAGTGAATCCACAGTCCAAGCTTTTTGTACTTTGACTGAACTTGCAATGTTCTAAATAATCCAATGAAATTAAATGTAAATTGGCCACGATTTTGGCCAGTATAGCACCTACTGATTTGGTGCACATTGACTGAAAGGATATATTAAAGATAAGGGCCTATTTCCATGGTTACAGGAAGAACTTTTAGAAATAAAGCCCCCCTTTCCCCTTTATTTGTCTGGGATAAATTTACTGTGCCCAGCACTGGTACAATCCAGGCTCCCTGCAGAAGTAGCCATGTCTGCATAACACTTTGCATGTGAATTATTACTCCTGAATACTACAGCTACAGTGCCATGGGAAGGCAGCCCGTGTCTGTGCCAAATAGTGTGGCATGCTTGAAAATACCACTCTTTGGTATAGTAAGTTTACTAGATGAATATGGCTTCAGGTAGGGATGCAAAAAAAGAGAGGCCTCTTAAGTTATTAGTTGCTTTTGAAAGACTTGGCCATCACTGGACCTGATCTATTATTTGTTACAAACTTAGCCAGTTTCCTGGGTAAAAGAGTAGCTATTATGAACTAAATATGATTTCTGCAGATCTTTTTTTACTCTTACGTATTCATCGTACAGGGTGTTTATGAGCTGTTCAGTTTGATTAGTCAGCTTGTTTCTTTTTGAGATGGCAGGTTACATTTTATGTAGTATTAATTTTGCTTTATTGGGTGACTGAAACATTAAAATGGAGAATAGAAAACAAGTAACTACTTCTATTACAGATTTTCAGATGAAGAACTTTTTTGCTAAAATTCATGAAAAATTTGCTATTCTTTTACACTGGGTATGCATATATTCAAGTGAGGTTATTATAAAAATTATAAAAATATTCAACTTGGAGAATGGGGAATTATCACTAGAACCAGTGTTGTCTGTATACCTGAAAGTATACCTGCAGTAAATAAAAGCAAACAAAAAATGAGTGACCAAAAACATAGCTTCCATTAGAAATTTATTTTTTGTATTCCCTTTAACTAATGTGTTTATTATTTTATGACCAATAGAGGCAAGGGCAATAACTCATATAAAGTCAGAGTCAATGTTATAACTTGAAATAGCATATGGTTCTTTCTTTCTTCCCAGTCTTCTGTTTATTTTAGTACCGCCTTACTTCATCTATTACAGATACTGATAGAAGCAAAATCCATGTACCCCAACACACCAAAAAAGTAATTTTTAATGTGAATTATTCCCCACCCTCTCAATAAGTGTCAAATTAGGAATTATTTTCAGCAAGTTTCATAACATTAATGCTACATTTAAAGCTGAAATTCCTTAGACATAGTTTCATAGTTTGCAGGGTCAGAAGGAACCTGAGCAGATCATCAAGTTCAACCCCCTGCCTTGGCAGGAAAAGGTACTGGGGTCAAAGGACCCCAGCAAGGTGTTCGTCTAGCCTTGTCTTACAGACCCCCAGGGTAGGAGCCAGCACCACTTCGCTTGGAAGTTGGTTCCAGATCCTAGACGCCCTGACAGTGAAGTAGCGCCTCCTGATGTCTAATCTGAATTTACTCTGAATTTACCCTCTGCTACCTTGTGTCCATTATTTCTAGTCACTCCAGGTAGTGCTCGGGGGAACAGGGATTCCCCCAGTGCCTGCTGGTCCCCTCTGACTACTTTGTAACAGGCCACTAAATCCCCCCTCAGCCTTCTGTTGTGGAAGCTGAATAGGTTTAGATCCCATAGCCTCTCCTCGTAGGGCCTGCCCTGCTGACCCCGATCATGCGAGTGGCCCTCCTCTGGACCCTCTCCATGTTGTCCACATCCATCTTGAAGTGAGGCACCCAGACCTGGATGCAGTACTCCAGCTGCGGCCTGACCAGTGCCACATAGAGGGGGAGGATCACCTCCTTGGAGCTGCTCAAGATACATCTGTGGATGCATGACAAGGTATGGTTGGCCTTCCTGACTGCATCCCCACACTGCCGGCTTATGTCCATCTTGGCATCAGTGATAACTCCAAGATCCTTTTCTGCCTCTGCACTGACAAGAAGCGAGTTCCCCAGCCTGTAGATGTGCTGCTGGTTCTTCCTCCCCAGGTCCATCACCTTGCACTTGTTAGTGTTGAAACCCATCCTATTCTCGTCTGCCCAGCCCTGTAACCTGTCTAGGTCTGATTGTAGCCTATTCCTCCCTTCTAGCATGCCTACATCCCCCCACATCTTAGTGCCATCAGCAAATTTGAACAGGGTGCTTTTTACCCCCTCATCCAAGTCACTGATGAAGATGTTGAACACTGTGGTCCTGAGGACTGAGCCCTGCAGAACCCCACTGCCCACATCCCTCATCCATCACCGCTGTCTGGGTACGGCCCTCCAGCCAGTTAGCGACCAGTTTGACTGTATAGGTGTCGACACCACAGTCCCCCAGTTTTATAATGAGAATGGGGTGAGAGACAGTGTTGGAGGCCTTCCTAAAGTCCAGAAAGACTACGTCCACTGCTGCCTCTGCATGTAAGGATTTTGTGACCTGGTCATAGAAGGCCACCACGTTGGTCTGACAGGACCTGCCTCTAATGAACCCATGTTGGTTGCCCCTAAGCATAAGTTCCCCTTTTGGCCCCTCGTGGACATATGCCAGGAGAATTCTCTCAAAAAGCTTACCCATAATGGAGGCTTGTAATTATTTCTTTGAAAGATAGTGTTCAAGTACAGAATATCTGAATAAACATTATAGAAGTAGCAAGTATAGTAGAACAAATTTAACAGGGCAGAGGCAGGATAGAAGAATGAAGAGGAAAAGAAGGAGATGATGAGATCATTTTTGGCAGAATGGTTTGCAGCTGTTTTCACTGTTTGATGTGACACTGATAAATGTTATATGACACATGACACCAGAATTAATGCTTTGAAATGAACAACCTGGCAAAAGTCAACTACACAAATCCCTCAGAGATTCTTCTTCCTTCTCCACATTGAAATTTCCATTTATCATGCAAACCTATTCGAATCATCCACACACTCCAGGAATATGCTAGGCATACCTTCCTGGGGAAATTTATAGTAAAAGAAACATCTGAATGATTCAGGTTTAGATTTGAATCGAGCAGGATTATGTATAGGAGGGTACCATTTAATTCAGAGATGTAATTTGGTATTATGATTTCTGACATGATTCATTCAAAACTAAAGGAGGAGGTAAATTCAATATTCAAGTTATAATTTTTTCACATCCTGAATTACGCTCAGATCCATAGACTATATATTTTTAATGAACTAGAGTGAAAAAAAGTTTAGTTGGAGGATTTTAATGGAGAATTTCAATGTTAAAACACACACAAAATCTTCCCAAAAGATGCAAAGGTGGCAAAACATTTTACAAAATGTAACAAAATTATTCATATTGCAGTGTGACCTACCCCAAAACACTGAAAACACATGATTTGGAAGTCAGGACCACCAAATTATGAGATTGCTTTAATAATCAGATTTAAAAATTATACCTAGGGTTCTATATATTTACATTCTGGTCTCTGGAGCAGAAAGCAGATAGATCATTTTCAAGATTTTTTCCACAACCATAAGGAAGTGTTAAAACCTTACTATACAGTTTAAATTAACGTTAGGATTCTCAGGCAATCAACTTGACTCCAGCATATGGAGTTTTAAGTAAAATGTTTCATGTTCTGAAAAAAAGTGAATACTTCCAGGTAACATAGGGCTTCTTAATCTAGTGGAAAGGAGCGTAACAAGAACTGGTGATTGGAAGATGAATTCAATTACAAATTAAGACAAAGATTTTTAATAGGATCCTCAACTATTGGAGCAAGTTACCAATGGAAATACTGGTTTCATTGTCTACTGATGTCTTCAAATCAAGATCAGACATTTTTAAGGAAGATATATTTTAGCTAGACACAAACAATATGAATAATATATCCATATCCAAGTTAGTAGACTTAATGCAAAGATAACCTAATACAATATATAAACTGAATAAAATGTATTCTGGAAACAGAAGCAAAACTAAAGATTGCAGCATTCTTGCATTATTCCTCAACAGTTTTAAGAGTTGCTGAATAGGAAGCAAGCTGGAATCATTTCCTTCCTACCTGTTTTTAAGAGGTAGCCCCTTATTAAACTAAACGAATATATTCCTGTAGTAAGCATCCCAAAAGCCATGCCAACATGCATTTATCACAGGGCAGTATCAAATCAGTAATACTTCCTTTGTTTGTTTTATGACTGAATCTAGAAAAATATTTGAGACATATCTGATGTGAACCAGGTTCCTCTTTCTTCTGCTTATATATCATAGTGTGAAAAAAATCATTACATGTCACTATTATGGTCCTAAATGGAGCAATAGAGTAAGCCTGGCAGTCCTAGGATTTGATTGTATGACCTTGATGAGCAAAACCATAGAAAGCACACAAGAGCCACAAACACAGATTAAAGTGGTTAACCCACTTTGTTTGAGCATAAACCAGAAATTAATAAGATAATTATACCTTGATCATAGTTAATTGGTGTGATTGAGACATGGCAGTTAGAACTGGTAAACCAATTTATATATTTATAATGTTATCAGTTGAGACCATTCAATAGATGAAGAAAGAAACACAAGAAAATGAAAAACTGTCAAACACCCTGTATAGCCACACAGTATGTGGAGATGAAGTACATCAATCTTCAGGCAAAATTTAAGTTATTTGATGTGATAATGATCTCAACTTCATTGTGAAGTGGTGAAACTGGGCCACTGATAATGATAAAAAGAAAGCAAATGAGTTCTAAAAGAAGTATTTCAATTTGGAACACCCTGGAAAACTTATGTCAACAGTAAAAGAACTGGTCACATTTAGGATTTAGCCCTGCTGGACATATTTTCCACTAGTCAGGGTTTATCTACATGAGACATTTTATTGCGCAGTAAATTGCTGTGCCGTAAGTGTCGACATTTACACATGCAGATGCTTACTGCACAGTAATTGGCTCTAATCATGAGTAAACTTGCTACCCTCAAACACACATAGCAAATTTACTTGTGATTAGCAACTGCACAGTAGCACACATGTAGACATCTGACTGGGAGCAAATGTGCTTTTGGGCAGCCAGGCAGCAGGGGCCAGGAGATTGCTCTTTACCCCTGGAAACTGCCTGCTGCCTGGGTGGCCTCTGTAACTGGAACCTGGCCAGGAACAATGTTCCTCTACCCCAGCAGCAGGGAGCTCCCAGCCCCAGTTCCATGATCACAGGGCCGGTGCTGGGAGATCCTTATCTTCCAGGCCAAGTCCTACAGTCATGGGACCTGGGCTGAGAGATCCTTATCTCTGAGCCTGAGTCCCGTGGTTGTGGGACCCAGGCTGGGAGTTCCTTATCACTCAGCACTAGGTTCGTGGATGTGAGGCTGGTGCTGAGATATCCTTCTCTCCTAATACGAGCTTTATGATTGCAGGATTTGGGCTGGGAGATAAGGATCTCCCTGCGACCATGCAGCTGGCACTGGGAGACAAGAGTTGTTGTCCTTGCCTGGGTTCTAGTGGCAGATCCTGTCCTGGCAACAGGCAGCTCCTGGGGACAGGAATCAATGTTCTAGCCCCTGCCAGGAGAATATGTGCTGCTGCAGGGGCCGGTTGCAGGGCTGCAGGTAGTGGGAGCAGTCTGCTGTTGGAGCAACAAATCTGCTCTTGCATCCCTGCACATATAGACACATGCCTGGGACAGTTTACTTTTGAGTAGTTTACTCAAGTGTAAACTGCTTCTGGATTATTTGCACATGTAGGCATGCCTACTGGCAAATAAATCTCTAGACAAGAAATCAATGAACACCAACACTTTAAAACAAAGGAGGAAAACCATTACTTAACAGGATACCCTGAGAAGGACTGTTGAAGCTCAAATTCTAGACAACAGTAATGTTTGGAAGATTTTGGACAGTCCAATGTGATATATCATAGGGGATAATTTTAAGGTCTATGGGCCAGATTGTATTCCACCTAACAGGTATTTAAGTGGACTTACGTTCCTACATGTGATCTTATTCTACCCTGCTTGAGTTCCTGAAAAAATGTTAATATGAAAGGCTCAAAAGGTCATTCTTCTCCTCTGTTTTTTTATGACTCAGTCTTACAGATCAGATGATACAAAAGTTGGTTCATGTATGGATTTTCAGGCTTTGAAAAGCGCCTGTTTTGGAAAAGAAAAGAAGAAAAAAAGAAAAAAGAGCACATTTAGGATTCTTCATATGGTCTTTTTTATAAGTAACATAGAACTCTGTAGCATAGAGCTTCTTATTTGATCTACATGTGCCTAAGGAATGCAAAGAGCCTTTTTTGGCTATATATAAATATGAAAACAGAAACCAGTTAAATGCAATATCTACTTCAAAAGGATGCAGCCTACTATCAGATGTTTTTTCTCCTTTCTCATTTTTTTTACCTGGTACAGACCATTAGAAAGGTGATTATAGTTTAAAGGTTTGATCTCTACATTTTTTTCAGGTTTATTTGTTTGTTTCTCCATCCTTCCTTCCTTAGTTCTGCTTTGGACACTTCGAACCATGCTTGCTTAGAGCTGTGTGGAGTGATCCTGAGCGTAAGACTCCCCGGCTTCCTATCTCTTTTCTTTTCTTACTCCCACATGTCTAAAGGTCTCTAGCCTCTGTTTATCTCACTTTCTGATTCTTTTCTTGCATTTTTGTAGCTGCCCCCCCCACTTTCCTCTCCTCTTTGTCCCATCCCCTCTGTACTTCCAGTTTCTTTGTCTTTACAGTCTTCTTTCTTACTGTCTCCTTTCCTTTCTTTCTCTTTCTTTTCTGCTTGCTTGTTGCAGGGAGTTATCTTTTCCATTAGCTTGCCTTCCAAGGGGTGCTTCTTAATTACCCCTTCTGCCCCCACCCCCTTTTTCTTTTTTTTTTTTTTGCTGTTTCAATCCCCTTCCCCCCCACCATTTTTTTCCCTCCACACCTTTCCCCCTCCCATCTAGAGTTTTGTGGCTGCATTCCCAGACACTTATCTGTTTATTTAGTATAAACTTTTTTTGTTTGTTTTCCTTTTGCTTAGTTATAGCTGGAAATTAATCCTGTTGTAACAGGAATGGCTGCTCCTACACCCAGCAGCTGGCATGAGGATGCCTCCCAGAACCTCCCCATTACCCATGGTTTGAGGATTCACACCCCTCCCTACATCGGGGTTGAGGTCTGTGTAGATGCCCTTGCTAGTCTCCTGTGACAGTGTAACATACATTACGCAGGTCATGACAACACAGTCCCAATGATTTATCTGAGTGATTACACCCTAGTTAACAGGGTGTGTGCAGAGGGCCTCACTGCTGGGGTGTCTAGGGGCATGACAAAATAATGCGCGCCCACCCAGGTGAAGTACGTAAGCATGCTGTTACCTTCTATCGTGACCTGTTTACAGCTGAGCCATCCTGCCCTGAGGCCACGCGGGAACTCCATGACGGCCTGCCACACCTTGGTGCCCTGGAGGCCAGCAAGCTTACGCAGGAATTGTCTCTGGCGGAGCTGGCAGCGGCTGCAGCTGGTCTCGCCCTGGCAAAGCCCCAGGCCTTGGTGGGTTACCTGCTGAGTTCTACAAGACTTTCTGGCCTCTTCTTGGCCCCTGTCTCCTGCGTTTTCCAGGACATTCTTGCCGACAAGGTCACAGACTGGACCTCGATTGGTACTGGGGGAGGAGGGGACCAGGAGTCTCACCTGCCATGTCTTTGCTGGAAAATTAATTTTGATGGGAAGGAAAATGGTT
Source organism: Crocodylus siamensis (assembly GCF_052110815.1). Taxonomy (NCBI): domain Eukaryota; kingdom Metazoa; phylum Chordata; order Crocodylia; family Crocodylidae; genus Crocodylus; species Crocodylus siamensis. The sequence continues at coordinate 212,759,504 of NC_143396.1, forward strand.
TATCCTGTCCCTCCTGGTACCTTCCTTCAGTCGTTGCAGTTGTTCTTCCTGCTTGGGGCTCCGTCTCCTCTACATCCCACCCAAAGCCAACCAAAGATGTTGTTGCTTGGGTTACCAGGATTATTATGATGCACCCTTTTGTGCTTTAGACCTTTGGATTTACTATGGCAGAATTGGGACATTATTTGACCTGTTTGATCATGGCCTCATCTTGCCTTACTTATGAGTCTTGTTGGTCACATACTGTCGTGTTCCCCGGTGTCCTAGTCTCGACTCGAGTCTTATACTTGCCATGGGTTGGGTGTCTCATGGTACCTGCTCTCTCTGGTTCTGCTGAGATCCAGTCTGTGCTGTAGAACTTGCTGCCCATGGAGTTTCTTCCAGTA